>NC_059081.1:12637104-12937104 GCF_020497125.1 Mauremys mutica | reverse complement strand
AGTTTACCTGTTCTTTTTGTTTGTCATAATTTTTTTAATTTCTTAAATAGCATATTATTTGCTTTTTATTCATACCCTACATATTGTATCTTCAACTTGGTAATCATTTTGTTATGGCATTTTCTTTACCCGTGTCTGTGTTTAACAAAAGAGCATGGATTTTTTTTTTATTGTAATCGTTAGTGATTTGGGAGGAATGGTTTCTGTGATATACGTTGATTATGTGGTGTAGTATATTGCTACATAAAATTAGGAATTCTTACAGAGGGGGTCTATTTGGTGTCACCTGTATCATTGATATAGCCACAGTTGCTTGAACATATTTTCAATGAAATTTTGAAATTATGGTATTTTGACATTACCCAAAGCAGTCGCTCTCTGAGACCTACTAGCAGCATTGTTATAGTGACATGGGCTGTTAGTGAATGTTGCCATGACAGCAGCCATTATAGACTTGGTTTGAGTGACCCTTGCTGTAAGACATTGGTTGGATATCTGCTTGTCAGCTCTGTGCCAGATAAGATTGCACTGTACCCAGCTGCATTGCTGAGGATATTATTATTCAACAGAGTAATATGAATGTCATCTAGATGATTAAAAAATCCAGTATCAAGTATGTGGTATTCTTTGCTGAAACTTGTTCTGCCATAGGCTGCATGATATACGGGACTGGGAATGGTTGTGCAGTGCAAGGTAATGCTAATAGGAAGAAATTTAGGTCATAATGATCACTAACAATGTGACAGAATATCACTTGCGAATACCCATGATTGAGCTAAAATCCCAGTTAGCTTTATCTTTAAATCAAACAAAGATACCAATTTGTGATTGACACTGTGATGTCTCAAATTGTACAAGCATCCAGTGTCAGTTTAACTGTATTACAATTTAAATATGAAGCTGATAAATACATGAAATGTGTAAACACAAATACTGGCCGTCTTAGTCTGTAATTCACTCAGAATGCACCAGTCTGTTTAGAGATATAACAGATAAATGAGAATTTCATAATGTAGAATAGCTTCAGTGATGTGTGAAAGTCACAGAGGATGCAAAGCAACATAAAATCAACGGACTTGTAGGTTACTGCCTAGTCTCAATAGTTGTTTTAAAAAATCATTTAACCCACTTTATCCGTACACTGTAGGGTGAGCCATGCTAACTGGTAAAACAAACCTTCATAGGGAAATACGATTTTCAAGTTTAGTGTTCGTCTAACTCTCACATTGTGTTCTTCTCAACTGCAAATGTATAGTTAAGATGCATCAATTCTGTTCAGTCTAATATTCCGGTAACTACTCCAACATTTTTTTGATCTGGGTAAAATCAAACTTATCATTCAAACATTTGTAAAGACTTGTGGGAATATTGCATATTTTTACAAGTAAAACACAGAGGGCCAGATTGTCTCATGTGCTGAGATCTGCTCAGGCCTGGGCTACACTAGCGGGGGCAGGGGGGGCTGTTGAACTAAGATACGCAACTTCAGTGTCGAAGTATCTCTTAGTTCGACTTACCTGGCCGTCCTCACGGCGGCGAGAAGACTGCCGCGGCTCCCCCATTGACTCCGCTTACTCCTCCTGCTGAGGTGGAGTACGGGCATCGATTAGCGGATCGATTTTGATCCCCGATACACTGAACACTACCCGCCAATTCGGCAGGTAGTACAGATGTACCCTTAGTGTGGGAGAGAGGAGTGGGCTGCCAGACAGCCACTGTCTGCCTTGTGCAGCTCCAACGACAGTCCTGGTGTAGGTTAGGGCAAACATGGGGATGTGGTTTTAATCTGCGTCAGCTGCCATCTGCCCCCACAAGACTACCTGTCACCTGAGAATTGCTGGAGTGCAGTTGTGCTCCAGCTCAGCCCTGGCATCTCACCTACACTTGGGCCAGGAGAGGTGTATGGGCTATCCTAGCATTGTGCCAGCTGAGAGCTTTCCATCCCACACGGAATTCTCATCTAATCCTATATGGCCAGTAGCCAGCCCTTTTGTGCTCCGTAAGTGGCACCCGGTTTCCTTTTCCTTGCACCTGGTGGTTCAGAGAACCATATGTGTAACAGAAGTTAATGCTACGGTAACTTCACACGCTGAGCCCCACAGATGTGGTTGGGGACCAATGGCAGTGTCACCCTCGTTTCCAGTGGGAAGGAGAACCTGGGGAGTAACATGGTATAGATCCATTCTGTACGGATAACTAGAGATACGTAAGGCAGGGGCTGGCATCCCCAGTGAAGCCTTGAACTCCATGCAGCTGAGAGATGACTTGTCTTATCTGCATCGCTAGCAAACTCTCTCACTCTTTCCCTCTCATAAGGGAGAATAAATCTTTACTGCATGAAAGAGTGGGGAAATTTGGCTACTTGTTGCTAAGTCTGACTGGGTCAATCAGGCTTTCGAGTCTCCCTCTCCAGTGTCACTTCATTGTAAACCCATTGTCATGCGTTATTTGGGCATGTGGTTTGTCCATCTCCCCGCCCCCCCTCCCCAAAGTATGCACTCATGGGAGTGATGCTAATACTGTGTGTATATATAGCATCTTCTATCTGAGGGTCTCAAATGTTATACGAAGCATGAATCCATCTCAACACCCTGGTTGCTCTTAATCACCCAGGAAATCTCTGGCAGAGCCAGGAATGGAACACAGATCTCAGAGTCTGAGTTTTGTACTTATCTTCCCCTCTGTTCTTGCCTCATTGTCTCTTTTAATGCAATACTTGCATTATACATCTAAAAAAATAAAGAGCAAGTGGCCTATAGGGCCAGCAGGTGAAGATAATTCTACAGAGAGTTAGCTTGTTAACATGTAAATAAATATCAAACTTGATATCCAGGAGAAAAATATTAACTGTAGTAATGGTTTACTAGTGTAACCCATATGTCAGTTACTTTTCAGCTCAATTCTCCTGTGAAAAGGCTTGCAAGTTTTAAGTTAAAGCCAAAAAGCTGAGTTCTGTTGGGTAATATCACAAGAATGATAGAAAAATGGCATTTTCAATATTCTCCCTCCCAGCTTCTCCATGCAAATGCACAGTTTAAGTAACTGACTTAAAAATTTAGAATGTGTGAAAGACTAGCTTGCAGTTTCTTTCAAAATGAAATTAAATGACATGGCAGTCAGAATAGGCCCTAGCAGTCTATTTTCAGTTGTGGTCTTTTTTTTTTTTTAAATTGTTTTCCAGAGTCACAGGTGAAGTAAAGCAGAATGCAACAAACACTGTAGTCTGCAGAGTGCAAGGTGAATGGAACAGTGTGCTTGAATTCACCTACAGCAATGGAGAGACCAAATACGTGGACTTGACAAAACTGTCAGTGACAAGAAAACGAGTACGGCCCCTGGAGAAGCAAGGGCCATTTGAGTCTAGGTAAAAAAAGATATTTACATCTGTTTAATTGTTTTATAAAATTCATGGAATTCCTCAACTTACAAACCAGGCTGCCTAGGAGAAATCTACAGACTTAAATATCCAAACGATGGGTAGTGTGTGGGACCAGTAGAGCCAAAGTGATCTTGAATATTCAGGAATAGATAGTACTGCTTAGAGCTAGACTTAGTGCAGGCAAGTGCTATTTAAAGTGCATATTCAGGGCACAGATGATCACTGTCTCGTGAGTACATACAGTGCCTGCTATAGGGAGACCTCGGTCTTGAGCTTTTGGACATTACACAGTACAAATAATATTCCTCCATGCAGCCCAGCAGTTCTTTACAGGAGTTGTCCTCAGCAGAAACAAAACTTGTGTGGCAGTTTTAAGATGCATACAAATGTCCATTTGGGATTAGGCTGAAATTTCCTATACCTTTTCATTTACGTGCCAATCTAGCATTACAGTCGAGAGCAGCTTAATGCTGGCCTAGAGATGGAAGACTAAATTCTGAGCTCCCTTTTTCTTGTGCCTCTCAATCCTGCTCTGTTTTACATCAATTTGTCATCCCCAAGAAGAGGTTGGAGTATCATTGTGCAATAACGTCACCTGCTGTACACCAGTTCTGTATGTCAAGTGACTGCAATCCAGGAAGCTGCCGAAAAATGTGAAATCAATTAAAGCTTCTGATTAGGGCTCTCTCTGTCACGGAGGTCAAAGAAGTCACAGATTCCATGACTTTCCATGACCTCCGGGACTTCTGCAGCGGCCAGTGTGGCTGATCCTGGGGCCACCCAATGAGCTGGCTCTGGGGCCAGCTGCTCAGGTGGCCCCTGGGACTGCAGCCAGCCTCTTGGGCAACCCCGCAACCAGCCACTGCTCCGACGACCCCTGGCAACTGGTGCTGCTGCTGTCCCTACCCTCTTCCCCACCTCCCCCTCCCCCGGCAGCAGTGCCCCCCCCCCCCCAAGATTTAGTCACAGATGTTTATAGTATACATCATGGACAGGTCATGGGCCATGACTTTTTGTTTATTGTCCATGACCTGTCCATGACTTTCACTAAAAATACCCATGACTAAATCGTAGCCTTACTTCTGATTTATAGGCGACTGTGGCAACATGTAACAGAGTCTCTGAAGGATGGAGACATCGATAAAGCAACAGAGCATAAGCGAGCCCTTGAGGAACGGCAGAGAAATGAAGAGAGACTTCGTGCTGAAAGAGAGGCACCGTGGAGCACAAAATACTTTGTTAAAGAAGTAAGTAACTACTGTGTGTGAGTAAAATGTATGTATTGTAAATGCACATATGAGCATGTATATTAACGTACAGGTCGTGAGCCTATAGAGGACATGCTAGGGAATGCTGATGACAGCATGGCATAGGGCCTTGGATCATATAATACATGTAATGACATATCAGGCAATGCATTCCTATACAAGGCTATTGCTATGTTATGATTCTTCCATTCCACACTGGGTGACTCTAAAGCTAAATGGTTGTTGGTAAAGAACTTTTGTGCATGAAATGCAAGTGTTAAGCACCTAGCTCCTTGCCCATAAATAATAAAAATGGAAACAGCAGCTTTTGATCTGTTTATATAAAGGCATAAAAATATACAAACGTAGCAAAGAGTCTTGTGGCACCTTATAGACTAACAGACGTTTTGCAGCATGAGCTTTCGTGGGTGAAAGCTCATGCTCCAAAACATCTGTTAGTCTATAAGGTGCCACAAGACTCTTTGCTGCTTTTACAGATCCAGACTAACATGGCTACCCCTCTGATACTTAAAAATATACAGTGACTCTGTTTCCAGAGCACTAATGTATTTTTCACCCAGCGCAACCAGCACTAGAAAAATAGTAGTCTTCTCTACTAACTTACCAAGTGGTTTAAGAAATCAGACGACTTGAATGGGGTATTTATTACCTCTAACCATCTCAGGAGGTCCCAAGAACTTCGTTATTACGCATCTAACTTGAAAAATCTCTTTAGTGCCCTGAGGGGAGCTCCCTCTTCCTTTCTCTGCCTGTTGGTTCTCTGTCATTCTTAATGTGGGATATATAGATACACACACTTTTCTCATTTTGCTAGCTGGTATAAGAACTTATATCCGCAATATCAACCCTAGTGCCAGTTGCTGTTCAGCCTGAGTCTCCTGTCAGGGTAAAGTACTTGGCCTTTCGCTTCAGAGTTCTTCTGTTGGGGAATCTGGATTATTGCCTTGTAAAGCAGCCGGCTGGTTTAAGAGCACCCAACCCCCTAGCATGCAGGAGAACATCATCTGCCAGCTCACAGCGCACCCTGGTTTTGCAATTGTGATCCCACAACTGCAAGTGTTTCTTTATGTGGCTTAACTTTCTTCGAAAGTAAACAACGTTCAGCTGAGACACCTGGAAGCTGTGATGTGGTTTAAAAGTGGACGGAAGCCAATGAATACCTGAGCAAAACACAAGGGAAGCTATAAGAGCTGATTGCATGGTGTGTGTGTGTATATAAAACAAAAACATCAGTGTGACTTACCAGTAAGAAATGTCAGAATAGTCCCTCTACCTCAGCTCTTCATCAGCTTGTTTTCATGAATGTAGATTTCAGGTTTTAATGCAGCTTGTCCATTCCATGGTTGGAGCACGATCAAGCTGTTATCCTTGTTATCTGTAAAACGGGCCCCAAAAGACTAGGAAGTTCTGGTGTGACAACCTTAGAGCAGATTTTCCTTCCTATGTGGAAACCAGTAGCTGCTGAGGTAGGTAGCCTGGTTCTCCTTTGTGGGGGGAATAGAGGTATGTATGTCAGCTATGCGGTGGTGATTCAGATCCATATTGTGACAAATTTGTGTGGTCACAAATGCAATAGTACAGGAAAATATGAAAAGCAAAAAAAATCTCTAATTCAGCAGAAGGTTTTAAAATACTTAGAACTAGATATGGTTCTGAACCACAAACTGCAGGGTATTCTAAAGCTAAATCAAATGGACCACTACAGAGTATTCCTTTTCTCCCAGGATATGTCTACACAGCTGACTCAGGCTAAGGGGCTGTTTAATTGTGATGTAGACATTCAGGCTGCAGCCTAATCTCTTAGACCCTGCAAGGTAGGAAAGTCCCAGAGCCCCGAGCCTGAATGTCCACAGCACAGTTAAAAAGACTCTTAGCTGGAGCCCAAGGTAACTGCTACCTTGAATTAACTTGTGAACACACGAACTAAATATTTCAGACTAAGAATGTTTTTTAATCAAGTAGTTTGTTCTAATTGCATCCCTGAGTGACTGTTGACAGGAGAAATGTGGGTTGTGTGGTTTAAAAAAAACCAAAACACTGTTGTTTTCAGATTTTTATTTGAAAGCAGAATTTGAGATACTGGGTGGCTCAGAGAAGGGTAAATAATATCCAGAACCATTTAATCTGTAGATCATCAGTTCAAATGTAGCCCAAATTGCTTGTGAGCACAAGCCATTTCTCTCTGATGGCTGTTTGCTTAGCCTTTGCAAAATAAGTTGCTGGTCTCAATCCAGACCACAGCGTGCCAGAGTTCCATCATCATATCTACATCAGTTAGTGCTGACTGCCATTGTTGTTAGTCCCAGCAGAAACACATTACTTTACTGGAATGAACATGATTTCTTAGGGCTTTTCTACGTGGTCAGTTACTGTGTGACAAGCCAAGGTCTGTAAATCTGCAGCGTGTTAACTTTCTGTGTGCTAACTGGCTGCGTGGACACTGCTGTCACACCCTGACAGTTCCGTAGAGCACTTCGGCATATTCTGTTTAAAACAGCCAGATGTCAAGGTGCACTACAGACCTTCTGGTGTATGATAGTAGGGCTCACACTGTGACTTAGTGTGTGGCAGACTAGTGCACTGTAGATTTACATCCTAGCTTGGCACACACTTTGTCTGAGTGTGGACAAGCCCTTAGATATCCTCATCCCTAGAGATGGTCTCTCCAGAGCAAAGTTAAGACATGTTGGCAGGAGACTATTGGGATGCTTGCACTGCTGATATCTGTGTATACATAAGCTGTGTACCTCTAGTTTCCAGTGCTGTCAGTCCAACGCCTGGCATCACAAAATACTTTTCTATGTGAATTCTTCTATAATTATTCTGTGTAACTTTTTTCTTTTTTCCATTTGAATTGCAGGGAGATGGCTGGGTGTATTATAACCCCCTTTGGAAAACAGTCCCCACCATACAGACTCAGCAAATGGACACTAACTAGATAAGACTCTTCAGGATGAGTTCCTCTGTTTATCTAATCTCTATCACTCTCAAAACACAGTAAATAACACTGTGTCTCCTGTTTTTATAATTGCACAAATTCAGATGAGCGTAAAGGAATAAAATACTAGGGCACTTTAAAGGTTACACATAATCAAAGGTGTAGAGCCCACCTTGCCAGGTATGTTCACCAACTTGTTTTTGTATGAACCAAAAGATTTTATCTGAATTATGGAATGTGTTCTTTTAAGCAGGTCCTGCTGCAAGCTGCCTAAGATATAAACCATTTGACTTCCTGAACAGCAGCAGTCAGATGAAATGTTGTTGCCTCAATGGCTTTAACTTTGGAGTGACGTGAGCCTTTTTTGAGAATCTGTGCACTGAGCTCTGTTTAATAATTGTGAAATACTCAGTACCCATGTAAACAAAAAAAAGTGTTTGCTGCTTGTATACCCAGTGATTAATCTCCTGACAGAAAACTGGAGGAGGTTTCAGAAGTTGCACCTGGAATCAGTGTTAAGAATCATCTGGATTTGACAAGACTTTTTTCCTTCAGAAAGAATGTGTGCATGCATCGGTGGGATATGGAAGCTAAGTAGAGACTACCTTTTTTTTAAGGATTTATAAAATTGATTGGAATTGTAACCATGGAGACATTTTTCCTCTGAAACATTTTAGTATACTTGAAAGAATTGAATTGGAAGAATAATTCAGAACACTTTTTTCAGCTCCTAATTTTATTAAATCTCACTTTCTGAGTGACTGTTTAAGATTTATTCACATTGCAAATGTAAGGAAGTTAAGCCTTTTTTCCCCCAAGGACTAAGGCTTTCAAACTGAACAGCAACCATAAAACAACTGTTGTATTAATTTCTTCATCTCCGTGCATGTGATCATCTTGAAGGTGAAGTGCCAGTGTTACATGCTGTCCATTGGATTGGTTTGATTTTTCTCCTTTGTATATTTGTTCAGAACAAAAAAACAAAGCAGTTAAATGTGACCATTGAACATATGGACTGTGGTTTAGTTTTTTCATAGTACATGAAAAGGCTTATTTTGCTGGAGACTTTGTTTTAATATACATACAATCAGATATCAGGAAACTGTATTCAGGTACAAACATCCTTCATTTTTTATAGTGTTAAGTATTTTATTGAAGTCTAAGAATTGCTGGCAATTAAGAATAGTACTGATTGTCTTTCATTATTGTTACTACAAGCTACCTTAATTTTCCAAGAGTGGTGCCTTACTCTGTTTTTTCTTCTGATGTAGTCTTCCAATCAGTGTATATAACATTATCTGCCACTCACCAGCCGTTGTAAATGGCTTGACCTGTTCCATCATAGTGAGAACTCATAACTGTGTGATCTGGTAAGATGTTTTCCATTGAAGGCATAAGAATGTAAGAAGGCATCAAAGAGAATTTCAATAACCATGTTTAACATTCAACAAAAAACTGTAAATTGTGCAAAAAAGAAAAAAAAATTGGGGTTTATGCACAGCTACTTTGATTCCCTTGTACATTTTGCTGTGAAATGCACTGAGGTCTGAATATAACTCATAGTCCATGTGTGAGGAAAAATGGGGGGGGGAAATAAAACTAAAAAATGATTAGCTTGTTTTGTCTGTTTTCCCAGAGTCCAGGTGATTAGGATGAATATTGTACGTACATCATTTTTTCATGTCTCTATCCATATTTCCACGGCCTCCCCAAGCTGTAGTATCTGACCACCAGTACCTGTAAGAGTAACTTTCTTCTCAAGAAGGGTGTGCAGTTTAGGCCCTGTGTAAACTATATGCTTCTAACTTTGTATAGAATACCCTCTATTTTTCCTTACAATTTTTTAAATAAATTGTTTAGCGTGTCTTAAATTCAGAGCAGGAGTAACATTAAAAACTGAAACTACTGGCTTAGTTCCCTGTAGTGCCCTTATGTTTGAAAAATAAATCTCAATTTATTTTAAAGGCAATCTTGCTATAATTTTGACTAATCATTATTATAAAAATGAACACTTTATACTAGCCAAGATGTAAAGAAAACAGAATATCTGTTGGTATTAATGATTTTTTTAACGATTCACTTAGGATTTTCAATTGACAGGCTGTGCTTATTGTCAGTGTATACCTTTACTGCTCCATCTATGAATCCATCTTAAAGGAATATAGAGAGAGCCTATTAATAACAGGCTTAATATGTTAATTGTGTGCAAGGGTCTGTTTGTTAAATCCACAGAAGCACAGAAATCAAAGTGAATGCTGAAACTTTATCCTTTACCCAACTGTATTGTCCCCAGCTATTTGAGCCCTGTTGGGGCCCTGCACAATGCAAGATTTGGGCCTATGTTCCTTCCTTCCTCTTTCTGGTGGGGCTCGATCTTGCACTTGTTTAAGTCAATGGCAAAATTCCCATTGACATTGAAGGTGACGAATCAGGTGTCTACATACTATTTTTCATGTGTCAGTGTTTCTTTCCTGGACCGTTAGAAGTATTTCAGTGAAACATTTGGACAAACTCAATAGAAACAACCATTTTCAATCTGAAAGCAGACACAGCAATATAACTAAACACAAATGTTTAGTTTCAGCTATTCCTGGAAAATCGGGACTAAATAGAAAGTGACAGTCACAACTTTCTTAAGTAGCCAGTGAAATATCAGTGGGATGGTAATCTTTAAAGGTACTTACTGATCAGAAGTACAAACTTGCTAGATAATTGGCCAAGGAGAATAGATGCCCCCTAAGCAAGTGCAGATATATGGAAACCATACTTTGTGTGATTATTGATAAAAACTTTTCCTAAGCTGCTTCTGTGCCTAAATATGAATTTGAGCGCTTAAATAAGTGACCTTGTTTTCAGAGGTGCCGAGTGCCCACAACTCATTAACTCAGTGAAAGCGCCGGGTGCTGAGCATTCCACTTTACTCAGATGCCTGACTTCAGGCACCGAAGCTTGAAAACTTTGGTTTCACTTCTTTTTTTCCTGTTTGTTTTCTTGAAAACAAAGTGGCATAAAAATAGCAGAGTTCCTGTTTTCAGGCAAAATTCTCCCCCTCCCCTCAACGTGCTCTTTACAATATCACCCACAGACTACGTATACTCCCTTTACAAAGGAATTGGACTTCAACCCTGGGATACGATAAGTAGGCTTTACTCTTGCTTACAATGTTCTCCTTCCCCCCACACTTTGGTGGATACAGCTCCCCTTGTGAGAGAGCATTCAGGATGCTTTTGGAAGCATCTTAAGTTTATACTTATTCTGTGAGTTGCACTGTTTCTTCAGCATAGTGTCAATTTCAGACTTGGTGCTTTAAAACTTAGTGCAGAAATCACGTTAGCCACCTGCAGATGTGGGAGTGGCAGTTTCACCTTTTCTTTCCTATGCGTATGCTGTAGATGGCTGTCTTGCTCTCTGTGTATAATCGGTGGTAAGAGAGGAAGTGGGTTGTGATTAGTGGCTGAAAGAAGTGAGGTGAGGGGTTGGCTGGGGGAAAGGGAGGATGCTCCTGGTAAATGGGAGAAGAGAAGCTGTTCCAAGTGCAGAGAGCCGCTTGGAAAAAACCCCAAGTCCCAAGCAGCAGGAGGAGGTAGAGAGCAGTCAGGGGAGAGGATTGAAACACAGTTCCTGGCCAGGGGCTATGAGATGGAGGTTTAAAATAGGTGCCCACCAGAATACCTAGCAAAGCTTTTCAATAAAAAAACATTCCCTAGAATTGATGCTTCTGTAACACCCACATCTATACTCATGCAGCCTCTCTCCTTTGCCCTATGTAACAACCTGAGAGAGAGATGGAAACAAAGCTGGGAGGATCTAGGAGGAGGAGCAGTTTTAAATTGGGTCACACTCCAGTGAAGCAATCCACTGCAAATCCAGAGTCAGGAGTCTTTATACTGAATCCCTCCCAATATCAAAAATTGCAAAATCCTGCACAGCCATTGTGCTGCGCTCTCCCACCCTTCCCCTTACCTGTACGGTAGATCCATGCAGTTGCAGACTTACGGGCAACGTGCCCCTCCGAATGCTACCACATACACTGCCATTGTGGAGATGACTTTATTGTGCAGGAGCTTGTAGGCTTTCTTGCTGAGCAGAGCCACACTCTTCTCATTGCCTTTCCGTCCTAGCTGGGCATGGGAGTGTGTGAGGGAGTGGAGCAGGGTTTGGGTCAATGTGAAGAGGCTGGAAGTGGGGCGTGACTTACCTTATCTTCTGCCATTCAGCTAAGAGCCTTTCCAGTAGAGGGGAGGAGCCCAACTGCTGTAATTGGAAAGGAAGGTCCAGGCCCTACCTAACCTTCATGTCATTTGCCACTTGACCCTTAGATCACAGAAGGTGGAGAGGGAAACGATCTATGTGGTGAACTAGACCTTCCCTGTCATCTTGCCAATATCACTGTTAAAGCGCATGTGCTGTTACAATATATCCTCATTAGTTTGATTTAGAAGATAGCTGGGAGTCAGGAGACATGGGACTTGAAATTAATACTTAGCTGACATTCTGCATAAGTGCGGTTTAGAGTGGAACCACATCCTCTGAATTGGTCATGTTCTTTTTTTAGCCAAATAATTTTGTACTCTTAAAACACAGCTGGAAAAGTCAAGCATTCCCAGGCATTATACATTGAGGAAAAAAGTGTTTGGTGTTAAAGCTAGTCAGGCTTTTGCTAATCTAATTTCAGGTGTCTCATTGCACTATAAAAAGGGCTGGCTGATCTCTGAATGGTTAATCAGAGACAATGCCTGTTTTAATAAGCTCCTGTCTAACATCTGAGGTTTATAGGCTAGAAAATTAGGGGTAAGGCTCAGTGGTGCAAGAATGAACATGAAAAGAACTAAACTGAAAGGGATAGAGGTGGAATCCAGGTCTTATTAATAAAGGTTAAACATTCATTTTAAAATACTAAAGAAAATGTGTTAACATTGTACACTTAAGTACAAAATAATCAATTTCTATACAATGTGGCACTTTAACCAAAGTATTGATCCCAGGGCACTTTGAATCATAGAATATCAGGGTTGGAAGGGCCCTCAGGAGGTCATCTAGTCCAACCCCCTGTTCAAAGCAGGACCAATCCCCAGACAGTTTTTTGCCCCAGTTTCCTAAATGGTCCCCTCAAGATTGAACTCACAGCCCTGGGTTTAGCAGGCCAATGCTCAAACCACTGAGCTATCCCTCCCCCTTTGCTTTGTACTTACGGGATGAAAGGTCTGATAAATAAGTTATAAACTAGCTCTTAGTTCATTTTAGGAAAATGAATTGAGGGGTTTTTTTTAAATTTATTTTTTTAGAGCCACGTGCTTGTCTTTAATTTCCTTGTTTCTTTTTGATACGAGGCTTTCATTTCTTCCTGTCACTGGGTATTTCTATTCCCGTCACTGGCTTGATGTTCCCCACTTCGATGGGCTGTTTTGCTGCCTTCATTGTCTGTATTGTTGTTGAGGATGTCATCACAGTCCATTTGTGCCATCAGATTGAACCGCTCTGCCACACAGTGGGCTGTAAGGCGAGCCTCGGGGTCATGGTCCCAACACTCTGTGATGGTGTCGCACAGAAAGTGCATTCCCTGAAACGAGATGATCTGGGATTAGGTTTGGAGGGTCAGGAGAGAGAGGCATGGGAAATCAGCATTTTGAAGGCCTAGGATTACAGTGCTTTTGGGGATGAATTGTCTCAATGTTACTGCGATTATTTCCCATTCTAAGTACACGGGAAACAGCGGTATCATGGATACTACTGGGTTATAACTGCTGCCATTCTAATTATTACTTAATATTTGTTTTACAAGAACACGTAGAGCCCCCAGCTGAGATGGGGCCTCTCACTGTGCTAGGCATTATCTAGACTCCTAGCAAAACTGATGCAAAGTTTATAACCTAAGGGGGAGATTTTTAAAGGAGCTTAGGGAGTTAGGTGCTCAACTCCCTTAGTCCTCTTTCATCTGCTTTGTCTAGGGGGGTTGGAGCCTTCAAAAGGTGGATAGCAGAATAGGCTCAGAGAGGTGAAGTGACTTGCCCAAAGTCATACAGCAGGTCGACTGCAGAGCTCAGATAGAACCCAGGTCTCCTGACACCCATCCCTGTGCCGCATCCCCTGGAGCACGATGCCTCTCTGTGCAGAAAAGAAATGACTTTACTGGAACAGTTCATCTTCCCAAAACTTTCCCTTTTTACAGTCTGGTGTGCTGTACTGCTGCTTTCTCCCCCCAGGAAATCATGCCAAAGAACCATAGTGATACACAAATGAAAGACTGTGGCCTGGTGGATAGCACACTTTACTGGCACCTAGGGTCCATTCCCAGCTCTACCACTGGCCTGTTGAGTGCACCTGGCGAAGTCACTTCGGGGTGGGGGAATAGCTCAGTGGTTTGAGCAGTGGCCTGCTAAACCCAGGGTTATGAGCTCAATCCTTGAGAGGGCCATTTAGGGATTTGGGGCAAAAGCTGTCAGGGAAGGTACTTGGTCCTGCTGTGATGGCAGGGGACTGGACTCAATGACCTTCACAGTCCTTTCCAGCTCTATGTGATAGGTATATTTCCATATTAAATATATATATCTCTTCAGAGTTCCAAAGAAATCTCCTGAGAACTCTTTATTTTTTGGAGTAGGAGAGGGATAGGTCAGTGGCTTGAACATTGGTCTGCTAAACCCAGGGTTGTGAGTTTAGTCCCTGAGGGGGCCACTTAGGGAACTGAGGTAAAAATCTGTCTGGGGATTAGTCCTGCTTTGAGCAGGGGGTTGGACTAGATGACCTCCTGAGGTCCCTTCCAACCCTGATAGTCTATGATTCTATGAAAGGTTTGTTTACTGACCACCAAAGGAAATAGCTTCACCCAGGCTTGTCAGTGCACTCTCTAGCACATTAGTCTTTCCATTATAATAGCCAACGCTCTGTACAGCCAATTACTTTTTATCCTGTAGGCTTTAAAGAGAGACCAAAACTGTCAAGTGTAGAAATAAAATGGCAGTTGTCTGTCAGATGGTTTTTTTCTGTGAGCTAACAACTGCACAGAAGTTGTCTGACCTTCCTTTCACCCCACAATCCTAATTTGTGCTACTGCATTTTACATCATCATGTCAAATTTGCAACAGACACTATTGGGAAGAGAAATTCTTCTAAATAAAACATGTTCATATTTTTCAGTGGATTTGTGTATTCTGTGCATTCACAATTAAAATATCACTGAAAAACCTCCAGGATCCTAATGCTAAAGTTAAATATTATATCTTGAAGTATTTCTCCAATACTCTCTTGACACCCTTTTCTAACCCCTCACACAAATCTCAGATAAGTCTCTCTTCCGATTAAAAAACATGCTAGATACATTAGGATGACAAAAGTTAGAGAGAACAGAGTTGTCTACTTAAAGTGATAGAGACTACATTTCAGTACCTTCTAAAATAATTCATGTATTTGCCTTATTGAAAAGATTTAGATTCACTTAACAAATTTCAACCTAATCTTTTAATAAAGTTTCCACAGATAGAACACAGCTTTGCCATCTGTCCTAGTTTTATTGATTAAGCAGTAGATTGTCTACCACTCTCCCGAATAATATCTTATTTTACCCAGCAGTAAACATGTTTGCTTTTTAAAAAAGTTAGTTTAGAAATAAATTAGATCCTTTAAAACAAATGACTTCTAGGTTAAGATGACAAAAAGCAAGTTGAAAAAGGTTTCATCTTGCTTTTCTAATGGCACAACTAGATTTTTTTTTTTTAATTCAACCTGATTTTACATTTGAGTCATGCCATATTTACAATATAGAGTAGTAAATGTGTCTCTGGTTGTTTTAACAGCTTTAGGTTAAAGTTGGACTTTCCAACAGTCTAAGGGAGTTAGGCACCAGATCTGGGTGACTAACCCACATAGGTGCCTTTGACAATCTCAGCCTAAAACGGTCAGGACAAATGGATCTGGCATTTTGAGCAGTGCATTGAACTTAGAGCCTGCTGTCATTTTTTCTTCGTGGGAGGGTTGTGTGTAACTCCCATTAAAATGAGTAACTTGTGCCAGTCTCTCAGCATCAAACGGATAATGTACCTCTAAGTAGTAAGGACCTTTGGTGGTAGTGGGGTGGGAACTAGTTGTAGAATGAATAAACACATGTTCTATTTTCCTCCCAGCAGATGGCTGTGTCACACTGCATTTTAGGAGGACTAACTCTAATGTGCCAGGGGAAGATAAGGATCATGATCAGAAACACTTTTTCAGCTTAATAAAAATCAGTCGAGGTAGAGCTTGGCCTTTGAAATCTAGCTTGGCATAGCCTCAAGTAGGTGCATATTTTATCTGCAGTTCCAAATTTTACCTAAAAGCGGATAGGGTGCAGATCTGAAGCCTATGTTCAAAACTTTAAAGAACATAGTTGTGAGATTTGAGGGCCAATAACTGCCTTCAAATGCAAGTTGTAACAGCTGAGTGAACATTGCCAAAAATGTGCTCGCAAACTTTCTTCCAGCTAGAAATCACATTCATTTTGACACTGTTTACAGCCTGGTTCTTTCGAGTCCTACGAGCGTTTATACAAATAGTGTTTTGTTACCGAGATGCTCATGCAAAATGTAGCAAATGCAGGGCTCAGATTTTATTCTGCAAGTGTTGTGTGTGTGGCCATCTTGAAAACTCTTTGCGAGTTTAGAGGGCCTCCATTTAGGAAACAGAAACCAATACCCTGTGAATTAAGGGAGCAATTGCACTGTGTATACAGGTGACTTGCTCTAAGCTACAGGTTTTGGCTCCTAACATTGAGTCTATCCCTCAAATGAGCTAAGTTGCAGAATAGGGGTGGGATTTTTTCAAAAGTGCTTACATGATTTAGGAGCTCCTAAATCACTTAGGCAATTATGGAAAAAAAACCCCTTCCTCCAGTGTCTTTGTGATTCAGGTAATTTGGATCATAGATGTATTGATACTGTCATTCAAGGATGATCATGTCCATTGCAAGTCAAGGCAATGAATAGATGACTTAGGTTGCTATAGTCTTTTCTTTGATTTACTATTTACCTGATGCACTAGCCAGTTGCAAGGTATCTCTGGGCGCCCTCTGCCATGCAGCACAATGTCTCTCATGGTATCCACACAGGGTTGCTCCTGGACTTTCGACCCAAAAGGTAGCTCGTAACTTTTTACCTCTAGGTGATAAATCAAAGCAGCATTACGGGATGTCTTTCGTGGTTTGGTGGTACGCGTGTGTTTGCTCATCTGGCTGCTATCCATGGCATGGAACTAGAAAGAGTATGATTTTTGTAGATGGGTCTAGAGCCTCGAAGTTTGGATTCAGAGCTTAATGTCCTCAAAGGTCAGGAGTGTTAGGGAGCAGGTTTTTGGTTCAGGCTCATCACTAAGTTAAAATGACTCCTTCCCCTACTGAATTTAAATGGGCAAAAACATGAGGGTGGCCCCCGCTGTACACGACATCAATGGAGTTGCAAATGAAAAGGCAGGGGGAGGGAACACTGATTCTTAATAAAAAAAATTTTTTAAACATCTCAGAATCTTTTTGTTGGAAAGGATTTTTTGCTTTTGGCCTCCTTTTGACGGCACTATTTCATCATAGGTGCGGCAAATGTTTTTAGAAAGTGACTTTGGGATCTGAGACCCACTCGCAGACTGGACACGTGCCCTCTTGAGAGCAGGAGACTGGGAAGTGTTCCCGATGTAGACCCCAGAGCTGTGGAAATAGCTCCCTTGTGGCATGGGGGAGCTGAGAGACTCGCCCTTCAGGATATAGTGCAAAATTCTTCTCCCCAACTAAGCTTTTGTCAGGAAGGGTCTAAGATACAGTGACTCTCTCCAGCCTTTAATTTTCAGATTTTCGAGGTGCTTTTATATCAGTGTGTATCAAGTTAAAAAGGTGAACGGTGTGAAGTTTCTAGATGCCACAGCAATTGCAAGTCAGGCGCATCTTTCCTTGTATGTGATGAGCCTTGTGAACCTTTTCCTCTGTCGCTCTCTGGTGTAGCAGAGGGGAGGGCTCTCGGGCAGCTTTCATGGCAAAGAAGGGCAATTCTTGCTCCCCCCTTGGTTTGTGTGGGGATTGCTGAGAGCAGAGCTCCTGAAAGAGGAGGGTAGGATCTCCATTGCTTTCCCCCATCCCATCTCTTTCAATCTGTGAGTCTCCTCTGTTCCAGGAACCATTCCATCTCCCTGGGGGCAGGGCAGGGCATGGGAAAGGGGACTGGAGTGAATTGTGGGGACATAAAAGGAGGCCAGGAGAGCTCAGAGAATGCAGGAAGGTGGGGGGGATGGATGGCGTGGAGAGAGGGCTGAGGCAAATGGGGAGATTTGGATGGAGGCCGGGGCGGGGGCGGGGGAGAGTTTATCATAAGGAAAACGGGAGAAAGCTGAAAGCCTGAAGGAAAGGGACAGGCAGAGAAGGAAGAGGAGAAAACTTAGGAATCATAGTAAATTGTTGCACAGAAAGATTAGTACCAGGACATTGCAATGAAATAGACACTGATTGAAATGTTAGGGGACATGACTGGGTAGGATGCCAGAGCTCGTGAACTGCTTGTGGATGGGAGGTAGATGAACTTCATAGTATTGTCTAAAGGGACGGGGAGCCTGCTTTGGTTTTTAGGTGCCTGGCTGATGGGAAATGTGTATAGTCAGGGCCTGATGGCTTTGATACATGTTTGTTGATTATTTTAATAGAATATAACTTGCCTATGGTGAGCTAGTTAATTCCCACGCTAGCTTACTGTGTGCACTCACATGCCTATAATCTGCCTTCTGAAATGAGTACGTCTTCACTGGGTGCTTTGAATTTTTGGTGGGTGAGAGCCCCTAGGATCTCACCAGTCTCTAGTCTAAATCATGGCATTTTTAGAAACTGGGAGGAGCACCAGGAATGTGCCCCTGCAGGGCTCCACTCTGTGCATGCAGGTGTGTTTACTTGGCTGGCTATGGGCCTGCTTGGAGGTGTGGGATAAAATCCTGGCTCCACTGAAGTCAATTAGGGAAACTCCCATTGATTTCAGTGGGGCTAGGATTCACCCATGAGCTCTTTTTAGACCCACTTTTTTCTCTTGTTCATATTCCCTCCCCTTTGTAGTATTCCATCACCATGGACAACAGCCTCCAAAAATGAGGAACTATCGTGGAGATCCTGTTCTTTTCTCCATCTGTATTTGTTTATCCTGCACACCATCATGGCTTCTGAGAACCTACGCCTGAAGACCATTCTGCAGCAGGCATGTAGCAAGCAGGGAATGCTTAGCAGATTGCATGCCTGATCCTACCAGGTGCTGGAGAATCTAACTTCCATTGGTGCTCGGCACCCCTCAGGAGCTGTTGAGCATCCAAGACCAAGCTGTATGTGAGATGAGCCGCAGGACTGTATCAGTGGAAGATGTAATGGACTGATTGTTGCTTGGTGGGAAGAGAGCATGAAAACTGTTGTCTAAGGGTGGTTAATTTACAAAAATGCAGGGGCTAGCTAGCATGGCCTTTGGTTCTAGAAAGAAGGGAATACATGGGACTATGTTGCAGTTTTCCTACCTCCTACAACCTCACACCTGGAGGCCAATTCCCATAAAACCAAGGCCATGGAGTAGACGTCCATTTGTTTGAAGGACTCCAGGTCTTCCAGATTCACTCTAGACTCTAGAACCTCAGGAGCCATGTACCTGGCAGTGCCAACCTAGCCAAAAAAAACAACAGAGATGAGCAAATATATCTGCAAGCAGCTGCAGCATGGTAAGGACCTGCCACTTTACAACTGAGGTGAGTAGGTGGAAGACACTGAAATATCTTCATAGCCTGATTGTTCTTGCTCAGGAGCAAACTAACACCAACTGCCAAGCACTAGGAATATGTAAGATGGTTTCCCATCCTCCCTTCCTCCTGTTCATCTTCATTATGAGCAGCCACAGGGAGTTCAATGACCAGGCACTGTCTGCCTAATGAGTGTGCAGGTGGGCCCCATCGCCATAGTATCTGAGTCTCACTCCTGCACTAGCTCTTTTAGAAAAGCTACAGTAGATAGTTTATTTGCTGTATCATCAGCATTAAACATTACTATGCGCTGAAACGTCTAAACTCCCTCCTTGGGCCTGAAATAGATCAATGACTGTACTGGGTTTGTGTGCAATTTTAAAGATAGCATCATGGTTTGCAGGTGTGCCTAAGCATATCTCAGTCCAATACTGAGCACATTTGTCAGATGGTCAACTCTAGTTAGATTTCAGCTTTAAATCCAAGTGGCATGTGGGCAAATTCATGAAGTTCTCAGACTTCCTCCTCTCCCCACAGACCCTTTCTCATCTCCACCATGGCCTGCATTTGGCAGCATGTGGTTTTCTTGCATTTGGCAGCATGTGGTTTTCAGCTTACGGCATACTTGGGATGTATTGTTAAGTGACGCCAAGAATTTCTGTAAAGTCAAGTCAATAACCCAGCTTTGGCTTCACTCACCTGCCCGCTGTTAGCAAAGTCGTCTGCTGTTAAGGAAGGGTCTAGCTTTAGAGCAATGCCAAAATCACAAATCACGCACTCCCACTCGCTCTTCACCAGGATGTTGGTGCTTTTGATATCCCGGTGAGCGACTGGGATCTTTGGCCTGCCACAGGCAGTGTAGTCGCTGTGCAGGTGGGCCACGCCGTTCACCAGGGAGCCGGCCATTTTTTGTAAGTCTATCCAGCTCAGAATGTGTCGGGACAGATAGTCCTTCAGGTTGCCCCTTCTATGGTAGGCAGTGATGAGCCAGTATTCCTTCCGGGGCCCAGACCCCCTGTCCTCTGCTGTAAGGAATTGAAGGACGCTCTCATGCTTGAGGCTGGCATCTGTAAAGATCTGGCTTTCATTTTTCCATGAGGAATATTCCTCGCACGGGAAAATCTTAACAGCTACTGTCTCGTATTGCCCCGAAGTGGTGTGGTTCAGCTTGGCCCTCCAGACCTCAGCAAACTGGCCTTTCCCCACTATCTCATCCAGCTCAATGGGCAGCAGCTCGGTGTTATGGTTGATGCTGTTGGTGCAGGTGAAGCTCATGCCGGAGTGATTGTCGTCTGTCATCACAGATAATTTCTCATCGTCCTCATCAGCTTTTCCTGGCTCGGGCAAAGCCTGGTGCTGTGTGTGCTTCTGGCCCCAGTCCTTGGCTCTCTTTTTCTGCTTCTGGGTGCGGCAGAGGTAAAATATCACCGTTATCATGACAGCCACGAGCAGAGGGGGGAGTAGGCTTATTGCTGCTACAGGAATGACCTCTTTGCTCTGCAGCATGGAGTATCCTGTAGAAAGGAAAATGAATAAGAATGTGCTGCTATAAAATACCTGCAACGCCTAGTTTTGGTAGTGCCTGGGGAGAAAAATGGGAGGTAGTTAACTAAGTATTGCCAAGGACATAACACGCACTGCCCGTAACTCTGAGGGTAAGAATTCTCCTGTCTCTGGTTATTAAAGTGACACTGTCAGCTAGTTTTAGGCTTTACATTTAGCTTGTGCAACATGGTGAGGGTTCCAAAAATTAGTATTTTAGCGCACTACCTTAGTGAGCGTATGTGCCCCACTGCCCTCTACTGGATGGAATCAGAACTGCTCAACTGTCAGCCTGAGGTCTTGTAAGCTTGCAAATTCTGTCTTACAGGGGTGCTGGAACAATGTGTATTGTGGAGGTGCTGAGAGCCATTGAACCAAGCTGTAAACCCTGTATATAATGGAAACCACATCAAGCCAGCGGGTGCAGCAGCACCCCTAGTTCCAGTACCTATGCTGTTGTAGCTCAAATGGTAGCGGTTTCTTGCAAGATGATGATAATGTTGAGTTCTTATATAGCACTTTTCATCAGTAGACCTCAAAGCACTTTACAAAGGAGGTGAGTATTGTTATCCCCAGCTAGGGAAACTGAGGTACAGGGAGGTGAAGTGACAAAGTCAGCCAGCAAGCCAGTGGTAGCCCGAGGAATAGCACTCAGGGCACCTGGGTCCCAGTCCAGTGTTTTATCTACTAGGCCACGCTTGCTCTCCAAATTTCAAGGTATGAGACCATTCATCTTCTCTGTAACAGACGAGGTGGGATTCAACCTGTGACTATTTGCACACAAAGAACAGCATATTTCTACTGTTCCACTAACCAAGAGAAGAGTTTTGTTTCTATTCCTGCTGTCCCCGTGAAGTCTCAGTGGCCATGATATGCAGCATTCCCACTGAGGTCATGTCAGGAATTCTTGGTTGGTCCACCTACATCCTTTGTTTATGCAATGTGCATACCACCTATGTGTGTATTAGTTCCTCAACATCTTGGAGCTATTAAAAACTGATTTCTTATAAACTATGTGCACAAACCTTCCCGTGATCTGAAAGCCAATGATGAAACAAAGCTGGAACGTTTTGGATTGGCATTTTGAACACCACAAAGATTGGGATAGTTTGGATCTGGGGATCTGGTTCATAAACAGAAGCCCTTTGCAAAACAGTCAAAAACCACTGTTGGTATAATGAAATGTATATTGTTAATGGAGATAAAGCTGTGGATTAAGGTGGAATGGAGAACCAGACTCTTATGTCAGTGCATTAGATGCAGTCTTAGGGTATGTCTGCACTACGGGATTATTCCGATTTTACAGAAACCGGTTTTTTAAAACAGATTGTATAAAGTCGAGTGCACGCAGCCACACTAAGCACATTAATTCGGCGGTGTGCGTCCATGTACTGAGGCTAGCATTGATTTCCGAGCGTTGCACTATGGGTAGCTATCCCGTAGCTATCCCATAGTTCCCGCAGTCTCCCCGCCCATTGGAATTCTGGGTTGAGATCCCAAGGCATGATGGGGCAAAAACAGTGTCACGGGTGATTCTGGGTAAATGTCGTCACTCAATCCTTCCTCCGTGAAAGCAACAGCAGACAATCATTTCGTGCCCTTTTTCCCTGGATTGCCATGGCAGACGCCATAGCATGGCAACCATGGAGCCTGTTTTGACTTTTGTCACTGTCACCATGTGTGTACTGGATGCTGCTGACAGATGCGGTATTGCAGTGCTACACAGCAGCATTCATTTGTCTTTGCAAGGTAGCAGAGACGATTACCATCCCTATTGCACCGTCTGCCATTGTAAATTGGCGATGAGATGATGGTTATCAGTCATTTTGCACCGTTTGCATTTGGAATTTGGCGATGACGGTTATCAATCCTTTTGTACCATCTGCTGCTGTCATGGGTGCTCCTGGCTGGCCTCGCTGAGGTCGGCCGGGGTGCATGGTCAAAAATGGAAATGACTCCCTGGGTCATTCCCTTCTTTATGTTTTGTCTAAAAATAGAGTCAGTCCTGCCTAGAATATGGGGCAAGTGTACTAGCGAACCAGAGAGCACAGCCGCTCCGTGTCAGAGCCCCAGAGATCCCGCAGAAACAATGAGCTGCATGCCGTTCTAGGGGGTGCCCCTGCAACAACCCCACCCGTTGCTTCCCTCCTCCCCCAACCCTTCTGGGCTACCGTGGCAGTGTCCCCCCATTTGTGTGATGAAGTAATAAAGAATGCAGGAATAAGAAACACTGACTTTTAGTGAGATAAAATGATGGGGAGGCAACCTCCAGCTGCTATGATAGTCCAGGCAGGACAGAATCTTTTCTTTAGACATGAAAGGGGGGGCTGATGGAGCTCAGCCTCCAGCTGCTATGATGAGGACAGTTACCAAGCCTTTTGTGCCATCTGCCGGGAATGACCAGGAGTCATTCCCATTTTTACCCAGGTGCCCCAGGCCGACCTCACCGAGGCCAGCCTGGAGCACTCACGGGATGATGATGATGATGGATACCAGTCATTTTGCACCGTCTGCCACCGGGAAGGGGATGCTGGTGTTCAGCGCTGCAGCACCCTGTCTACCAGCAGCATGCAGTAGACATAGGGTGACATTGAAAAAAGGCAAGAAACGATTTTTTCCCCTTTTCTTTCGGGGGGGGGGGAAGGGTGTAAATTGATGACATACACTCTGAAACACCCGGGAAAATGTTTTTGACCCTTCAGGCATTTGAAGCTCAGCCAAGAATGCAAATGCTTTTCGGAGACTGCAGGGACTGTGGGATAGCTGGAGTCCTCAGTCCCCCCTCCCTCCCTCCATGAGTGTCCATTTGATTCTTTGGCTTTCCGTTACACTTGTCACACAGCACAGTGCTGTGGCCTCTGTCTATCATAGCCTGGAGATTTTTTTCAAATGCTTTGTCATTTCGTCTTCTGTAACGGAGCTCTGATAGAACAGATTTGTCTCCCCATACAGCGATCAGATCCAGTATCTCCCGTACGGTCCATGCTGGAGCTCTTTTTGGATTTGAGACTGCATCGCCACCCGTGCTGATCAGAGCTCCACGCTGGGCAAACAGGAAATGAAATTCAAAAGTTCGCAGGGCTTTTCCTGTCTACCTGGCCAGTGCATCCGAGTTCAGATTGCTTTCCAGAGCGGTCACAATGGTGCACTGTGGGATACCGCCCGGAGGCCAATACTGTCGATTTGCGACCACACTAACCCTAATCCGACATGACAATACCGATTTCAGCACTACTCCTCTCATCGGGGAGGAATACAGAAATCGGTTTAAAGAGCCCTTTATATCGATATAAAGGGCCTCGTTGTGTGGACGGGTGCAGGGTTAAATCAGTTTAACGCTGCTAAATTCGGTTTAAACATGTAGTGTAGACCAGGCCTTATATAAGGCTAAATTCTGCCGGTATTAACTGAGGAGTACCTTACTCCACAGTATTCCTATTGAATTTGGTGAATCGACTCTTGTAGCAGGGCGCTATTCAGAATGAGCAAAGATATCTGAATCAGAACGATAATGGAGAGAAAGTTCCTTGCATTACTGCTAGTGTGAATGACTATAACTTGAGATTCATGTAACTGAGGGCCTGACTGCCCATAGAAAACTTTAAGTTTCTGTTTTTGTTTTTCAGTTTTGTTAAACACTTTTCACCCAGATATTGACCAAGAATGTTTTTTAAAAAATCCCTATCATCCTTCAGATCACTTGAAGACGACCCTCACAAAACATATAATTCGCTGATCCTTTGATGTTTGCAATTCCTTGAGTAAAAATGCTGACTTCAGTAGAGAGATTCAAGTAAAATCTTACTCAGATATTTTTCTGCCAAGTACAATAACTGTGGGGAAGGAGTATGAGACGCATTCCTTAAGCAAAATCCCCTGCTGTTTGACCTCAGTGTGTACAGTTTATAATTCAGGTTCTGGAAGAACGGACCGCTTTGCTGTTTTACTTGGCAAATTCCAAAAAAAATCTGCTGCAGCTAATTTCTGCAAAGCTGTGAAAGTATTTCTAAAATAGGCATCAAGTTCAAACCACAAGATCAACCAAAATGGCTATAAATCAGTAACGAACCCAGGAATATGTTTATTTTGGAAAGTACTAGACGTGGGTATCACCTACTGC
Source organism: Mauremys mutica (assembly GCF_020497125.1). Taxonomy (NCBI): domain Eukaryota; kingdom Metazoa; phylum Chordata; order Testudines; family Geoemydidae; genus Mauremys; species Mauremys mutica. The sequence continues at coordinate 12,912,145 of NC_059081.1, read as the reverse complement.
TCTAAAGGATTTACCCAATGGATATGATCACCTCTGTGAAAAGCTGAAGTTCAACAGAGTGAGAGTAAAGAATTTGCAGGGTTTTTTTAGGGAAGTACGTGCATGAATCCTGCTAATAAATAGTCAGAGCTGTGAGCATAACTTTTGCCAATTACTTAACAATGAGGTTCCTCCATGCTGCAAAATCCCCAGATATGAGTGGGGCCATTACACATTAGATCTTTTCTGCTTTTTCTGAAAACAAAGGCAGCACGTTGAAAACCAAATATTGCAGTGCATTACTGGCCATGTAATTCAGTCCCTGTCAGATGTGAATTCGAACTCCTAGGCCAAGCTCCATCAGCACAACTTTTGAGACCCCAACTCAATATTTAACAAGAAATGGCATCTTCTAAATGCATCGTTTCCTTTTCCACCGCCAGTGCCTTGCTTCCTAGGCTGGGGTTATCAAGCCTGGCTTGGAGGAAGGGAGGAAAGGAAATGACACATCTGCACATGTAATGAGATCACTGATAAGCTCCAGTGTAGATGTGTTGCATTTGTATAGCTTAGTCCCAGCAAATTACAAGAGTAAATCATTCCCCTGCAAATTTTCATCTACACCAGTGCAGTGTCAACACTGGAAGTCCCAGATTTCCTTAATGAAGGATGGGTCTAAGACTGTAAATAAATGGACAATTGCTTTGGAAAAATGCTTGTCTGCTTTAGTCATTTCCTTCTTAATCATTTTTCTTTAATCAGATTTTGTGTCTATAATATTTAAAGTTTAAAAACAAAACAAAATGCAAACAATCTTTTAAAATAATATAAGAAGTTCTAAACAATTTATAAGGGCATGCATCAAGTCTGGGTCTTGCAAAATTGTCATTGGCAAGGTGGTTCAGATAATAAAAGCAGAAGAGCGACTACCTGATTGCCTTCTATGACCAGCCTGACCAACCTGATTGCCTTCTATGATGAAATAACTGGCTCTGTGGATATGGGGAAAGCAGTGGACATGATATACCTTGACTTTACTAAAGCTTTTTATATGGTCTCCCACAGTTTTCTCACCAGCAAGTTAAAGTATGGATTGGATGAATGGACTCTAAGGTGGATAGAAAGCTGGCTAGATTGTCGGGCTCAACGGGTAGCGATCAACAGCTCAGTGTCTAGTTGGCAGCTGACATCAAGCGGAGTGCCCCACAGGTCTGTCCTGGGGCCAGTTTTGTTCAACATTTTCATTAATGATCTGGATGATGGGATGGATTGCACCCTCAGCAAGTTCACAGGTGACACTTAATTTGTGGGGAGAGGTAGATATGCTAGAGCGTAGGAATAGGATCCAGAGTGACCTAGACAAATTGGAAGATTGGGCCAAAAGAAATCTGATGAGGTTCAACAAGGACAAGTGCAGAGTCCTGCACTTAGGACAGAAGAATCCTCCTCCCATTGCACTATCATTCAGTATTCAAGAGATGATGCCAAATTTGGTTGAGCTGTATTGCAGTCTTTGTGACCATGAACTCTGATTCCTCTACCTATTTGAAGCAGCAAAGAATCCTGTGGCACCTTATAGACTAACAGAAGTTTTGCAGCATGAGCTTTCGTGGGTGAATACCCACTTCTTCGGATGCAAGTGGGTATTTATTCTTCCACTTGCATCCGAAGAAGTGGGTATTCACCCACGAAAGCTCATGCTGCAAAACGTCTGTTAGTCTATAAGGTGCCACAGGATTCCTTGCTGCTTCTACAGAACCAGACTAACACGGCTACTCCTCTGATACTCTACCTATTTAACTGCTTGGCAGCCACCAAGAGTGGAATGCATACGCGCAATCACTTGAAGAAGCAACAATGGTTACTAACCTTTCATAATTCCTGTTCTGTGAAATGTGTTGCACATGTCCATTCCATGACCCCCACCCCACCCCTTCGCACTGGAGTTTCCAGAAAGAAAGAACTGAGGGGGTCAAGGGTCAACTGGGCCCTTTATACCATCCCCATCATCGCACGGCAGGAGAAGGTGTTTGAGCTGCCCCCACAGGTACCACTGAGGAAAAAAAAAGTCCAGCAACTGTGCACGAAGCACGTGCACACTGAGTGGAGTGGACATATGCAATACATCTAGAAGAAGACGTTATGAAAGGTTAGTAACTTTTTTTTCTGCTCTCATTTACACCTCGGCAGTTCCTCTGAGGCTTTGCACCCAAAAGGTGAACTAACGTGTGTGAGCGATCCAGCTCTAAAATCCTAGGCTCTATGAAGTAAACTACGTGAAGTGAACTGTAGTCAGGGGTCTAGTGTTGACCTCCCCTAGTTACCTTACAGTAAAAACTACGATGTCTTGTCTCCTCTAGGATTTTAGAAAGGGATAAGTCACACGTTAGTTATCCTGTGGTTAAAAAAACCTCACTTCAAAAAAGGTAAGACACACCCTGACATCAGTGGGGTTTCATGGCTGTTTCTGGGTAGAACTTGCTCTAGAATTTCATGATTTATTGTAGCTAAAATTTTCAGAAGTGTTGACTAAGTGTGGGTGGCTCAGACTTTCAGTTTCTAATCTGAGCCCCTTGTGCCACAGGAAACACAGGCCAATGGTGGATTCTCCATCTCTTGATGTCTTCAGATCAAGACTGGATGCCTTTCTGGAAGATCTATTTTAGTCAAGTGCAAGTGAAACTTTATAGCCTGTGACATTCAGGAGGTCAGGGTAGAAGATATAATGGTCCTATGTAGCCTTAATAACTATTAATCTGGTTTTCAGAAGCACTGAGGGCTGCAGTTTCCAATGGGAATTTTGCATCTTTAAATTGACATGCCATCATTTAAATAATAATAATAAATAAATACTCACCATTGGTGTGGTTTTCAAATATTAGTTTATCGTTGCATTCCTGTTCATCCACACAACCACAGATGTAAAATATTCCTTCCTCACTAGACTGATGGGTCATGATGCACCGTGAGGTGTTGTAATTTGGAACCATTACATTTTCTACTGGGAGCTGTGGGTTGTGGCACAGAGTGCTGATCTTAATGCTGTCATTGTCTTGCTTCCTGAAAATATGCAAGGAATCAACAGGGCATCAGGGCAAAATCTCTGCATCCAAAAAATGTGCAATAGCCCTGCATGATAAAAGCGTCTCAAACCTGGGCTGCTTGTTAGTTTGATACCATGTGGTGTATGGATTGTTTGCAATGGATATGGTGTAGAGCAATAGCTCTCAACCTTTCCAGTCTACTGTACCCCTTTCAGGAGTACGATTTGTCTTGTGTACCCCCAAGTTTCACTTCACTTAAACTACTCACTTACAAAATCAGACATGAAAATACAAAAGTGTCACAGCACGTTATTACTGAGAAATTGCTGACTGTCTCAATTTTACCATATCATTGTAAAATAAATCCATTGGAATATAAATATTGTACTTGCCTTTCAGTATATAATGTATAGAGCAGTATAAACAAGATGTCATATGAAATTTTAGTTTGTGCTGACTTCGCTAGTGCTTTTATGTAGCATGTTGTAAAATTAGACAAATATCTAGATGAGTTGATGTACCCCCGGGAAGACCTCTGTGTACCCCCAGAGGTATGTGTATGCCTGGTTGAAAACCACTGGTGTAAAAAAACGTTGAAAAAAAGTAACACTTTTCTTGTGTCAATGGGAAATTTACAATAGAGATCAATAGCAGGATATGGGCCAAAGAATCCAGCTGTTATCAGGAGATTACTCGTTGGTTAATGATCTGTAATGCAATGTGTGATAATCAGGTAGCTCCTTTGCCTTAAATGGAACTGAGCCGATTTACATCAGGTTGAGGATCTAGTCCATTGATTCCAGAAGTTCAAGGAAGAAGCTGCATCCTTCACACATTTATTGAATGATGCCACTCCTCCAATAGTCCAAGGACCCCTCTTGACAGTGCAAAGCAGTGAGCTTTTAACTGTGGTCCACCTATTTTCACCATGATAGTAGGATCTGATCCTGAGTAGTTCTGAACTCCTGCAACTCATTGCTGTTCAGCACCCCTCTGAATTAGGTTGTAAATCTGCATGTGTGTGCCTGGTTCATCGTGACACACCACTAAATGTTCATTCTCTCTCTCTTGTACTTACAGTTACTGTGTCAACTTCTTTTGGGGATATTTGTAGAAAAGAAAATATGGTGGTACAGCTGTGTGTAGTCCTTCCCCCCCAGCTGTGGCTTACGCCTCCTCCCTTTTCTCTCCTTGGTACTTGCTATCCCTATTATTTGGAGCAGCTTCTCCCCTCTCCTCACATGGTTCAGGTCCTGGGTTCTGTGCTTAGTGCCTCCACTCAAAGGGTCTCATCACTGTGCCACAGGGAAAGGAGACACATCCTGGTCCCATCAAGGTTAATGGGGGTTTTGCCATTGACTTCAATGAGGTCCAGTTACTGTTCCAAAGTCTACTGAGGCATCATGAATTTGCATAGTCTATATTCAGAGCTCTTTCAGTGCCCTGCATTCATGACTTGTAATTAGGGCTGTTGATTGATCGCAGTTAACTCACATGATAATTCAAAAAAATTAACTGTGATTAAAAAAATTAATCGTGATTAATTGCACTGCTAAACAATAGAAAACCAGTTGAAATTTGTTAAATATTTGTGGGTTTTTTTCTACATTTTTACAACAGTGCCATGCAAACACCTGTTCTCACTTTCAGGTGACATTGTAAACAAGACCTGGGCAGCATTATCTCCTGCAAATTGTAACCAAACTTCTTTGAGCAACTGGCTGAAGTAGGACTGAGTGGACTTGTAGGTTCTAAAGTTTTATATTGTTTTATTTTTGAATGCACTTATTTTTTGTACATAAGTCTACATTTGTAAGTTCAACTTTCATTATAAAGATATTGCACTACAGTACTTGTGTTAGGTGAATTGAAATATACTATTGTTTTTTACAGTGCAAATATTTGTAATAAAAAATAAATATAAAGTGAGCAGTGTACACTTTGTATTCTGTGTTGTAATTGAAATCAATATATTGGAAAATGTAGAAAACATCCAAAAATATTTAAATAAATGATAGTCCATTATTGTTTAACAGTGCGATTAATTGTGATTAATTTTTTTAATAGTTTGACAGCCCTACTTGTAACGTAAAGTATTATTCAAGCACATGCTCTTCCCTGACAGGGAGCTTTTCACTAGCCCAGATTTCATGGGTAGTGTGGCATTATTGATGTGGTCAAATATCTTCTGGTGACTATAATGAGATCGACACGTAATTGTTACATGATCCTACTTCCAAACCAGGTCTGCTGGAATGATGTGTTTGGTGCCCAACTCTTTGTAGCTGCCCCATGTATGAAAAGCTGGGAAAATGTCTGTACTATCTCTTATGAATATTGTGTGACTCTGTTTCCCAGTTCAGTTTTGTACTGCAGCTTGCTTGACTGCATAGAGCTAAATCAAAGGAGGCTGTTACAGAGCTTAGCAGGAAAGGTAAAACAATGATAAAGGTAAAGTCACCCTCACATACACAGCTTCAAAGGACTTAACCCAGGGGTGGCCAACCTGAGCCTGAGAAGGAGCCAGAATTTACCAATGTACATTGCCAAAGAGCCACAGTAATAGGTCATCAGCTCCCTGCTCCCAGTGCCTCCCGTCCACCAGCAGCACCGCTGATCAGCACTTCCTCCTCCCTCCCCACATCTCCTGATCAGCTGTTTCATGGCATGCAGGAGGCTTGGGGGCAGGGAGGGGAAGGAGCAAGGGTATAGCAGGCTCAGGGGAGGGGGTGGGAAGGAGTGGAGTGGGGGCAGAGCCAGGGGTTGAGCAGTCATTGCCCCCGGGCACATTGGAAAGCTTGCGTATGTAGCTCCAGCCCTGGAGCCTGTGCCTATACAAGGAGCCGCATATTAACTCCTGAAGAGTCGCCTGTGGCTCCGGAGCCACAGGTTGGCCACCCCTGACTTAAGGTAACAATGGCTGGGCCATTAATGGTGGCAGAACATAGGAGTTAAGGTAACAATGGCTGGCTCCATCCAGGCTAGGAAGTTTTACTCTTCCCAAGTCTAAGCCTGAGATCAAAGGGAACTCAAAAAGCTCCCAGAACCTAGAAAAGGTAGGGATTGGGGATGGGGGGTGGGCAGAGGCTGGCCAGCATGCATCAGTGAAAAGGCTGACTGTGGAACTGAGCCATTCAGAGACAGGGAGAGAGCTGCAAGCAGAGTGGGCTGTTTTTCCCAACTCTGAGACGGGGAATAAGCCAGAAAGAGAGGTTAAGCTTAGGTAAGGCAAAATGCGAGTGGGTCTCTTTGCTATTTTAAATCTACTCCTCTTAAGCACTGTGTAACCTTTGCTGCAGAATAAATCCTGCTTTGTTTTAGAAGCTGTTTCTGTATCACTACAATGCTGTCACAGGCTCCCAAAGAGAAACCTGTGCGGGGTCCAACAATTGTGTTGTGGTAGCACCTAGAGATACTAATATTTAATTACAATGATATGTCTGCAACCGGTGGTGGTGGTGATCCAGATCTCTGCTCTCCAAGATGTGCCAGTAATTTAGCTGATAGAAATGTTCACTCAGAAGAAGGTACTTGAATAAGCACTTATATTTCATTCTTCTTTTTCAGGTGGAGCCAGTACATGGTATTTTCTGGACTCTTCCTCAGTTGGTCACCAAGTGTGTGGTTTAATTGCTAGGTCTAACATGCTGTCCTTGAATGACCACCCCATGTCTGGCTTTCATTCCACAGGGGACAGAACTAGTTTACATAACGGATTCAGTTACTGAGTAACTGCTGAGCAGAAAGAATGGGTGATGTCCCTTCTGAGCATTATCTCCTGGTATTTACCCTCCAGACATCCCCCGAGGGAAACTTCAGGGGTAGCCACCAGCAAGGGCCTATAAAGGACAGTGGCTCTGGAAAGAGCTGTACTACTATGAAAGATGGGAGTGGACATCTAGGGAACGTTGTGAAGGGTCTTGGAATGCAGGATTTCCCCGTGGATCTCAGAACAGCCAACGATCTAAAGGGGCAAATATCCTTGTTTCTCCCTACTCCAAATGGGACATCCCAGAGGAAACAGAGACATTGATGTCTTGGAGGTTCCAGGAGAATTTTCCCTCCTTCAGTGGGTTTCTGTGCAGAAGGCAATAACAGTGGTTTGTTTTTTTTAAACATGACTGCACCATTTAACTACACCCAGGTAATACAGTGATCAGTGCCCTGAAAATGCATGCAATAAACCTTGCCAGAGGAATAATTCTCGATGTTGTTATATGAGGGGTGTTATAATGTAATCAATCCTAGCGTTGTACAATCCTCTAGTTCAGGGGTCAGCAACCTTTCAGAAGTGCTGTGCTGAGTCTTCATTTATTCACTCTAATTTAAGGTTTCGTGTGCCAGTGTACACTTTAAGGTTTTTAGAAGGTCTCTTTCTATAAGTCTGTAATATATAACTAAACTATTGTTGTATGTAAAGTAAATAAATTTTTTAAAATGTTTAAGAAACTTCATTTAAAATTAAATTAAAATGCAGAGCTCCTGGACCAGTGGTCAGGACCCGGGCAGTGTGAGTGCCACTGAAAATCAGCTCGCGTGCCGCCTTTGGCACACATGTCATAGGTTGCCTACCCCTGCTCTAGTTAAACAATATTTTTAATGGACAGAGTTCATTTACTTTTAGTATCATAGATCGCCAGCCTTTTTAACAAGGACGTTGTGGAATATTTTCAAAAGTGTCTCAGGGCCAGATCTTTAAAGGTCTTTAGGCACCTACTGGCATCTTTAGGTATTGCTATTGCTAGGTTTAACATTTCATCCTTGAATGACCACTCCATATCTGGCTTTCATTCTAGAGAGGACATAACTAACCTTTGGACACTCTCTTTACTGCTTCTAAAGATGTCTTTGACCTTTTGATTGACAAAATTATAACGTGCAGGTAATAGGGCCCTGAGCATGTTCAGTATGTGAGTGTGGTGAGTATCCGTTGTGTTCATTCCCTCTGGGGCACCTGGCATTGGCTACTGTCAAAAGACAGGATATGGGGCTAGATGGACTTTTGGTCTGATCCAGATGGCTGTTCTTATAGAATCATATTTTAATATCAGTAGTAATTGACTTCTCAAGAGATTTCACTTTCTGGAATTAATGCATTTGTTTGAACAGCATGCATTTTGAATTAAATGTTGATGAATTTTCTGCACCCATTGTAGCTCCGTTGTTTTAGTCAACAATAAGACTAGTTCAAATATTTAAGGACCTGATCCTGAAAACTCACTCGAGAAGCTGCACTCATTGTAGTGGAATTACATGAATAAGGCTGGCAGAATTACGCCAAAGCTATAATAGCAATAGTCTGTACTTTGAGGTTTTATTTTAAATTAGTATTCTATACTATGTCATGTTATAAAGTCAAACAGCCTGTTAAAGTCAATGGAAATCCAATCTAGATCCAAATTCGATAGCTTGGGTCCATTTTTAGTTATTGTTTATTGCTTGTAATCATCACAAAGGGATAGCTCAGTGGTTTGAGCATTGGCCTGCTAAACCCAGGGTTGTGAGTTCAGTCCTTGAGGGGGCCACTTAGGGATCTGGGGCAAAAATCAGTACTTGGTCCTGCTAGTGAAGGCTGGAGGCTGGACTCGATGACCTTTCGAGGTCCCTTCCAGTTCTAGGAGATAGGTATATTGCCAATTATATTATAGTGCTTTACAATACAGATGAAGATTAGATTAAGCTGAGAACAAACAGGAAATGGTAAGAGAGAACACACGGTTATGTAGGTGCTTGGTGCATGTGTCTTGGTGGCAACCAAATGTTACTTTATTATTGAATTAAGTTATTTCAAAAGTATCCGAGCGGATAGGAATGTAACGCTCCTTGAGAAGTGTTTTAGGAGGAGGATGCCTGGGCTCAGAAACTAGGTAGATAAACATTGTATGAGAACCTACATAGATTAGAATGACCAGTAGGGACAGAAATCTGTCTTGGTGCATGGCCTCCATCACTGTAGCATCTGATTAGGACACTATGATCAGGTAGTCACTTGGGCCCAGATCCTCAAAGGTAATCAGTAGAAGGTAGGAGCCTAGATACCTGTTGAGGGTCTGGGACTTGGAAGTTAGTGTGTGGCATTGTTCTTGAGAAATCAGCCAGAACAAAATAAGGTATGAAGGTGGATGTGGGCAAAAAATACAACGAAGGCATCCCCAGGGAGGAAGCAACTCGGGCTAAGTGGAAAGGTGATCAGGGTAAGAGCAGAGAGGTCAGAGGGGGAGCAACTTTGTGAAGATCTTTGAAGACGAGGGGCCTGATTCTGCTCTGATAAGGAACCGTGAATTTGTGCATATGCTAGTGTTCATTATAAGGGGCAGAAAAATGCTCTTGGGGCTGAGACACAGGAATGGGAGTCAGGAGACCAGAACAATATTCCTGGCTCTGCCCCAGACTCCCTGTGTGATTTGGATACTTACATTCTCTGTATGTCTGTACTTCATCTCATCTCATGGGTATTGTGAACTAAATGTCAGTAAAGCACCCTGAGATCCTCGGACAGACTGTGCTCTCAAAGCGCAAAATAGCGTCCTTTGTATAGCACCACAGGGCTGGATGGTGAGTAACACCCATGGCAATAGTAGCCCCTCTCCATGGCTGTACCGTGTTGTATGGTCAATACAGCTGGATTGGTCTCAGAAGGCCTCAGAAGGTCTCAGACTTTCTTTTAAGGAGAGGAGGGTGGGAGCTTGGCAGCTATTAACTGGGAGATTGTTCCAGCTCTAATGGGTGGCGCATGTGTGTGCACGGTATAGAGCCATATCTATTTAACAGCTAATAGAATGGTTTCCTGTTAGTAACTGTGAAAGCAGCATTCCAGAATTAGATGTGTGTCCCTGGCGCTTTGCAGAGAGCACTGACAATGGTCTCCAGGGGGAAGAGCTTAACCACAAAACTGAGTCATCGTGTTTTCTTTGGGCTCTTGGGTTTTTCTTTCAAAAACAGCTTTTATCAGCGCTTCAAGAACACAGATTTGGAAGGAAATGAAAAGTCAATGCAAAGCCAGCCCCAGAGAGTGACTGAGGTAACCATGCCACAATCTCCAGTGAAAACAGGCACTTTTACACTAGGACTGTGAACATGCAACTCTTCCAGACGGGCCTCTGCGGTGCTCAGCACCAAGAGTGGCAAAGAAACCCTGCAATGGGCAAGTTGTCAGCTGGATGCTTTTCCCACTCATGGCGGGTGAATACTGAAGGTACCCCCCCCCCAAGTCTCTCCGGAGTGGGTGAATGCAATGTGCTTCTAAGAGACCAAATGCCTGTTCCAAAGCCCATTTGCTTCAGTGGGGTTGGACTGGGCTGCTGCTCTGTGGTAAGCTGTGTTTACTAGCAAACAGATTTCAGGCATCAAGGCATTGGAGACCATATGGAGACCTTGAAAAAACGAGGTGAGGTCATGGCTTCTGTGAGTTCCTGTGCATAAGGAAACTATAGACATAATTACCTTGGTACTCATGATCTGCACTCGCTAGCATCTCCCATCCTGGGATCGCCAAGTGGGGAAAGTGAGGCACACAGAGGTTCCATGACTTGTTCAACGTCACTCAGAAAATCAGTGGTAGAGCCAGGGGTAGAACCCAGATCTGCTCTTCTTTAGCCACTAGCCTATGTGGAAAACTGAACTACAGTCCTGAAACCAGAAAGCCAAAGGACACCTGACCTAGGAGGATATCAAAAACTTTGAGGGAAATAATTCGGAAAGTTACAATAATGATCTCCCTTCTGAGTCACGGAGAACAAGATTGTATTTTGGGGGTGAACTTGTCACTTACACCTGGAGCACACACGAGAAAAAACTGTAAAGCTGGGTACCAAACAAAAGATGAGGAAAAGTCGCTTAAATGTGCCTTTGTCAACAGAAGATGGGATCTAAAGCCCACTCTAGTCAGTAGGAGTCTATTGACTTCAGTGGATTGGCCCCTGAGAGGTCAATGTTTTCCGGGGGCGCGGTCTTCACACAGGAAATCTGAATTTCACAAAACAGAACAAGCCGCATCCTCTGTGGCAGACTGCCTGCTAACAGCCTTCCAGGGCAGGATAAGATAAAGTGCTAACAAGCTCCTGGCAAGTGAAGATGCTGATGAGGAGGAAAGAGAGGTGTGGCGACGGGCTTTCATACCAACTACTCTTTCACAGCTCACAGAAACATACCTGCCTCTTCCTTAGTGATTTATTAATAAGGATCTGTTATCCTGTGGCCACCAGGTGACTTCCTCACCAGACGAGGTGAGTGATTTGCTATGAGGATTTACAGTTCGATTCCATGAGAGATGATTAATGCTGCTGTTTTGGTTTCTTCAGCAATGGGTTTCTCCAGCTTCTGCTGATAGAGCCAATGAAATGTCTGGGGGTTACTATCCCCCAGATTGAGATTCAGTTTTGTTTTCAGACTTTAAGGCCTTGTCTTCACTTAGGAAAAAAAAAAGGTGTGTTTACCTCGTGTTAGCTAACACATGGTAACTAACTCAAGGAAAAACCATAGTGAAGACGAAGGAATTTGCAGCTTTGAGGCTAATTAGCCGGTGAAGATGAAGACTATGGGGAGCCTAAAAATTTATCTCAACCTGCTAGCTAATATGAAACTACAAATTGCCTGGCCCAGCCAATCACAGCATCTCCCTATATCGCGAATAGGAGATTCATAGGTTCCGAGGTCAGAAGGGACCATTGGGATCCTCTGTTTGGGTGCAGGGCTAGAATTTCTGCTGAGTTTTATGGCACTGGCTCCATGCACTTTTACATTCCCTTATGTGAAGTCTGGGTCTGTCCATATAGCCATCAAACGTGGAATACCTGACCATGTAGTAGGGCATAGAGATTTGGGTTTGTGATGGCTGCATTATTCCAAGTGCTAAAGCCATGAGTGAATTGTTCAAGTGTCTTCTGATGTGAACGAAGACTGCCCACAAAAGTAAGAGTTTGATATATCAGGCCATGAGGAAGGATTTGAGGATCTGGCCCCCTGGAACTTGCTTGCAAGGTTAAATTCATGGGAGCTCTGCTGGAGTAGGGTTGCAGGATTTGGCCAATAGTAAACCTGAATATAGTGAAATTTCATATATAGTGCATTTGAAAGTCTCAGATTGTATCAGGGCAAATTGCAATTGTGAATACTGGTGTGTGTGTGTGTGAGAGAGAGAACAGATTAATGGAGAAGGTACCTGTGCGTGTGTATATAATGTGTAGCATGCTAAAAAGCCATCATTTCACACTGGTCCTTCTTTTGCTCTGTAAATAATTCAGATATTTTTTACCATACTGTCACGGAGTCACTGGGCCAGTGTTCTGGAACTGCTCTGTATGAAGCCAGTCAGGACTCTGAGGGAGCAGGCCTCCTCTCGCTGACCATACTGTCACCAGGGCGAGAAGCTTACACAGCTTCCACCTTCCTGGGTCTGACCTCAGAGCACAAGGCATCCTTTTCCACACCGTGCGCTTCCTGCAGCGAGTCCGCCCATGCGGGGCTCCTGGGGAAGCCAGAGGGCCCTACACCCCAACTCCGCAGCCAGCAATGACACTCAGCCAGCGTAAAACGGAAGGTTTATTAGTCGACAGGAACACAGCGTAGAACAGAACTTGTGAGCACAGAAATCAGTGACTTTCAGCGAAGTCCATCTTGGGGGACCTTGGGCCAGACACCCTGGACTCCCCCTCTTCCAGTCCCCCCACGCAGGCTGCCCGGGTTCCAGCCAGCCAACCTCTGACACACCCGATGCTCCTCCTCCTGGTCTTTGTCTTGCTTCCCAGGCAAAGTGTCACCTGGTCATCACCTGGTTGCATCCCCCTCCTGGGTCTCAGGTTACGAAGGGCATCGGCCATTGCAGCTGGAGCAGCATCACCTGCCCCCTGGGGGGTCTCAGCCAAAGTCATACACCCCATCCCACCACCTACGCATTGGTGCAATACACAGGGAAACTGAGGCACACACCTTATTCATGCAAAACAGTAAAACTCACATAGGCTCAACAGTAAGACTCCCATACAACTTAAGAAGGGAAAATCCCCACTTCGTCACACATACAGAAAGCACATTGGTAATAGGCTTGTTGCTTACCATATGGCCACACAGATTTCATATGGACTCTCACAATAGGAGTTCAAATTACAGTTGCTGTAGCACACCTTTTCCTCACACACTGGGGAGGTGGAGTCACACCATTTACACAAGTTGGTCTTCAGATTTCTCCGTGCCCCGGCAGAACATGCTGCAAATAGAAACAAAGCCTTTGAATTACTGATTTTCTTTGTCACTCTTGTCTCGAGTCTTAGCTGGCACTTAGTTTGCCTATGAAAAAATGTGTGATTCAGAGAACCACAGGAGGAGAGAGGGAAGCCTGCACACAAGCCCGAGCTCACTCTGCTGTTTGTAAGTGCATTTGTTAATCATTTTCCTTTGCTGAACTCTTTGGTCAAATGTGTTAGGCCAGAATTCACAGACAGCAGCTGCAGCTGCTACATGAGCACCAAGGAAGCAGGTCCTGCTGGAGAGTGCTTATTTCAAAGCTGAAAATTCTGAGCTACCAAAGGTAGTGTGGTCCAGTGGATAGTGCACTGGACTGGGAGTCAGGAGACTTGGGTTCTATTTCTAGCTCTCCTACTGACCCACTAGGCAGCAGGGGAGGGGCATAGCTTTAGTGGGAGTTTATGGATTCCAATACACCCACAGAAATTGGAAAACCAAGGGTGCAAAAACACCCTGTGGAGGTGAGAGGGAGGCTCATTTGCACAAGAAGTTGCAGATGGCTCCAAAGCCTGGACCCTGTGTCATGGTGGTGCTACTCCTGGCCATGTTGCTGCATAATGATGTCAGAGTCTCTACAGAGGCCCAAAGGGCAAATTCTCCTCCACAGAGGGAGCACCAGAGGAGGGGCAATACCTCCGTGTGTCCCAGTCTCCAGGCAGCAAGGATGTGGGGCAGGGCACCAGGCTTGTGGCAGGGACTCTGAGCAGCTGGGAACAGATACTGAGTGGAGCCACCTCCCCCATCGCATCTCGGGTGGGATGTCTCTCACTGCCGTGCGTAACCGGGACTGGCCCTGCACTGAGGTTGGGCCGGGCCCCCCATCAGACCACACACCCACCCCTGGCACTGTCATTGTGTCATCCTCTCTTTGTCCTTATTGTTGTCACACAGCGGTTACACTGGATTTAGTAGGCTGCACCCATTTAACTGGGATGCTACATCCACCCCTGCTACTGTGTGACCTTGACTCTGATCACTTCACCTCTGTTTCTCCATCTGTAAAATGGGGATGAAGACAATTACTTTATAAAATGCTTTGAGATCTGCAGAGGAGAAGTGCTATATCGGAGCTAAAGATTAATGTTGTTTTCCCTTTGATGGGCGTTGAGAGATGAGAGTGAACCACAGCCTTTCTTCAAATGCCCCTGAACTTAGGGACGGGATGAGGAGGTTGGAAATGTTGGTCTGAAGCTGAAGTTAGCTAGTGCCTCTGACGTTCTAATGGGCCAGCCCCAAGCCTCTATTCTGAACAATGCTGAGCTTTGGTGGGGGAGGGGTTTCCGGATTTCGCTCTGGACCCAGACTTTTCAAGGTGAGGCCCCCCCTTCTAACTGAAAGCCTTTGGGTAGCACTTTCTGCAGCACAGGATACTGTTGCGTACAGAGACCTTTTTCTAAACACACACCACAATGAAGAAATAATTGCAGCAGGCGTGCAGTAGCTGCTGTGTACATGGCCTGGGTACAAAATCCTATTTATTTTTGTACCAGAGCTGAAGGAACTATTTTAGGTTAAGGAATAAATCTCAGCTAAATTTAAACTTCCTGTCGGAAAGCTGCTTATTTTGATTTTGAAAAGGGCAAACAAAAGAGCCATCAAAGAAGTGTTTTTTAAAAAATGGCTCACATGTAGGCACCGAATTAACGCAGCCTGATTTTCAAAGGTGCTGAGTATCTCAAATCCTCACTGATTTCAATGAGAGCTGTCAGTGCTCTCCCCTTCACAATGAGATTTTCAAAACTACCAGAGAGATTTGGACACCCAATTCCCATTAAAACCCCACTGTGCCTGATTCTGCTGGGACAGTGATTGGTTTTATGTCCTTAATATTAACATCCCGTTAATTTTAATGAGAATTGGGTGTCCAAATCCCCTATGTGACTCTGAAAATCTTAGCCTTTGAAAATCAGGGCACTCTAATTTAGGAGCCTAATTTTAGGCACCTAGATTTGAAAACTTTGGCCATGTGTTCACGTTTATTTTTCCAAAAGACTAGCCTGAAACTTAATTTTCAAAATAGAGCCCCAATCCTGCAAACTCCCACTCACCTCGCTAGTCCCTACTCACATGAGCCATCCCACTGATCTCAAAGGCGCCTCTTGCCTCAGTTGCCTAACTCCCCACAGGAGTACAGATTTTCAGGATCAGGTCTTTGAATGCCAAGTGTCAGTGAATTAAGAACTTCGTAGCAAAAACTTCAGGAACTCTTTAAAAGAAGCACTGACGCCACCAGCCCTACAGTATGTTAGTGGGGGATGCCACAGTTGTACGAAGGAGGATTTGGGGCCTTATGAGAGAGGATTTGTTCCTTTAATCTTATCACACATGGCAAAGAATCTAGTAGCAGATGACTGTAGCAAAATAAAAGGCCAGTTGATATATATGGAGTCCTAATTTTTGGTTGCTTGAGCTGTCTATATTAAAGTATAAAATTAAAGTACCCCAGGCAGAATGTGCTTTTTTGTCCAGATTTCTCCAAAGGGCTTGTATTTAGGCACCCGAGTGAAGTGACTAGGTACTCAACTGTACTGCTCATCCTGCAGCCACCACTGTTCTCAATAAGGCAACCCTCAGTACAGTCCCTATCAATGGGATCCGCTGGCTGCTGAGCACTTTGGGCATCCGACCTTTTCCCTTCATTGCCTAACCCCAAGCTCCTGAAAATCTGGCCCCAAGTATCTTAGTTATTGTTACTTTATATTTTGGATAGCAGTGCCAAAAATCCAGTGTAATAACATTCTCTCTAGGAATTGATATCCCACCCATCACTGTGGTAACTGATTGCCTCAGCTGAGAATAAAGTCAGCCTTCTCCAGTATCTGTGTCCTTTTCATCCAGGCCTAGTGGAGTTCAAAGTTTTCCATTGTTAATTATCTAAAGTTTATTCTATGGAAAAGTCCAATTCTGCCCAGGGACGTGTGCCAGAGTTTCCTATTGACACACATGTGGGGAAAGAACCTCACCTCGCATGTTCTCTAAGTGCAGGCATAGTTATCCACTAATGAACTCAAAGGCATCCTGTGGTACCCCCTTAGCCATTAGTCTAAAGATACATAACTTGCACCTGGGGAAGAAAACCTCAAAGACAATTTGGGAGTTAGAGAGGGAGTGGAAAAATGCCTCATGGCATTAAGGGATTTTAACTTCCTTGCTTCCCAAATCTAAGGAGTGCAGGCTGCTCTGAGATCATCTTGTGTGCCTGGCGTGATCCTTCCATCAGCACTGCTGCCTCTCTGACGAGCATCAATAAAAGAACACCTGGAACCCTTACACACAGAAATAAACCATTTACAAGCTTCCGTGGCCTCAGAGCTGAGCCCAAGGTTCACAACCAAGAAGGAAGCCTGGCTGGCGCAGACAAATCTGTTGATTCCGTAGGCTGGGAAGAGGATTTTTTTTTTTAATTGACCCATGAAAGAGTTAAAATGCCACACAGCCAGGACGTCTCCAAGAAGCAGCATTGTGGCTGTGAGATGGGAATTGGGGAGGGGTGGGGGCCAAACCAAGAAGATAGGCAAGGTTACTATAAAACTTCGGTACAAACTGATACCAAGAGTTCTGCACTTGGGGCCAGCTCTTGGCCTTGTTGAAGCCAATGGTGATTTTGCTGATGACCTCAGTGAGACCAGGATTGGAGGATAAACCCCCCCACACACTGTTTTGAACACTGGTACTGGACCTCCTAAAACTGGCCTGAACTGAAACCCTGGCGCCAAATGCCCCTTAGCTTTAAAGAGTCATTCCAGGTCTGGGTCTCAACAGCTCCTCTCTCTCTCTCTGGGTCTGATTCTCATTTGACATAAATGTAAATATACTTGATGCCCCCTTTAAGGTCCCTTTCCACGTTTACCAGAGTCGTCTTAGTGTAACTGAGTCTGGCCCTCTGTCACTGCAACTGTGGAAAAATTGGAATCCAGCTCCCAGCTTTGCTGCTGGAGGGCTCATTGCAAGCTCTCGCTAGGAGATCTAGGTGAAGAGGATGATGCAGATATAATTTGGGTGATGACTGTCTTCCTCAGGAGACGAAGCTAGAATGTTGGTGACCGGCTATGCTGAAAAACTAGATCAAGTGGGAAGGCTCTATGCTTTTCTTTACAGATGTCCTCCCTGAAGCCCAGTGAACAAGACAGTGCTTGAGCTGGCCCAGGGAAACTCAAACCGGAAGAGGAGGATTGTTCCTCCGTTGTCTGCAAAGGAGAGGAAGCACACAAGCTGTGGGGGTAAAATGAAAAGAAAATGAAAGATTCTTTCAGTGAAGATCTGGGGGCCTCCCTTCAGAATTTTTGGATCTATTTACTAAGAAAGACACTAATAGATAGTGCTTGATTTTCTTCCATTCCTGTGAATAACCCCTGTTGCAGTCAACAGGAGTTGGGAAGGTGGAACAGTAATTATACTCAACAGTTGTGTGGTGCTTTTTATCTTCAAAAAATGTTACCGCAACCATACAAGATAGATAGGGATTATTATTCTTGTGTTACAGGTGGTGAAACTGAGGCATAAAACATAAACATAGACAGTGACAGAACCGGAGCTCCTGGCTTCCAGTCCTGTGTTCATTTCATTAGTCCCCACGTCAGTCCACATATTAGCCTGTTTACATTCTGCTTGTGACAGATGTGGCAATTCCTCACAATATCCCTGAAAGCCCTCATTATATTATTGTGGGCCATGATTGTATGTAATCTTTCTAGTGGGGAGATGTGACAGATGTGGGACCTGGGAGTACAAAAGACTATATTGGGACAGGTTTCAGAGTAGCAGCCGTGTTAGTCTGTATCCGCAAAAAGAACAGGAGTACTTGTGGCACCTTAGAGACTAACAAATTTATTTCAGCATGAGCTTTCGTGAGCTACAGCTCACTTCTTCAGATGCATAGAATGGAACACACAGACAGGAGGTATTTATACATACAGAGAACATGAAAAGGTAGAAGTATGCATACCAACAGGGACAATAAGTGTTAAGAGAAATTAATGCAAATTATCGCAATTCTGATTATGCAAACCCCAGCCTTTTGAAGCTATGCCCTGAGGTGAGGGTCATTGTCGTCTGACTGCCTGTCACAGAAGGCCAAGATCAAAGGCCAAAGCTGTATAAAGAAATGGTTTTGGATCTGGATTGAAGCCGCATGAATTTGTAACCCTGGAGAAAGCCCATTTGTGGATTTTGAAGGACTAAAACCTAGCAGAGCCTGAGGCTGGAGTTAGGGGTGACCTAGCACACTTTGTAGCATGCCTTTTGTTTTAGCATGTTTTCTCTGTCATGCTTTTATTTTAAGAATAAATGTGCTTGCTTAGAAGGAGCTATGTCATAACTTATAGTTGTGGGAAATCCACTGGTTATAGCCCTTGGAAAGAAAGCCAGGCACAAACACGGGCCTTTTAGGCAGTCTGGCTTGCTGGGGATTACAGAGGGTAAGGCAGGGAGCTGTGCAGCCTTCAAATCCACGGTCAGGAGGAAGTGAGATGAGGTTCTCCGCCCAACAGAGGTGATGTCGGAAGCCTGAAGTAGTTGCCCTTGATGGACTATGGAGGGGGAATACAGACGCCCCCCCCCCCGACTTACCCAATCATTCCATTCCATTCCAGAAAGCCTTGTGTAACTCGAAGTTTGCATAAGTCGAAAACGTATGCCCGTACGTTATGCAAAAATTTCTGCAACTTGAAAATCCTATTTCTGGCTTATGGAACTTTTTCCGTAAGTGCGACTTTGTGTAAGTCGGGTCTTGCGTAACCCAGGGAGCATCTGTACAGGTGCAGTTGCTCTGAAACTCGGACGTTGCTCACTATGTGTTTGCTTGGAAACAATGTTTTGTGACTGTAAATACTGGAATGGAATCGTGAGTGAACTACGTGCAATTGTAATAGTTGCTAAAGTGTGTGTGTGCGTGTGCGCTCGTGTGGAGATACCACATTCTCTAAAGAATGATTTGGTTTGGTTTGTTGTTTGTTTGTGCCCTTATCCTGCAAAACACCACATGCAGTCAGATTCTGTGCATTCATACTGATTTCCAGGCTCAGGGCCTCAGCTTGTTTAACCAGACAATATTGTACCAGTACCTGTGGAGGAACTAACGATTTGACAGTGCCATTTGTACTGCACAATGAAGAAATCAATGCAAATATCAATTTTTTAAAAAGACTAATATAATTATGTAAATAAATAATGTTGCAATGAGTTAAAATTCTGTGGAGATTGTCCTAAACTGTTTTGCATGGAATCCATGCAACCTTTTCTGAGAAAGATTATGGCAGGAACACCTTCTCTTTTTTAACAAGTAAAAATAAGTGTAAGAAACCCACCAAAGTTCCTTCAGAACTTTGTGTCCCTGAACAATTAGCTCGTAGGCACAGTTTAGCTGCCACATCACTCAGAGTAGTCCTAATTAGACCCAGATGAACGCTTTCAATATTAATACTCAGATGATTTAATAAAGCTGCACAAGCAGTAAAAGTAACAATACGCTTCCATAAACGGGTTCCAGATGTTGCTGAGGCAAATGCTAAACATCAAAATAAAAACTTAAAAAAAAGCTGGATAAGCAAAACTTGGAACGAACTATAAACTAATTAAATGCGGGGTGAGTTTTCCAAAAAATAAATTGAAGCCATACGGACGTGATGTGAGCCAATAAAATAATAGGTAGTCAAAGTTACTGTGAAACAACAGTTTGGAAGGGTGGTCTGAAGTCACCAATAGGTGAGTTACTTTGTGCTTTCTCTTCCTTCACAGTAATCTTTTGTGCCCTCATGTACGGGGACAGGTTCATGCCTTTGGGTGTTGGTTGCTATGAATCAGGAGCTGTTCCAGAAAGGATAAGAGCTGACTCTAAGCATTTGAACACAGACATGAACCACAAAAAATGTTTTGGGGTCTCTCTTACTGGAGCGGCAGAACTGATTCCACAGCCAAGGGGCTTTAACGTTTGCTTTTCAGTTGCTTCAGTTGCCTGTATAGAAGACAGTTCTACCAGTAGCTTTGAGAGACCCATGTTCTACCCTGTCGTCTGTGTGCTATTGCTCACCTCAGCCCATAGGGGCCCATGTTCTGCCGTTTCTGCACTTGCAATTGTCCCCATGATGGGGCTGTTAACAGCTTCAAATTGGGCTCTCTGGAAGCCAGCACCCTGGCCACTTAGAACAGCCAGAGCCCTGGCTGTTCTAAGATAGAAGGGAGCGTTTACACTTGCTGGTAATCTGATGAGTTAATTAGCTCGCCAGCTGGAGAGACCAGGTAGGAAAGCAGGAAGTACAAAAGGCTGACCCTGGGAGCAGGAAAGGGGCTTCTCATAACTTTTACTCACACCTCAGACTTCGAGGCCAGAAGGGAGCATCATGATCATCTAGTCCGACCTCCTGCACATCGCAGGCCACAGAACCTCACCCACCCACTCCTGTAATAGACCCCTAACCTCTGGTCCAGTTGCTGAAGTCCACAAATCATGGTTTAAAGACTTCAAGTTACTGAGAATCCATCATTTACACTAGTTTAAACCTGCAAGTGATCAATACCCCATGCTGCAGAGGAAGGTGAAAAACCCCCGAGGTCTCTGCCAATTTGACCCAGGGGAAAATTCCTTCCTGACCCCAAATATGGCAATCAGTTAGACCCTGGGCACATGGGCAAGACCCACCAGCCAGAAACATGGGAAAGAATTCTCTGTTACTATGTGTTTTTAGTTTGTACTGGAGTTTGTGAAGGAGACAAACAGTAAACACACATGGTGATAGTACTTTGGGGTACCTGTGTGCTGCTTAATTCACCAACAGATCTTAACAGCCAGGCTTTTCCTGGAGTGGAAGAGGGAACCTATTCACAGTCCCCTTTAAAATACTTGTTTTCTACACACAATGCACCATATTCTTCCTGTTTATATGGTGACCTAAAATCGCTTGCCCAGCAGCTCTCTCTGCCAATCTTGTCCACCTCAATAGACTTAATTCAGTCCCTGAAACATCAGGCTCCCAGTGGATAATCTGAATGCACTAGGAGGAGGTGCTCGGATAACACAGTGATGGTTGAAGCCACTGGGAGCACATGAGGGCGCAATCATCTTCCACAGCATATCTCAAACAGGTTCCATATCACCGTTTGGCTACATATCATGTAACGTCTGTGCTGGGCCTTCTGCAAAGTCCCAATATCGTTGGCCCCACATGATAACCAGTAAGGATGGCAAGGAATTTCTAGTATGTCGCATATGTGCCAGTGAAGCAAAAGGCATGTTCCAGCTGAAACAATGACACATGCCATTCAATTAATCTCACATGTGCCTACTTGGCTCTCCATATGGCACTGAAGTACCAAGTGGAGCTTTATACATCCGTTAGAAGGTGTGGATGAGTGTGAGCCATTTATTGATGAATAGAGACAAAATGCCCCGGAGGGTGTCCCCAAGGGCTGGATTTCATGTTTGGGTCTTTGCTTTAACTGACAGCTGTGTCAAATGACACATTGGCAAGGCAGCTGCTTTGGAGGAGACTCGTGCACATTGTTTATTTCCTCATGTGTATATAGTAATTGCCACTCAGCATATTTGTTGCTAATATGCCTATGTGATACCACAGGCCATGAATAACTGGGATGCAAAACTAAGGCCTCTCACATGGGGTCAAACCACATCAGATTGGAGCCCAGTCAGACACAGATGAGGAAGACACACATGGCACTGGGATCAGACAGAGCTGCTGCTTAATGCACGGGCTTCCCTGCACCTCTCAAAAGCACAGATTGAAGCACTTTTTTGCGAGGCGTACGTGTGTATCTGAGCTCAGGATTAGACTTTAGAATTGGATTTCATCCTGTGACTATTGTATACACAGCTATACAATAACAGAGCTACTCATAAAATTATTCTGAGAATGACAAAATTCTTTCCTTGTTATACACATTATTTGTTTCTCAATATTAAAAAGAAAAGAAAAGCCAATGGGATCTAGCTTCCCTTTGATCCATGTGAAACTTTCCCCATCGGCAAGTTTTTCCATAACTGCCTACTGCAGAGTTCCTTTCATGATGTCCAGTGTCAGAGACAAGATACTGGACTAGATCCAGTGTGACAATTCCTATATTCCTGATCCTCAATAGATTGCAGAGTCGTAACAAGGAATTTTTGCGCCTGAGGCAAGGGCCGGCTCCAGGCCCTTCGGTGGCAATTCGGCGGTGGGTCCCTGAGTCCCTGTCGGAGGGAAGGACCTGCCGCCGAATTGCCGCTGCTGCTTCATTCATTCTTTGGTGGCAATTTGGCAGCAAGTCCCTCTTGGAGGCAAGGACCCGCTGCCAAAGAATAAATGAAGCGGCGGCGGCAATTCGGCGGCAGGTCCTTCCCTCCAAGAGGGACTCAGGGACCCGCTGCCAAAGAAGCGTAGGCGGTAGAGCTGCCGCTGAAGCACCACTGATCGTGGTAGAGCTGCGCCCGAGGCAAGTGCCTCACTCGCCTCGCCCTTGTTACGGCACTGATGGATTGGTACATGACTCGAGTACAAGGCCAGAAGGAACCATTCTTACCATCTAGTCTGACTTTCCTGCCTAAGACAGGCCATACGGCTTCCCTGAATTAATTCCAATTTGAACTAGAGCAAATCTTTTAGAAAAACACCCAATCTTGATTTAAAAATTGTCAGTGATGAGGAATCCACCACGTGCTTGGTAAATTGTTTTAATGGCTGTTACCCTCCTTGTTAAAAATGTGTGCCTTTTATCTAGCCTGAATTTGTCCAGCTTCAACTTCCAGCCATTGTTATTCCTTTGTCTGCTAGACTGGAGAGCCCATTATGTTCAAATGCCTGTGCCTCACATAGATACTTTTAGGCTCCATATATACACATGGGTATCAAGGAGAGGACAGACCAAATTATTTGAGCCAGAGAGATTCAGTAGCAAATTTTCCAAGATACCCCATGATGCGCAAAGCACATCTCCTATTAGAATCTCAGTGTTGCTGGAACAATTTTTATCGTGGGGGTGCTGAGAGCCACTGAATCAAACTGTAAACCATGTATATAATGGCAACCACTTCAAGCCAGGGGGTGCAGCTGCCCCTCCCCCCGCACCCTTGGTTTCAGCACTTATGGTGTTGCTTACACTTTATTTGGTTCATACAACTGAATCCTGCCCTCACATTGCCCTATGCAATAAACTACTGCACTTGTGAAGACTGGAGTGAGTCCATAATGTATCCTGGTGAATAAAAAAGGGTCAATTTTGATTGCATTAGACACGGTGCTTCCTGAGGCCAAATCAGAAGTGCAGTATATCCTTTGTGGACTAGCTGGACCTTTTTCAAAGGTAGGATCGTAACGGACTTATTCTGTCATTTACCTTTTGTTCTTAAAAGTATCTTCTTTAAATTAGTGTGTTTTGTAAGTAATGCTTAGGCCGATTACAAAGTAAATGCTGATGTGCGTGGGCTATACCAGGAAAGGTCTCAAAACTGCTGTAAAATCAGAATAATGGAGATCTGTAGAATAATCTCTCTCCTGTCTGGCTGTCTAATCTATTGTATTTCTAATCACTAATGTCTAAGTGCCATTGTAATTACTGGGCTTTGCATGCGGCATTTGCCTCATGACAGTTTATCATGATATGATGTTTTATACAGTAGCATATGGGTGCAATGTCACAGAACAAACATCATACCACGTGTGCGATTTCTGAAGTCAGTACCAGCACAGTCAATGGTATCATTCTAGCTAACAGAAAGCAGGAGTGAGCCCAGAATGATATGCAAGGATTATCTTATGTTTTGCTTCAGTTTCTTTGGCTCATGCAGTTGTTCTCCAGCTCTTGAAACCACAGGAGCATAGAAATTAAAGATAGATTAGATAATACATCTTTTCTATTTGTCTATGATATTCTTTAATGTGCTCCTCAACATACTATCAAGTTGCTGTTACTGCATGTCATCTAGCCGATCCCCAGTGCACCATTCCTGCATTACATCCTACTATTTTTTAGTGCTTTGCCCAGTCTGGTGTTAAGTGTCCCAAGCAATGGAGTTTCCACTTCTTCCTTTGGCAGATTATTCCATTGTTAGGAATTCTTTTCCTGACATTAAGTCTAAATTTTTCTATTCTGAATTTCATCCCATTGCTTCTAGTCATGTCCCCTTGTACCACCCAGAATCCAATAGAACCTCAGAGTTATGAACAGACCAGTCAACCACACACCTCATTTGGAACTGAAGTACACAATCAGGCAGCAGCAGAGACCGAAACCCCCCCAGCAAATACAGTACTGTGTTAAATGTACACTACTAAAAAATAAAGGGAAAGTTTCAAAAAAAGAATTGACAAGGTAAGCAAACTGTTTCTGTGCTTGTTTCGTTTAAATTAAGATGGTTAAAGGCAGCATTTTTCTTCTGCATAGTAAAGTTACAAAGCTGTATTAAGTCAATGTTCAGTAGTAAACTTTTGAAAGAACAACCATAACGTTTTGTTCAGTGTTACGGACATTTCGGAGTTACGAACAACTTCCATTCTCTGAGGTTCTTCTGTAGTTATTCCCTCTCCTTGGAACATGTGCAGGCAATTATCATATGCCTCCTCCCTTAGTTGTCATATAGCCAGCTATCCATATTTAAAAGCCTGATCCTGGAAAATTCTTGATCACATAAATAGTCCCTTTGATTCTTGCGTGAGAAAGGGCTGCAGGATACACAATGCTAAGTTCTTTCAGTCTTTCCATTTAAGCCAATCCCACCAGCCCCCTTAATCACAGATGTTGATCTTTTTCTGAACTCCCACAAGTTTGTCTCCATCTTCCTGGTAATAAGGTGCCCCGTACTAAATATAGAATTCCCGGGGGTAGTCTCACCAGAGTGCCGCTGCATTAGATGACAGGTTTGTTGCAGCACAGTGGTACTGATCATTATTTTCCATATTGTGTGCCCTCCTTTTCGTTTGAAAACAACAACAGTGCTGACTGACTCATCGAGCCTACAGCCTCTGAGTCATTTTTTTATTTCTGGATTCCACCGTTGGACCCTTTGCGGTGCAATGAATAGCACATACACACACATACAACGTGCACAAGGAGTTCACGTTTTTCCAGTAATAATGAAGCAATTTCCATACCATTAAAGAGAAATGATTGTACTTTGCACGCTCTGGCTTTTATTTTCCATCATATAAACTCTGCACATGAAATAAGGATAGTTGTAAACTAAAACTGTTGTTGTTTTCACTAGCTTGACTGCAAGCCAGCGTTAGGAGTCATTTAGACAGTCAGCTTGAACTTTGAAAGTATAGGAACTGACCATTTCACCCCCCTGCATTTTCTCTCTGCCTGGTTTGTAGCAGGAATCATGGCAAATGGGCACTTCCTGAGCAGGTGGGATCCATAAATTCTAGGGCTGGAAGGGACCTCGAGAGGTCGAGTCCAGTCCCCTGCCCTCATGGCAGGACCAAATACTGTCCAGACCATCCTGGATAGACATTTATCTAACCTACTCTTAAATATCTCCACAGATAGAGGTTCCACAACCTCCCTAGGCAATTTATTCCAGTGTTTAACCACCCGGCAGTTAGGAACAGTTAGTGAGTCGTGATACCTGTGTGAGGAAGTCCCAAGTGGTCACACCGAACCACCAGGGGCCATTGGTGGAAGAGGTGTAATGGGGAGCAGAAGAGGCGGGCAGGTGAGTGTGGGGAGCCCCCGGAGTGAGTGCTGAGAAGTAGGCAGGAAGCAGGGGCTGCTGAACAGGCAGTCAAGGGAGGGGAAGCAACCCCCCTTCCCCAGGCAGGTGCTCAGTAGCAGAAGGGAGAGGTGCATGGGTCTGGATGGTGGCTGCCCAGTCCTTGGATGAGAGGGCTTGCCTATTGTACGACAGGGGAGAGGGGCTACGTGGTGGCAGGTCGGGGGGGTAGTAAAGGGAGGTGGCCCTGGGAGGGCTAGGCGGAGATATGACCCAACACCTGCCAGCCATTAAGCGCAGACTGTGCATTGCAGCCCTTTGATCAGACAGCTGGTTCTTAAGTTGATGTCCGACAGAGCTCAGCGTGTTGGCTACAGATCAGACTGTGCACAGGTGGCTGGGACTGAAGAGCTAAAGGTGACTGCAGAGCTAAAGGTGACTGCTCTCTAATGCATAGAGCCATCTTCGTAGTACTGTCCCCAGCTCTTCTTGTCCTGCTGTGATTTCCTGCAGCGAGGCCCTTAGCTAACGGCCGTGCATTGGGAATAACCCAAACGAAACCAACACAACCAGGAGTTGGTTTGCTGATTCAGAGGCTGATTCTGGTCCCTGTTGCAGTGGTACCTAAGGGCCATATGGGTGCTGCAAGGGGTTGAGGGAGAACTCCTTCAGAGCAGGAGAAAAGTAGGGCCAATGTAATCAACATTATATTGCCCCTCTCCCCCCAGGGGGTGTAGTGCTGGGAGGGTGCGTGCCCATGGCGCTGAGCACTCTGGGGGATTCCAGGCGCCTGTGCAGCCCATAGGCAGCTCGGGGGAAGCTACCATAAGTTAGAGCAGCCTCTGGGCTGCCATTTTGCCCACACAGCAGCCCAGAATCCAGACACAAAGCTCCTGCTGTTCCCTCTCTCCTAGGGCTGCCCCTTCTGTATTGCGCGTTCCGCCCTTTATGGGATCCTTGAACACAACTTCCTACCAGTCCTCCTCAGCTTTATGTATAATAGGTGCACACAAGGCATAATACACGACTCCAGCCAAATTCTTCCTGCACAGGAGCTTGGGGTCATGCCAACCTTGGGGCGGTGGGGAGGGGGTTAAACAGGAGTAGCGTGCACAAGGTTCTGCTCAGCTTGGTAACCACCTCTAGTCCCCGTTGTGTGTCGCAGCACTTCCAGCATCCTCCCCACTAGGCAATGCTACTAGAGAAGCACGGTTGGGCCACACGGCCAGATCTGTAAAGGCATGTAGGCACCTAAAGATGCAGCTATTCATCTCCCATTGGGGAGTCAGATGTCCAGGCTCCTGTGAAAATCCCCCTAGGTGCCTCTTTAGGCACCTAATTACCTTTAAAAATCAGGCCCACTGCCTGCGCCCTGAGCTGAGTGACTAATGCACGGCAAATAATTTTAATTTTCAGATGTTGCCTCTGCTGTGCACAGAAGGCTAGACTGATTTGCTAGGAAGGGGAAGTACAACCTGGGTCATCCCAGGAGCAGCGAATGAATTGTTACAATCCCTTCCCTGCTCCCTACGCTTAGTCTGGGGGAGGAGAGGAGTCAACTATTTTATATGGGGCAGCCCACAGCCAGGGCTCCTCTCATGCCGCACCCACTTGCTTGCAGGGCCTATCGGGTTGTAGCTGGAGTCTCAGTCTGAGCAGGGGAATAGAGAGGAGGGTGCCTTTGCTCCCCTGTGTGGCTGAGACAGGGCTGTGACAATCTACCCAAAATGTATGATGCAATTGCAAACTGATCATTCTTAATGTATTCATTGTACAGGATTAAACACATTTTTTTCCCATAGTACGACTAGTTCACAAGCAATTGATGGCAAATGCACTTTGGCATTTGTGGTTTGTTGGCTAGCGACCTAAATCCTGGTACTGGTTCTCTTCCCTGCTTGGATGATTTGTTTTATTAATATTTCTTTTGGATTTATCCAATGCTTAACATGCTGTAACGAGCTTGCCACCCCGGGGTGCATTTTGAAGTTTGAATATTAGAATCAAATATATAATTTATTTGCTTTGGCTGAATATTCAAGTTTGAATTCATTTTCTGTGACCATTCGTGTTAGCAAAACTGCGCTGATCAAATGTTTGTGGAGAGCAAATGCAGAAGGGTCATGAATGGGCTGAACTGAAATCCTTTTGCAGATTCAAAAGAATAATTACAGGATGCTTTTCCCTCTTGCTCCTCAGTCAGGCTCCAATTACTCCCCTTAGGAATAAAGTTATGGAAGGATTGGGCAAGAAATTATAAGGTAATACTCTCCATTTATTCTTTTGGTTTAGATGATTAAAGTCATAACATTTATTGGAATGAAGCAATCTTTCCCTTTTGTATGGATCTTTTCCCATTTCATTAAAATGTGGGTACCTCTGATACACTGATTTATGATTTCTGTTTTACTTAAAGAATTTTTTTGAAAAAGTAACAATTAGCAGGCAAAGGAAGACATATAAAAAGAAAAATAATAACCTATGTACTTGAGATGTTGAAGTTAAGGAGGACCTGATAAAGTCCATTGAAATCAGTGGAAAGACACCTATTAAATTCAGTGGGCTTTGGATCAGACCCAGAAAGGATATGAATGCAAGCAACAAGAGGTATAGAATTTACATACATTTTGAGGGCACCAGTCAACCTAAATCAATGTAACCTCAACCTCAGGCTGTTTCAGGAGTGATGTTTCTTCAGCATCGAATGACAGGAGTATGGCAAACCCCACAGGAATCTCCATTAGATGTTTAAGCAAATTTTACTGTAGCCACTTATATTTCAGTTTCAAACAGAGCTGATTGAAATCTTTTTACTAAAAAGATAGGCCCATTGGAAAATGCTGATTTTTAAAATGTTGCTAGAAATTATTCACCGAAATGTCTGCAAGGATTTTGTTTGTTTTCAGGACCTGGTTAATCAAAGCACTCCAACCTTTTGTTCTGTTACGAGTTGGTACCATTGTTTCTCAACTCAATAAGGCTCAGATTCAGCAAATCTCTTAAGCACTGGCTTAACTTTATGCATGTGACTTAATTCCATCCCTATTTGGCAAACAACTAAGTCAAGTCATTAAAATTAAGCACATGCTTGAGTGCTTTGCTGAATCGGGGCCTTCTGATGTCAAGAAATAATACAATTTATTATAACAGAACATTCTGTTACAGTGATGTAATTTTAAAATGATTGCCCATGGCTCCCTATGGGTGATTCCTGTGCCAGACTGAGTTAATTTGACTAGTCCTAAATAATAAAAGTCACCATCTAGGGGAAGAAACAATTTAATCAGGGCATCTGATAGGGTCCTACTGCAGTATATAGGTCATGACAACAGAAGAGCAAGTGGGAATTGGCCCTGGGTGCATTCACAAATCAACACGAGTATTACAACAGGTTGGCACTCTGCCTGTAACACGTCAAATGAACAAGGTTGTTCTAAAACCAGGCCTGGGTGGTTATAACTCCTGATACACTGTTACACCCCTGAGGTTAGTAGGTACCACGTTTTCAAAAGTGCTCAACACCCAGTAAATCCCATTGAAAATCTGGCCATACTTGGGTTGTATGTCAGCACAGTGGTAGAAATTGCAGTAATACTTCAAGTCACACAGGACATAAATACTAGATAACTGCTCTTTAATGACATGACAACTTAATCTTGTTTTTTTAATACCATGTAACTGCATAGCGTGTACTGGCGCTTGCAGATTACTGTGTAATTACGTGCGAAAGCAAATACCATGCAATGTAAACGGGTGTGGAGGAGAAAAGCAACTGTGGGTTTACCCTGTGATGATTGTTCCTAACCTGTTAAAAATGCAGCAGCTGTATGTTAATTACAGTACTATGAAATTCCAATGTGAATAGTTACTACGTAAACGATGGTGTCCAAACTTTGTCCAAGTAGGGGGCCATATAGGCTGCTTGTCAGTTGCTAGAGGACCAGGTCTAATTACCTAATTTAGTGAAAATGGAGCGGAATGCGTCTATCATCATCTTTAATATGGAGATACAACCCATGGGTCCCAGAAGCAATGGGCCATCTCATTATGTGTGTGGACTTCAGTTTATTAACATGTGCTCCCCCAGAGTCGTGTGTAGACTCTTTATAATAATGTCATACCAATGTTCAAAAGCTAAGAACAACCTTGAGCCCCTCCAACCTAAAACCCTCCAATTACTCCCCCTCTAGACACTCTCACCCCATTTGCCTCCCCTTCAGATCCACCTGGAAAAGCGAGAGAGGACAGAAGGTGTCACTTGAAGGTTCCTGAGGTGACCAGGACCTAGAGCTGGTTGAATAATGACAACATACTCATGAAATAATTCTACCAGCTCTCCAAGAACCTCTTGATTTACAGCTTTACAGACTAAAGCCAACACCTCAGAATATACCATGTCACGACTTGAAAGAAGAAACTGCAGCCCCATGAAGAGCACATGGCAATAATCCTATCTCCAAGTGGCTAAATCATAGGTCATTGAGGTGAGGACCCCATATGAAAGAAAAAATTACAATCTACTGGCTGGTACTAATGCTGTGAAGTGCTTTTGTCTAGGTGTCTAGAAGCTGCTGAAGATGGTCATGGCGCTAGCATGGCACTGGAGAGACCTGGATTCAATTTTCTGCTCTGCCACAGACTTTCTGTGTGATCTCAGGCAAGTCACTTAATCTCCCTGGGCCTCAGTTCTTCTTCTGTAATATGGGGATACTAGCACTTCCCTACATTGCAGGGGTGTTGTGAGGATAAATATATGAATGAGTCTGTGGCATTCAGATGCTACAATGATGGAGCCCATATAAGATACTTAGATAAAAATACAGGTTGCAAACCTGAGTGGCAAAAGGAGGGAACTAGCACCAGCTCCGCCTTTTTCTGCTTGTTTCTTCCGGGCTCCTGACAAAAGGTCAGATGGGATGATTTTGTCTCAGCCAGCTCACCGTCGTTCAAACCCCATTCCCAGTAAGACACTGACCAGGGAGCTGCAGGCTTTGTAGGCCACCTCCTGCCCGTATTAATGGTGAAAGTAGCAATAGGCCAAATAGCAGAACAAAGGGAGCTGTATTTGGCCCACAGGCTGCTATGCCTTGACCACCTTGATCTTAGGAAAAATATTTCTATATTTTTTTGCCCAGGAACTGAGCATTGTGTGTATTTTCCTTGCTCTGCAGGAGCAGATGGAAGTAGGAGAACAAAAAGGGCAATAAAAAAAGAAAACCCTAAAGATATCCTCAGAATAGGTAAACATAACAGAAACATTATCTGGGTCACATTTGGGCAACAGAGTTTGCTCTGTTTCAAGTGCAAATGGTTTACTGATGATTTAGATGAACTTCCTGGGGAGTGTTTGAAAATTCCTGGCACACGTTCTATTTACCATCTGTTAGGAGGACTTTGATGAGCCAGCAAAGACATGTTGGAATGGAGTAGCTGTTATAACAGAGTATTGTGATCCACTAACTTAAGCATCTTTTAATCTTTTTGATTATTTATTTACAGTGATGTAAATAAATGTACTTTTATCAGAAAGTTCCAACACTGACTATTCTTTCATATCTAATAAAACTCTTTTACGTTTCTACCCAAACTTGGAAATAACAGTCTCAACAAGCTGAAAAATATAGAAATTTCCTTCCTAAAGGTCTTCTTATGAGGTGTTAGAACAGTCGTAATTTATTTGCATTGGTATTAGTACTTAATCTTAACATTCCTACCAGGCCCATGTGCCCACACCTGGAAAGAAAGCTGATGGAATTTTTTTCATAATTTCAAATTTTTGGACAAGAAATGTTACCATTTTTGCAAAAAATTTCCTCTGTTTTTCAACCAACTAAAAGAATTGGTCAATAAAATGTTTACCAGCTTTATTTGTAAATATTATAGCCTACAAGATACCAAATACTTTATCCTGTTGTACCAGATAAAGACATTGTTAAACTGAAGTTAAAGTTGAGAATACATATCCATAACATAGAGGTTTTAAAAAAAACATCTTTATAAGGGCACTGAATTATTAAAACCAACCATTAAAATTTTTTAAATATTATTATGATTAAATTTAACCATGCTCCAAACCCCCTGAAAAAAACAAACGAATCAAGCCTAAACCAGGAAACTGAAAGTAAAAGTTGAACTTAAAAGAAACCCAAACATTTGAATACGTAGGTATATGGCCAACTGATCAACACTGCGCCTTAAAAGGAATCTACTAACACTTCCCTACTTTACCAAGATGTTGTGAGGCTTAATTAATTAATATTTGTAAAACACTTTGAGATCCTCACATGGAAGGCACTATAAAACTGCAAAGCATTATTAAAAAAATATTAGTTACAATTTATATATGTATACACAGGATTAAATTATGATCACGTTTCTTTCAATAGGCGTTCATTGCCTTTTATGATGTGTCATGGAAAATAATTAAATCTGATTTACTTAGACATAATGTACATATTTTTGCTAACAAATTAATAATATAAATGATATATAAGTAAAACAGTGAAACATAGTTTCACTTTGGAAATTGGTGTGAAAAACTCTTATGTCTAAATAGTGTCAGAGTATCATAAATTTTAATGTGGAATATTCTTAACTGTCAATGTACAGTGATACTGAGCAGGTCATCCATATTTTCCATTTTTTTGCAAGAAACACAAATGACCAATTAAATCAATTGATAGTTGATGATAAGTGAGAATAGTTTCCTCTTCCAGGTACATGGAATGATAGTTTTTGTAGCCACTTCTTTTTTCTTTCTATCTTATTTTTGCTCTAGATAAACCACACTTGAAATAAAGTCCACTAACCTGGACTTTAGTTGCTGAAGTCAGTGGATATGAGCGTACTCAGTAACAGGCCTTACATTTGTAAATTCCTAAGTATATTGGTGGAAATTTTCAAAAGTGTTTAGTGATTTTCAGTTGTTGAACTGGAGACACCCTAAAGGGGTTTCATTTTCAGAAAGTGCAAGGCACCCATACGCTAAAAATAAGGCCCTTGCAGGGAGTCTCAGGTTGGGGCACCCAAAAATTGAAGCATCAAAGTCACTTTTTAAAATTGTCCCTTGGTTTACACACATTCCTTGACTCAAATACTTTCCTGATGGTCACCAATTGGGCAAATCTGTGAAAAATGTCAATTAGCCAGGGCCGGCTCCAGGCACCAGAGAAGGAAGCAGATGCTTGGGGCGGCCAATGGAAAGGGGTGGCACGTCTGGGTCTTTGGCGGCAATTCAGCAGCAGGTCCGTCACTCCCCATCTTCCTCTTTGAGCTGCCGCCGAAGTGCCGCCAAAGAGGAAGACAGGGAGCGAATGACCCGCCACTGAATTGCCACTGAAGAATGAAGCAGCATGATTGAGCTGCTGCCGAAGTGCCGCTGATCAGCTTTATCTTTTTTTTTTTTTCTTCTTCACCGCTTGGTGTGGCAAAAGCTGGAGCCAGCCCTGCAATTAGCAATGACAATCCCATGTTGGTGTGGATTACTCTCATATGCCGTGTGGAAGAATGCACAACAAAAAGAATTTTAGCTGACTGCAGCCCAGAAAGAAAGAAACATCTCTGCACAAATAAGACTATTTCTTATGAGAAAACTCCTCAAAAAGTGCCTGCAAGTCCTCGGCACACAAAACTATCCACTGAATTTAATGGGAGTATTATGTGTGTGCAAACCCTGGTCCCTAAACATAGCCTGAACACATGGGCTATGGACAAAGGAATTGACGTGGGTGAGCAGCCTGGGATGTGGGGATGGAATTGCGCTTCCAGTATGGAAGCAGGTCCCAGAACATCCTCACAGACAAACCATGGTGATTAATGATTCCCGCCGACTATGCAGCTGATATATGTGGTGTTTGGGTAAGGGGGATGGAACCCAGGTGGATTCCCTTTCAGGGAATTCCTGTGCCATAAATGTGGCACAAGAGTAACATAGGTGGCTCTATGCTGGCCTGGGATGGGAGTACCCACCCCACACAAGGCCCAAACAGGTAAAACAGGCCAATTAAGCTATAGGCTACACCTGGTGGAAAGCCAGGGACTGCTAAGGCCTAATGACTGATAAAGCCTGCTGAGGTTGAGCTGGGATAAGCTTATAAAGAGAGGAAGTTGGTATAGGAGAAGGGCTGCAGGGAGGAACTCTGCAGTCACTCCCTAGAGAAGAGGGGATTTGGCTAAAGGCATGAAGAAGTTCTAAGGGGGTCATTCACCAGGTGGACAAGGATGGCCTTTGGACTTTAAGAAAGCCTTTGACAAAGTCCCTCACCAAAGGCTTTTAAGCAATGTAAGCAGACATGGGATAAGAGGGAAGGTCCTCCCATAGATAAGTAATCATTAAAAGATAGGAAATAAAGGGTAGGAATAAACAGTTTTCACAGTGGAGAAAGGTAAATAGCAGGGTCACCCAAGGATCTGTACTGTTGGGACCTATCCTGTGCAAGTATTCATAATTTATCTGGAAAAAGGGGTAAACAGTGAGGTGGCAAAGTTTGCAGACAATACAATATTACTCAAGATAGTTAAGGCCAAAGCAGACTGCGAAGAGTTACAAAGGGATCTCACAAAACTGGTGACGGCAATGTTGAAATTCATTTGTTAAGTGAAAAGTAATGCACGTTGGAAAACAATGCTAACTACACACATAAAATGACGGGGTCCAAATTCCTGTTACCACTTAAGAAAGAGATCTTGGAGTCATAGTGGCTAGTTCTCTGAAAACATTTGCTCAATGTGCAGTAGTGGTCAAAAAGCTAGCAGCATGTTAGGAACCATTAGAAAAGGAATCGATAATTTCCTATCATAATGCCTCTATATAACTGCATGGTATGCACACACTTTGAATATGTGTCCAGTTCTGGTTGCCCCATCTCAAAAAAGATATATTAGAAATGGGAAAAAGTACAGAGAAGGCCAAGAAAAATTATTAGGGCTATGGAACAGGCCCATATGAGGAGAGATTAAAAAATCTGGGAAAGTTCAGCTTGGAAAAGAGATGACTAAGGGGGGATATGATAGAGGTCTATAAAATTATGAATGGTGTGGAGAAAATGAATAGGGAAGTTCTATTTACCCTTTGACATAACACACAAACTAGGGGTCACCCAATGAAATTAATAGGCAGCAGGTTTAATACAAACAAAAGGAAGGATTTCTTCACACAGTGCACAGTCAACATGTGAAACTGGTTGCAGGGAATGTTGTGAAGGCCAAAACTATCTCTGGGTTCCAAAAAGAATTAGATAAGTTCATGGAGGATAGGTCCATCAGTGACTATTAGCCAAGATGGCCAGGGGTGCAACTTCATGCTCTCGGTGTTACTAAACCTTTGATTGCTAGAATCTAGGACTGGATGACAGGGGCTGGATCACTCAAAAATTGCCCTGTTATGTTCATTCCCTCTGAAGCATCTGGCCCCAGCTACTGTCAGAAGACAGGATACTGGGCTAGATGGACCATTGGTCTGACCCAGTATGGCCGTTCTTATGTTCTTAAGCCCAGGATCCTGCCTTGGAATACAGACTCTGGGAAGAACCCAAGAGAGGGTGAAGTAGCCACAGGGAGTAGAGGAAGCTCCAGTGGTAACCCAGTGGGGAATCCAGAAGATAGGGAAGAAAGGTAGGAAAGCGCCCAGGGAAAGAGTAAGAAAGTCAGAGATTGAGCAGACTGTGGTTGCTGGGCGTAGAGTTCCTGGGCTGGCACCTGGAATAGCAGGCGGGCTTGGGTTCCCCTACTAGCCATAGGGAAGTGGCACAGTCTTGATTGGGAAGACTGTTTGGAATGGCACCCGGACAGTGGGTCCAGTGAGACTTTGTTATCCTGGAAGGGGAAAACTATATAGTGACCTGGCCGGAGAGCCAGGCCATGAAGACAAAGGGCCAAGTGACAGAGAGGAAGCACTGCGACTCCTAGAAAAGGGCTATGACGCGAGCGAGAGACGGACGTGAGCATCAGCCTGAGCAGAGCTAATCCCAGGACACAGCCATAAGGGGGCGCCCCAGCAGTGAGTAGAATCCCCATGACATACCCTGTCTCGCAACCCCTGGTGTAGGTGCATGGCAGAAGTAGGTGCATGGCAAAGATAGGAAGGGGCATATTGGGAGGGGTGTGGCCAGAGAACACCACACTCTGGCTATTCTGGACTATGTGATTGCTACATGTGGAACTGTGAGCAGCGGTCACCCCAGCCACCATAAAAGCCCTGAACTGGGGACAGAAAGGTGGCACATAGCCACTGCTGTGTTCCCCCCCACGCCCCAGGCTATGTCACTCAGAGGTGCAGCTCATAATCTGGTCCCTGTTCTGCAACAGTTATTTGTTTTAGCAACCCAGCTCCTGCTCAGCGAGTTATCCCTGAAACATGCTCCAGTGGGTATATCACTAAACAAGAGTTTTGTTAAACAAATTCTTTCCAAGCTGAGGCCTTCTGTGCCATGGGGGATAGTGCTGATGAGGATATATGGAACAGGACCTCTCACTC
Source organism: Mauremys mutica (assembly GCF_020497125.1). NCBI lineage: Eukaryota > Metazoa > Chordata > Testudines > Geoemydidae > Mauremys > Mauremys mutica. Next base: position 12,875,769 of record NC_059081.1, on the reverse strand, counting down.
CTCCACTGATGGTGTTTTACAAACAGGCAAGCCTAGAACAAATATACAAAACTGGATTGAACGTGCGTTGGAGGGAATGCAACCCGAAAGTTACCTTCCTGCACATATGGTGGGAATGTCCTAGAGTATTTTCCAGCAATTCTGGAAAGATGCCTGTTGACAAATTAAAGACATAACAAGAACTGAATTCCCACAGGATCCATTGCTCTTGCTTCTGTGGATGGGTCTATTCCATGGATCTATGATTTGGAAAGAACTGAATTAATCACCCATGTATTGGTAGTATCTGGATGTATTATCACTTCCTATTGTAAGACGAAGGACCCTGTTATCTCTCATGGAATGGTTTGACTAAATTTGGGACATTTGAAACATGGAAAAAATGACTTAGTCAAAAGGACAATTGAATCAGTGTCTTTTAACTTGGGATGCTGGCTTTTAAATTCTCTTAGTGTAAAATAACCAGCAGGCAAAGACATAAACAAATCTTTATTTTCGTGTCCTGATTTCTTGCAGATTGCTGACTGGTTCGGACACAGGGATTTGCTCTGCATGTGCAAATGCAGGTGCGTTTTTATTTTATTAAAATGATTAAAATAAAACAGAAGTTTTTAAAGCAATATCTATGTAGAATGCTGCCCTTTGCACATTATTATTATTATTAGTTTTATAGAGCCCAGAGGTATCGTAGGCACTTTGATGAAACTTGAATCGTGTGTGGTTTTTTTTAAAGAATGTACAGTCTTAAGGTCCTGGTACTGCAAGCATTTCTTCACATGAATAACGTTGTCCGTGTTCGTAATCCCATGCACATACAAAGTTGCAGGACTGAAGCTTATGCGCTGCAACTGACTGACAAATGAGGATATAAAGAGCACTAGGAAGGGGAGGAAATGGGTTACAGATATATGATAAACAGCCAAGGTATACATTCATTTTGGTGGTACAATCTCTTTAAAGCAAGCACGCACATTTTCCACCCTGAATGCAAAATACAGAGTAAAGCTACCTGGTTTGTGAAATACTGGCTGAAGTGACAAAAGCACTGTCAAAATCTCAGTAACCTTTTTGTCCCAGGTATTGTGCATTATTGCTCTTAAAACCATCCCATTTGTTATGTGCAAGCACACACCAGTAGCTACAGAGAGTTAATGAGATGAGTCCAAACTAGAACCTCTTATGCACCCTCACCCGCAACTCAAATATTACTGGTTTGGATAAAACAAGACCTGGCGAAAGTGAAGCAGAGACTTTGGAGATGTCACTTCGTCTCTCTGTACCTTAGTTCCCCATTTGTAATAGCACTTCCCTACCTCAAGGGGTGTTGTGAGGATAAATACATTGCCGATTGTGAGTTGGTTACTACCATGACGGGGCCATATAAGTGCCTAGGAAAGAGAGAGAGAGAGAATAGTTTGACGGTGGAGCAGATGGCTGCTTTGTCACTTACAGCCTCAGGTCTGGTGCTGAAACAGGAGGAAGGGCAGGAGCTCTCCATGAACTCTCAGAGACTGCCAGAAGGTATTGCTGTCAGAATCTGGCAGAGGGGTGAGGATTGACGCATCCTCGAGGGAGGCTGGTGGCCCTGCATGAGACTGTGCAAAGACAGGTAGAAGTTTTTTTCACTTCCCTGGACCAAGGGGAAAAGACCTAACCAAACCCTCGATCTGTTTCTCAGGACAAGATCCTGAAGGAAGGTTGATACAAGCCTTCAGTGGGCAGCCAAGAGGGGGAGAGTGGGACGAAGACTGGCTGATGAAGCTACTGTTGGTGGATTGCTTTTTGTGCACTCCAGAAGAAGGTGGAGTTTTTGTTTTAGCTGGAGCACTAAACTACTCCGAGAGAGGAAAACTGAGCCTCGTCCTCCACAATCAGAGGTACGAGACTTTGCCACATTGCCCCAGGCACAAGAGGGCAAGTGAAATTCAATAAGATACAGACTCCTTTAGGCCCATGGAAAGTCCCAGCCCAAGTGTTTTAGCAGAGGTCTCATTGCAGCAGAGGTCTCTCTCGACAACATAGAGGGGAGTGGAAAAGTGAAGTGAAATGCAGCAGCTGCCAGAACTGGCACTGTAGCTAGGATCTTTAGTGCAGTCTGTTCTTATTAATAGGTGCAAATTGTGCACTGTGTAAAATGATAAAAAGATGTTTAAATCTGATTATACACAATTCTGTCTTGTCAAGAATAACATTTCAATTAAGGTGCATTTTAAAACTGCCAGCATCCAGGTAGGCAATGACTGTCAGCTTGCTGTAAAATGGAAGATTGCAGTATACAGCTGGATAAATTAATTTCCCACAAGACAAGATGCAGTTGCTCCAGCATAAATCAGCTGTAGTTTAGCTTGTTAGGCATGTTCAGGGCTTATCACAGGGATGCTAAACACTACTGATGGCTGCAGTGCAATAACTGCATGCAGGGGTAAATCCTCTTGAGTGCAGTTGTTTGGAGCAGAGCCTGCACTGGTGGATACAAGACCTGTGAGTGCTCACATGTCTGATCTTCTGAAAGGCAAACAGCTATCAGCAGTTGACAGTATGAACTGATGTTGTCTATGCTAAGTAGAAGGACCATTTGAAGAACAGAAACATGCCTGTGATGGGGCTTTTGGATCCTTTCTGGAGACTGGTGAGGAAAGGGTTAATCCTCTCCCTCTGGACAGAGGCAGGCAGGATCAGGATTGTTTCCCCTGCATTCAGGGAAATGCAGAATAGCAAGGCTGAGCCAGTTATGACCCACTAGCCCAATCCTTCAAGGCCCTGAAGAGTTTATGGGGGACTTCAGCCCATAGTCTGGGTCCAACGATCTTCTCTTGGTGCACATAGATTTGATGATGCCATTGGCGGTTGACTGGTCTATTGTCCCTAATAAGTGCTGGTCTTTTCTAGAGGTAAGTTTTATTCTTTAAACTTATTTTTGTTTCTCTTGCATTTGGCACTGAACCTTTTGATGTAAACAGAGAAGCAAGCTGGTGTAGTTCACAGGCCGTTCCAAGTCATGGACACTGATGATTTCATCTCAGTCCCCATCAGGGTAGTTTGCTGAGCTATGCTTAATGTACTGTGGGTACTTCTTTTTTATGAAGATGTGGGATGTTGCACATCTAATAAAACATGACAGTCCACAGTGGGGTGCATTCATTTTATTCCAAATTACAATACAAATCCATAAAGGACCAGATTGAAAGCAAACGTGATGAAGATGAATCATTGCAAGGAGGGAGAAAAACATCTTCAGAGAAACAAACTAGACAACTGGTGGAGCTTCATGTAGCTTACAAAAACTATATCAATCAGGGTAGACAATAGACGCTGGCATTACTTCAGAATACAGGAACACTTCAAGAGTCCCCTTTTTAAAAAAAAATTAAGCCAGTGATTGCTTATTTAATAATCAGTGAATCTGAGGAGTAAATACGTTAAGGACTTTCTCTTTGATAAGGCACTGATAAAATTTACACGTGTTGTAACTAGAGTTATCTGAACGTTTTAAACAAAAGAATGACTTCTGTATTAAATGGAAATTTTGACAACAATTTTTCCCCCAGTTTTTGGTTGTCCAAAGTCTTAAAACTTTTATTGGGGTTTTATTTTTATGTAAACCTGAGAAATTCCATAAAAATTTTCGACAAAAATGAAAAACTTCATTTTTGTCAAACTTTTTCACAGAAAATAATAAAAACAATCGCTTTAGTTGTGACCATCCGGCTTCAAATCTAGATCCCTGTTCCACCTTCTGGTTGTGTTGCACTGCTCAGGCAGCATAAAATAGCTGGAAAAGCAGGGGAAATTTCTGAGTGGCATAAAGCTAACATAACCAGTAATATGCCACCTGCTCCCTGCCCTACAATTAGGGGGAATTCTGCAGGCATAAGGGATGGTGAGCAGAGCAAATTGCACTCCAGTAATCCTGGGCCTGTTGGAACAGCTCCAGAGAACCATTACTGTCAGAGTAATTTAGAGCAGCCCTGAGGCTGCTCTAAGTTATACCAAAGGCTGAAACAGTCTGTGTCTTGTCCCAGCACGAGGGGGAGAAGAACATAAAGAAGAGTTAGAACCACCTGCCCCTGTCCCTATTTGTTCCTGAGCCAATCATAACCTGGTTGGACCCATGAATCTGGCCATGCAGCTTCAAGATTGTGCTCAGCCTTCTGAAGTGTTGAATAGGTTCCTATTCCTTTTATTTGCTTACCTCAGAGCTGTTGTTATAACCTAGCTCTCATTCAGCTTTTTCATAACATCTGTATTTGGTTTCCTTTACAAGGAGGCAGAAGTTGCCCAAAGAATCAACTATTTTTCTCCCCCACAGACACAAAGCTAACTATGGGCAGAAACCATTGATTGGTCCTTTAATCCATTATCAGATTGAAGGGGGAATCACTGAACGTTTTGATGGTGCTAATTTGCTCTTGGGCATTTCTGGCTATTAATGTAATAGAAAAAAATAAAATAAAAGTCAAATCCTTGTAAGAGGAACACCTCCCGTTGCAAAACATGTAAACAAATTGACATGTGCCAAAACCAAAACAATATACTCCCCTTCCGCCCCCGTCCCACATACCCCACAGCACAAGTATTTAAATGAGAAATGTGCACCAACTACGCACCTGGGTAGCCATGCCTCATAGAATCTCCTTTCAAACTATACCACCTTCTCTTTATTAGTAAAATGTGTGGGTGGGTTCTGTTTTGATCTCCCACCTTTAAAAAAAAAATCCATGAATAACCATTTGAATCCCTCTTTTGCCTTCTTTTGTGCCTTAATATGCATAGAGTCTGTCCCCATCTACTCTTTTCAAAGTAGTGGTTGAAGTGGGCCAGTACAATGGATACATCTACAGGTCATGCTAAGGCAGGGAATACTATTACTGCTAAATATATTAAGGTATTATAATGCTAATTCATAAATGTAGGTCTCAACCTGTTTTACAAAATAAAGTGGTTCCTCTCCTGAGCTCCACTTACAACCCAAGGCCCACTCACGTATGGCATCAAAATGAGATGCCACCACGAGTAGATTGGGCTACTCTTCACAATATGATCGTCCCTGTCCTGTCTTGTGTGTGTTTCGGGCATCTGTGCATCCTGCTAGTGTTTCCCTGCAGAGCTGTGGGAAAGGGTTGCCATGTAAACTTGCAACAGTGAATCCAGGACAGAAATTGTCTCCAAAGCCTGGTTTTGGCTCCAACTGCCATAGAAACAAGAGCCCCTCCTCTTCAGAAAGCAGCCTGAGGAGCCTGGGATAGGTCACCAGAGATCTCTGAACAAATACTAGGGATGTTTCTGTGACAGCTTTGGAGCTGCCTGTGGTAATTTATGAATACTCTATATTCTATATGTTTGGCTGCTTGTTGTAAGAGGGTTTACCACATGAAAATGTGGGGTTCGTTCAAGAAGAGGCTGGCTGCATGTAAGCAGGAAAGGGAACAATGGGTTCAGCTAGCCATACAGCTCCCAACAGTTGAGGTACAATGCAAGTGCCTTCGCTCCAAAAGTCTACCACCACCACCCTTCTGAGATCACCAGATTGTTTTTTGGGCAGTAGAATAAAAAAGGCCTGTTAAATTGAGAACAAAGGACTTGGCTGGATTTTAAAAGACAGTCCCTCAAGGAGAGGGGAAGGAGAGTTAAGAGGAACAGAATGAGACTTAGACCCTCAGAAGTTAGGGGTCTGGGGCAAGATAGACATGCTTGTAGACCTTTTGTTGTTTCATAAACCTTCTCTTGTGCCAGGTTTTGGCCTTACTGTTAAGATTAAGCAATACTTTGTTATAGGAGGGCTGTTTTGGGTCACTGTAATCCAGACTCCTGAGGTGAAGAACCTCAGGTGCCCAAACCCAGTTAGTCTTTCTGGGTGAGCACAGCTAATCCATGAGGTATTGTAGCCTAGGGACAGTCTACGTCTCTTGGGATATAATCCTACAATTCTCCCATTCATAAAGGCCCAAGGCCTGAGACCGGACAGGATGCACTCAAGAGACCAGAAGAGGGGTCATAAATTCAGCTACCCTTGCAAATGTGACCATTTCCCCAAAGGGAGGCAGTCTGAAAGGCTGAAGATAAACAGCCCCGAAGTTGGGAGAATCACATGGGGGCACTGTAGGCATAGCCAGAGCTCCCATCTTATCCTCTGCAAGTACCAGTCCTTGCTGCTGCCACAATGAACCTAAGATCCCTGTTTACAGCTTGTGAGAACTTCAGAGACCAGGGGAGGAGAGACTCACCACAAGTGGATCTAGGTAGCCCCCTACTACACTTTAGGATGTGTGAGGGTGAGGCTCTCACATCACCCTCATGCAGAGAGGCAGCAGTTCCCGAGAGAACATTGTGCATCTTGTACCCTGCCCCATTACTGGAGTCTCTTATCCCCACCAACAAACAGACCAATTTTGAGCACTTATGACTGAATATTTTCTTGCCATTGACTAGTCAGCATTCTTAGCTAACCCAAAATGTGCATTGGAGTTAGTTTTGCATAAGGGAGATCCATTCGGTGGGGTGTTTGGGGGTGAAGGTTGGGTCTTGGGGATTATACTTTTAGCCTACAATTACCTAATGCAGTAAAGGCAGTCAGCCTTTTTTTACAATAATCTATTTTCTGATTCTTACCCCTTGTGAGTTTATACAAAGCCCTCCAGGGTGGGCTGCCCACACCTGTGGCTTTCCCTTGTCCATGTGTGTGTCTTATTAACAAATCATGTCACTCCCATTAGTGTAAGTGTGGTACTCTGGGTTTCCCTGCAAATCAGCTTCTGGGGGAGGGGACTAAAGGGTGCACTCAGGGTGTACCGACTACTTTGCCCCCTTGAGGCACCACACACTCTTTAATCTGGTACCCAACATCCTTCTAGAAACCCCCTTCCCAAGGATCTAATAGCCCCGGACTGTTGCTAAAACCCTGATGACAGCTACCCAGATGACAGTGCCCTTACTTGGAGCCAAGGGCAACCAAAATATTATCCTTGAGTTGAACCGGCTGAAGCAGTGATACTCTTCCGAGCTCCAGACACAAAATAAGCTCTGCCCACATGAGAGAGCATTCACTATATATTGTGCAGATATTCCAAGTATGATCATGCGCATCCTCTGGAATCCTTGGGCTCAGTTTGCTGTAGGTGAGATCCAAGTATACCTATTAGCTCGGTTTGGTTTTCTCTTGGTGAGGCTCACCTCCCCTGCTGGACTTCTTGAGCTTGATTCCCTCCTTGGGCACTCAGATGCCCAACTGCAAATGCAGAGAGATGTCACTACACCAGTTACATATTTCCAAGAACAGATTCATAGATTTTTAAGATCAGAAGGAACCATTATGATAAACTATTCTGACCTCCTGTATAACACAGGCATTAGAATTTCATCCAGTAATTCCTGCATCAAGCCCATAACTTTTGGTTGAGCTAGAGCATACCTTGAAGAAAGAGATCCAATCTTACAATTCAAGAGCATTCACCACGTCCCTAGGTAAAGTTGTTCCAATGGGTAATTACCCTTAATTTAAAAAATCTGTGCTTTATTTCTCTTTGAATTTGTGTAGTTTCAGTTTCTAGCAAGTGGATCTCATTATGGCTTTCTGCTGGATTAAAGAGCCCTTTACTATCAGAATTTTTCTTTCCATTACAGACTGATTAAGTCACCTCTTAACTGTCTCTTGGATAAACTAAATAGATGGATCTTCTTTAGTCTCCCACTGTAAGGCAGGTTCTTCAGACCTTGAATCATTCTTGTAGCTCTTTTCTGAGCCCTTTCAACTCTGTCAATGTTCCTTTAAAAATCTGGATTCCAGAACTGGACACAACCCGCACTCCATGTTCAAAAAGATTCTTAGCTTTCCAGAACTAGAGCTCCATAAGTTAATAATGTAATCAAGTATCAAATTTTGCTGGGATGCCACTGAGAAGTTTCCTGTCTTCACATTCAGCTTTAAAAACCCTACTTACTCTTCAAAAAAGCAGCCACAACAAGGAAAAAATATTAAGGATAATTTTTTTTTAACAGAATCTTGTGTGTCTTTGTGTAACTTACTAGTGAGAATTATGGAAATCCTCTATTACATTCTTAACTGTACATTAAACTACAGTCTTTGCTTTTATCACATACAGATTAAAATATTCAGTTACATTATCTGGTGACCATTCAGCCATGTGACTGAAGAAAGTAATATGAAAAGGACATTTTAGAAGCTGATATTGCACTAAATATGGTTCTCAACAGCTCCAGTGTAAATCCATAGTAATGTCTTTACTACATAACCCTCTTGACACCCCTTCCAGCCCTACATTTCTATTATTTTGTGATGATAAAGACTGAAATTCATGGGATTACTCTGGTAATTGAGATGGAATCCAGCCCATTTTCTTTATTATATGATTAAGAATGTGTCATTTATGCTGAGAGGAGTTACTTTCCAGTTGCCACTAAACAGTTAATCCAGATGCCCTTTTACAATTAATCAACATGGTTTTGGGAATTTGTTGCTTTAGGTGGGATCAAATACTTGTTTTAAAATATTTTGGTACTTTGGGCTGGGAGTTTCAAAGGAGTCTAAGGGTGTTAGGTGCCCGATTCCAATTAAGAACAATGGGATTTGGGCACTAATTTCCTTAAATTCTTTTTAAAATCTCAGCATTACTGTGCAGCTGATCTTAACTGTATGCATCATAGAACAGGAGGTAGCACTTTAAAAATAGCATTGTTGAACTAAATCCAGTAAAAGAGATTCTGGCTTTTTCCTCTGAGACACTATATATTTAAACACTCAAAATTAATTGAATAACATTAACTTTGTCGACATATCAGCCTCTTAACCTTTCAGATTAATTTAGTAATGGCGATATCTTTTGTTTTGACTCTTTTCAGATTAAAAATTTGCCTTTTATAGAGGAAAACCAAGAATTAAATAACTTTAAAATTGGGCATTTCTCAAGGATAATTAGAGGTTTCCTTTCTTACCAACAATAATCCAATACTGTGATTAAAATACCACCTTGTAGTACTTCAGTTAGTTCTACTAAAAAAAATTATTTATTTTCATAGTCACTTTCCAGTGTAACATCCTGTCCCCTCTACATTACAGCAATAGTTAGGGTTTTATCTGCCAGCTTATTGTTAGTATCACCAGTAAAATTTTGTGCAACTCTTTGAAAATCTTACTCTAACTATATATACTCAATTCCCTGGTTTGGCTCTCTATGATTCATTAGTTGCAATGATGTCATATTTGAAGGCACACAAGTTCTCTGTCTGTCATATTTCATTCCCTTTTCTGTAGACACTGGGACCCACTAAAAGTGAATGTGGAGAGAGATCCCCACAATCATTTCACTTGGATGTGAACAAAGTGAAATAAAAATCCCAGTGCTTCACTGCATTGAGAAAAGAGCAATTCCAGTCACAGTGAAATTTACACATTGAGCAAAACTAATCTGTGTTTAAAAAGATTTCACCATAAGAAAGTTCCAGTGTTTGCATGAATCTATAAACATACACTATAAATAGATGTGTATGTATACATATGTATAGGTACTGCATATACAGAGAGACATGCATACTTACTTACTGGATGTGTATATAACACCCATTTATATACAGATCTATTCCTCATCTTGAAGCTATCATTAAGATTTAAACAAGAGAATTTAGAGCATAGAGAGGTATATTTTCAAATCCTGATGTAGGGAGTTTATCTGCAGTATTAAGAGTGTTATAGAATCCCAACCAGAGTATTTATTACAAAGAAATCTTTACATAAGTGCTGGAATGGTTTGCTGAATAACCAGATGTTGCTGCAGAGTCTCCCCACCCTGTTTCTTTAATAGTTTGATTAATCCTGCACATAAAACTGGGGCTGATTTAAAAAAAAATTCTATGCTGCAAACATCTCAGCATCTGGACACAGCTGAAGTCAAATCATTCAACCATACATCTCAGTTGCTTTTATTGTGTTTGAATAAAATAAAACCTTCCAAGAAGAAACATTGACCTATATATATATATTTTTTTTTTGTACGGTAAACACTGACATCTCTGAGCAGCTCAGAGTGCATGCAGAAACTTACATGCAAGTCAAACGTTAACCATTTGTTAGAAGAGAATTATACTGCTGATTTCCAAGCCAGTGTTACTGCTACAGTATTGTACTAAAATCTCAGCTATTTCAAACCCTCTAGCTAATGGCCATTAGGGTAGAAATCAATGATTATCTATCTGCTGGAGAAAGGAAAAAATAAATGAACTCTCTGAATATGTTGCTTAACATTGCCTACCAGAAACTTTTTTCTACTCACAGAAGGACAGCAGCAGTAGGGAAATCAGACCCAGCCTCTTCCAGTAACCCATTTTCTGGATCCTGCCAGCAACTGGAAACCCAGCTCCACAGTTTTGATCAATTCATCCTCCACCAGTGCAGCCAGTCTGGGATTATTTTGCTCCTAACCCAAAGCTCCCAGGCTTGTGAGGCTCCTGGCTAAACTTGCAAGGAAGGCGGATCCAGCTGTTTCAAATCCAGCTGTGTGTGGGGTCCGCCCAGGAACTGGAGTTTATGAACAAACTAAGCCTGACTCTCCTCTCTGACTATATACAAATATGGGTGGTGGTGGAGGGGGGGGAGCCTGGGGGGAAGAGCTCTGGCTCTGAGAGCAGAGTTTGATTTTCTGATGACAATATTCAGCTGCTTCAAACTCCATATTGTCCAAGGATCTTTGAAGAGCACTTCACTTCTATTGCAGGCATCTAATCAAAATGTTATGTTTACTACAACACACTCCTTTCATTAGAATAAAACCCAGACTGTGGCAGTTCAGTACATTGAGAATTGCTAATTTACCACTTTTCTCACCTTAACTCTACTTTTGTCAATACATTTGTAAAATTATTTGTTTAAAAATGCTTAATTGCAGGGTTCAGGACAACATACCTCTTCAGAAAGGGCACTTCAGCGCATGCTTAACTTTAAGCATATCTTTAAATTCCATTGATTCAGTGGGAGTTAAGCACATATTAAAATGCTTTCCTGAATTAGAAACTAAAATAATAATGCTTAGTATTTACGCAGTGTTTTTCTTCCCAAGATCTCAAACTGTTCTTCAAAGGTTTGTAAGCAATATTCTCCCCACTTTACAGATGGGGAAACTGGTACCTAGAAAAGAACTGGCTTGCCCCAGTTATTAACACAAGCAGTCTGTGAGAAAAATGGGAATAAAACTTGTGTCCTGACTTCCAGTTCTGTCTTCTATCCCCTGAAACACAAATATGCTAAAGTAGTGACCAGAGTAATTTACCATGACAGAGAAAGAAGTGATGATATCCATTCTTTTACAGCCAAAAAGTTACTCTAATTTGAGGCTTGTTTTCCGCAGTTATTGCTAGGTGATACATCCAGAAATTTCTGGATATATACTTAGTACTATGTATATATACTGTAAAGCTATGATTTTTCACTTACTCATTTTACAGTTTATTAAACTCTGTGTGTTGCTGATGATATATAGCCGAGTTTAGCTTCAATAAGAAATGAAACTTCAGGTCCTTATACTTATCTTCACGTTCAAGGCCCATCACAATCTATCCCCATCCTAGCTAGCATCCCTACTTTGCCGTGATGTCTACAAAACCCTGGACAATGATGAGGCTGCTGCTTTGCTGAGACCATTGGCTGTCATGATGACCAGTAGTGTCTCTTTGTTTCCTTGTACTCTCCCATCTGTTTGTATCCATCTATTGTCTCTTGTCTTACACTGAGGTCTGGTCTACACTGGGGGGGGCAGGGGGAGGGAAATCAATCTAAGTTACACAACTTCAGCTATGTACTTAGATCTACTCACCGCAGTGTCTTCACTGCGGTGTGGCGACAGCTGACACTCCCCCGTCGACTCCAGCTACGCCTCTCGCTCCGGTAGAGTACCGGAGTTGACGGGAGAGTGCTCGGCGGTTGATTTAACCAACAGTTATGGCTTTGATTCAGGAATTACTGGGTGAAATTGTATGGCCTGTGTTATGCAGGAAGTCAGACTAGATAACCATAATGATCCCTTCTGCCATTAAAATCTGTGGAATAAGGAGGGAAGTTTTGAACTGGAGGCTGAAATGTTTAGAATTCTTTGCTTAGGGGCAGTGTCTAAATATGTAGAGATCTACAACAGTCGAGAACTTTCCTAAGAAATGCAAACTGGAGAATATGATCCTGCCTAAGAGTAAACTGAGTCAGATTGTCAGCTGGTGTAAACTGGTATAGTTTTCATTACAACTGAGCTATGCTGATTTACACCAGCTGAGGCTCTGGCCCTGTATGTCTAAGTATTAGCAAATGTTTAATAACTCTTTTAAAATGAATTATTGTCCAATCTATATATTGAAATACTGAATTTTTAACCAGGGGTTCTTTGAGCAGATCACTGACTCCTTCTCATTTCGGAATTAGTGCACTTCAAAAGGTCCACAGTTCATTTCTGTTTGGCCCTTCGGTTTCCAGGCTTGAGCATTGTGTGTTTTTTTGTGTGTGTGGAAGTCAGAAGCAGGCAGGCTTTTGTTGGAAATGTCACAGATTATTCATGATGGATGTTTAAAACGCTTTAAAACCAGGAAGAATCTCCTGCGGAGAAGGAAAACTTGGAGAGAAGCGAAGTCCCCAGCAGGAGCCCAAAGGAACTTTAAACAGTGGTGGACACTGACAAGACAAGGTCTCTGTACAGTCAGTAGCTCTGAGTACAGCAAAATTTCAGCAATGGGATTTTTTAATGATCAGAAGCTAGAAAACTAGTGATAGCCCTGAACTAAAGGCCTAGATCAAAATAGCCACAAACTACAGGCATGTTTGAAATCTGAACCTACATGTGGATCCAAATAATCCCTAACTTTTTATGAGCCAAAACAAACCTTACTGTGAATGCTACTATGTTTAGGAGCATTCCCAGCCAAGATCCAGGTTTTACAGTCTGCATTCATCTTCACTGAAAACTAAAAATAGGAGATAGATGGAACATTAAAGGGCAAGAGTGTGGAATGCAAGAAAATACATAACGATATGCCCATGCAATATAATTTGAGGAAAAGATTCCTGGGTCAAATTCACCCACCTGAGCTGGAAACGGGGGATGCTCACCCTGGATGCAGGGCAGCAGGTTCTCCTGTGGGATGGTATCATTAAGATCCAGTTGAGGTTCTGTAATATCGCTGCCAGTGGAGGTTGTCTGGAAGAAATGTTGACTCAAAGCAACATCCAGCTGGCTCGGCCCTCTCCTAGGGCTGCCCTGACCATTTCTAATGCTGCTTTAATCAGAGCTTCCCTAGCCCGTGGCACAGTGCGGTTTATAAGTGGCCAGCGCTACTGAGCTTCTCTGTAGGCAAACCTCCCACAGCCTGCATTGCTCCAGAGTGTGCGTGGCCTGGACACTTCTGTCTGCTTTCAGATTTTTGTTTTAATAAGCTTAGATGAAGTCCTCCAATAACCTACATTTGATATTTGTCTGCTGAGCTGAGGCTATTTATTGTCAATCAGGGCTTGTCTACACAGCATGATCGTGCATGGCAACTCTGGAGCTGTGAGCACACAAGCCGGGAGTGAATGTTCAGTTGGTGTGCTGTAGGTTCCCACCAGGGCTTGCCATGCACGAACTCGCTCTGTAGACAAGCACAATGTGTTACATATATTTTTCAGATGAGGAAACTGAGAAAGGGAGATTAAGTTACTCTCCCAAGGACATGGAGCGAATTGGTTTCAGAGCCAGGCTTACGGCGCAGTACTTTTTTGGCTCTCTGCTCAAACCACTAGACCAGGCCTCTGCCTCACAAATAGCTCAGTGCTGAAGTCCTCCCTTATTTTTCAGACTTTATGCAAGAAAAAAACCCCCAAACTTACTGGGCGCTTTGCCTGGCTAAGGAATGAGTAAGAAGTGAGTAACAGCTTCAGGATTTGGCCTTTCATTTATATTCCAGTGCTTTGCTTCAGTGACAGAACACAATGAACTTTGGAACAAGACATTGAGGAGGAGGAGGAGGAGGAGATAAATGGTGTTTTTTTTAAATTGTTGACTTGTTTATGCCTTTTGGTGTAAACTCCCCTGTTCCTCTATTAGAGGTCTGGACAACCTCATAACTCAGGACATACTGAAGGCTGGATTTTGAGCTCAGTCAAAAAGATTTCTGCGGGATAATTTTAAATTGCATTGTGGGAGTAGTTTTTCCTAAGTTCTCACTTAGAGACTGAAAGACATTTTACTGGAGAACCAAAATCAGACTTCAGCCACCTGAAACAATGCATTGTGTAGTTAAACAAAGGGCCAGATTCAGCCTTGGTGGAACTAAGGAACCTGGCAATAAAAAAAATTGCCACAGGAAGAGGTTGTGGTAACAGAAAGTGGCTTCAATCTCCCATCCACCAGAGGGAGCATCCACCCCAGTGAGTAGTACTGTCTGGGACTGGTCATAGACAGAGCAGCAATGAGGAATGTTAGCAGGAGCTCTGAGTGGTAAACTTATGAACAGCCAGGCAACAACACTACTGGCCTTCCTTTCATGTGAATCACCCTTCCTCCCGCAGTGCAGAGAAAATCAGCTGGCACGCAAAGGTATAATTGACACCTCGCTGTGTCAGCCAGAGTAAATCCAGCCCAAACGTGTAATTTTACAGTAGTCAAGTCTTTTCAATGATTGTTCATCCAATAATAAAGCAGAATGGAATCCTGTCTGGGTCTCTCCCACTGAGCTTCCAACCAACCACCACTTTGTATGATACCACCTTCTTAGCAAGATAGCTACTATCAGCAGTGGGTTCAGAAATGACAGCTGGACAAAGGACAATTGGCCTTCAAATAAACCTTGCCAAGCTCATCATCAGAAGCAAGCTCCCCACAGACTAGGACACACCAACTCAAAGCAGCATCAAACCCTGCCAGAACAGATGCGAAACCTGCAGACATATCTCCATTGCTAGGATAATCAATACTTCCCACAAACACTTTTCAAGATCCATGGGTCCTACACATGCCTATCACAACATGTGGTGTATCTCATCCAGTGCGCTAAATGCTCCAACATGTGGGTGAAACTAGGAAATCACTACACTTTCAAATGGACTCGCACAGAAAAATAAATGATAAAAACACCACATCACCTCTGGGGGAACACTTTTCACAGAGCGATCAGATCAATCCATATCTGACCTCTCAGTCCTTGTCCTCAACAGAAACCTGCACAACACCTTCCAAAGATGAGCCTGGGAACTTAAATTCATAACTCTGCTAGACACTAAAAACTAAGGACTTAACAGAGATGTTGGGTTTATGGCTCATTACAACAATTTGTAAAACACTCTACTGCCTGCTAACCCTTAATTGCCCACTTCATTTTAAGTGATCTCTGGCAGCATGTGTGAATCTGCTACACTTAATCTGTGCCAACTTGTATTTAGCTTAGATTCTCTGGTTACCTTCCTTAGATCTGAAGAAGATACGCTGTTGGGTAGGGATAAGGTCCAGAGTGACCTAGACAAATTGGAGGATTGGCCCAAAAGAAATCTGATGAGGTTCAACAAGGACAAGTGCAGAGTCCTGCACTTAGGACGGAAGAAACCCATGCACTGTTGCAGGCTGGGGACCAACTAAGCAGCAGTTCTGCAGAAAAGGACCTAGGGATTACAGTGGACGAAAAGCTGGATATGAGTGAGTATTGTGCCCTCATTGCCAAGAAGGCCAACGGCATATTGGGCTGTATTAGTAGGAGCACTGCCAGCAGATTGAGGGAAGTGATTATTCCCCTCTATTCAACACTGGTGAGGCCACACCTGGAGTACTGCATCCAGTTTTGGTCTCCCCACTACAGAAGGGATGTGGACAAATTGGAGAGAGTCCAGCAGAGGGCAATAAAAATGATTAGGGGTCTGGGGCACATGACTTATGAGGAGAGGTTGAGGGAACTGGGATTATTTAGTCTGCAGAAGAGAAGAGTGAGGCGGGATTTGATAACAGCCTTCAACTACCTGAAGAGGGGTTCCAAAGAGGATGGAGCTAGGCTGTTCTCAGTGGTGGCAGATGATAGAACAAGAAGCAATGGTCTTAAGTTGCAGTGAGGGTGGTCTAGGTTGGATATTAGGAAACACTATTTCGCTAGAAGGGTGGTGAATCACTGGAATGCGTTACCTAGGTAGGTGGTGGAATCTCCATCCTTAGAGGTTTTTAAGACCTGTTTTTTTTACAATGCCTTAGCTGGGATGATTTAGTTGGGGTTGGTCCTGCTTTGAGCAGGGGATTGGACTAGTCTAGATGACCTCCTGAGGTCTCTTCCAACCCTAATATTCTATGATTCTAAGATCTGTGAATCTCAAAAGCTTGTCCCTTCCACCAACAGAAGGTGATCCGATCACCTACCTTGTTTGTCTCAACTGGAATTAAAAACATTGGGTCATATTCTATTCTAGCGGTTCTCAGACTGTGGATTGAGAACCCATACTGATAGGAATGGAAGCTTTGCCTGAGATAGTGGTGCAGGATCAGGTCCAACAGCTTGAACCACCTTTTGTTTGTAAGGATACTTGTTCTGATTCTGTGCTGAATGTCCACTCATATTGCAGTGCTCCTGATTCCTGGGGCCTTGTTACTGAAATTATACAAATGGGTTATATGGCTTGGTTTTTATATGGGTTCCCTTACATCATCTATGAGAAAACCCCAACCTTAGTTGGGCTTTGTCATTTTTCATTCTCTTGGTGCAGCTCATTCAACATCTGCTGTGATGACATTTAAATAGTCATGGAGAATAGTTATGTACAGCTTATTCCAATGATTTCTTATCAGGGATAAACTTTTTAATTTTTGGATGGGGGGCACATTATGCTGTTTTTTGCACACACTAGTCTCACACATCACCTAACACACCTCTTGTTCATATCACTAAATGGATTGCATTGCTTCTCATGTACACCTACCTGATGATTGACCCCTATTGGCCGTGCATGGTATTACTTTTTTCTATGTTGCTATGCTTGTTATTTTTCTTTATAGGGTTTGCCCTGTCGTAGACCTTGTACAACTTCATCCAGTTCACTGAAGATGCACAAAGCCTATATCAGGGCACAATTTGCCCCACTATGCTATCCTTAATCTCTTTTTCTGTTCCATTGTTTCCCATTTCTGTTTGGCTTCTTTCCATAAGGCTTTGGGTTTCTCTTGTTTCTTCCTCCTGGCTGCTTTTTGGACAGTTTTCAGCAAAGCCTTGTTTGTGGCATTGGTGATCCCTTCCGGCTTCTTTCAAAACTCTGAGTTGGTTTTGGCTCTCTAGTTGGTATTTATGGGCCCAGTATTGCTCTTATTGAAGACAGTGGCAAAAACTCCCGTTGAGTTCAAAGTGAGTGAGACAAAGTGAGTTCAAAGTGACTCGGTCCCTTCTTTTCTCTGAAAGGCTTCCAGAGCCTCTCTAATTATTTTCTTTTTATGAGTTTCTGCTTCCCTGTCTGGGTGCTTAGTTTGACTTTTGCTTTTATTGCTATCTTTATGGCCCCTTCACATAGTTTTTCAATTCATATACAAACACATCCATGAGGGTCTTGGGCTGATCTGTGGTGAAGGATTTCTCTTTTTGGACCTATTAGGCTTTCTCCTTGCCCTCTCTCTTGCATTCTTGCATGCTAAAGCAGGCCATCAAGGATTTTTTATTATTTATTATTGGCAATTTCCCTAACAGTGATTCTTCACCCCAGTGTCTCTTAAGGAACATAAATTTCTGCCTTGTTTTATCATTATAACAAACATGGTCACATGCAATCAGATACCACAGTCTTCAGTGGGGCTCAAACATAGGCCCTTCAGCACCAGAAGGACAAGCCACTAGCATCTCGGGCTACAGAACTAATTTTATTAGCAAGCAGTGGGCTTTGTTTGCTGGAGCCAACCGTTAGGGATGGGGAGCCACGACCAATTTCACTGAGCCAATATACTGTGTCATCATTATACATTATTATTATTGATTTGTGTTGTGGTAGCGCCCAGGAGCTCCAGTCATGGACCAGGGCTCCATCGAACGAGGTGCTGTACAAACACATACGTCATATCTTTGGGAATAAGATTTGCCAGTTAATTGTTTCCTGCTTTGGTTGCTGACTGCACAAATATTATTGGGACATGCAGAAAGCATGGCGGCTGGGTTTTTTTGTTTTAATTTCTCAGCAATAGAACGGTGGATTTAAAAATCTTTTGCAATCTTTGTTTCATTCTAGATGCTTTTAAAATGCCCCTTAAAGAGAAAAATACACATAGTTTTGAAGCTGTAAATAGCACTAATGCAAAGTAGGGTGTCTGACAAACTGCAAAATATGGATATTATTTTTTATGAATATGGTGCATGCTTCTGTGTGTTTGTTACAATGGGCTATTTGCTTTGGAATTAGATCAAAAGGGATTGTTAAAGGAACCAAGCAGGAAAGGTAAAACAATGACACAAAGGAATCCTTGCACAAACAATAAGGAATCTGTTTTGGGGGGAATACACTCTACTAGTGCCAGCCAAGCTAAATATGGTTTACTCCTCCCAAGACTAAATCTAGGCCCAAAAGGAGGATACTAATCATTAGGGCAGTGGTTCTCAAACTTATTTGACCATTCCCCACTTCTTTGTGTCTGTAGTAGTTTATGCCCCATCCTCCTTCTGGGCACCTGGCCAGCAGCTGCTGCTCTCTGGCCACCCAGCTCTGAAGGCAAAGTGGAGAGCCTTCCAAGCTGGGCAGCCAGAGAGTGGCAGCTGCTGGCCGGATGCCCAACTCTGAAGGCAGTGCCGCCGCCAGCAACAGTGCTGAAGTAAGGGTGGCATGGAATATACAACTGTATGAATACAGCCGTGAAATTTGCTTTTTATGCCCTGACCAACCAGTTAAAAATATGTGACTTCTCTGTGACTTAAGTAGATCCATGCTGCCTATTAATTTAATTGGGTGACCCCTGGTTCATATGTTATGTGAAGAGATAAATAACACTTCCTTATTCACTTTCTCCACACCATTCATGGTTTTATAGACCTCTATCTATCTATCATATCCCCCTCAGTCATCTCTTTGCTAAGCTGAACAGTCTCAGTCTTTTTCATCTCTCCTAATATGGAAGCTATTCCATATCCCTAATCATTTTTCTTGCCCT
Source organism: Mauremys mutica (assembly GCF_020497125.1). Classification (NCBI taxonomy): domain Eukaryota; kingdom Metazoa; phylum Chordata; order Testudines; family Geoemydidae; genus Mauremys; species Mauremys mutica. Next base: position 12,856,654 of record NC_059081.1, on the reverse strand, counting down.
TCTTTGTACTTTTTAAATTTCTGATGTATCTTTTTTGAGATGGGGTACTCAGAACTGCATACAGTGTAAGGTACCATGGATACCATGGATATGCAAGGTACCATGGATATGTACTGTGGTATTATGAGATTTATTGTCTACTTATCTACCACTTTTCTAATGGTTCCTAATATTGTTAGCTTTTTTGACCGCTGCTACACATTGCGCAGATGTTTGCAGAGAACTATCCACGATGATCTCAAGATCTGTTTCTTGAGTGGTAACAGCTAATTTAGACCCCATCATTTTATATGAATACTTGGGATTATGTTTTCCAATGTGCATTACTTTGCATTTGTCAACACTTGAATTTCATCTGCCATTTTGTTGCCCAGTCACACAGTTTTGTGAGATCTCTTTGTAACTCTTTGATGTCTGCTTTGGACTTAACTATCTTGAGTAATTTTGTATTGTCTGCAATACACCTCACTGTTTACCCTTTTTTTCTAAATCACGTATGAATATGTTCAACAGCACAATACAGATCCTTGGGCGAACCCTGCTATTTACCTCTCTCCACTGTGAAAACTGACCATTTATTCCTATCCTTTATTTCCTATCTTTTAACCAGTTACTTATCTATGAGAAGACCTTCCCTCTTATCCCATGATTCCTTACCTTGCTTAAGAGCCTTTGGTGAGGGACCTTGTCAAAGGCTTTCTGAAAGTCCAAGTACACTATATCCAATGAATCACCCTTGTCCACATGTTTGTTTACCTCCTCAAATAATTCTAATAGTTTGAGGCATGATTTTCCCTTGCAAAACCTCTGTTGACTCTTCCCCAACATACCATGTGCATCTGTGTCTGATAATTCTGTTATTTACAATAATTTCAGCCAATTTTCCCGGTACTGAAGTTAGGCTCACTATCCAGTAATTGCCAGGAGCACCTCTAGATCTTTTTTTAAAAATTGGCACCACAGTAACAGACCTCCAGACATCTGGTACAGTAGCTGAGATAAGCGATAGGTTACATACCAGTTCTTCAATCATATTTGAGTTCCTTGAGAATTCTTGCGTGAATACAGTCTGGTCTGGTGACGTATTACTGTTTAATTTATCAACTTGTTCCAAAACCTGCTGTATCAACACTTCAATCCGGGATAGTTCCTCAGATCTGTCACTTAAAAAGAATGGCTCAGGTGTGGGAATCTCCCTCACATTCTCTCCAATGAAGACCAATTCAAAGAATTTATTTAGCTTCTCTGCAATGGCCTTGTCTTCCTTAAGTGCTCCTTTTCATACCTCAATCGTCCAGTGACCCCACTGATTGTTTAGCAGGCTTCCTGCTTCTGATGTACTTAAAAATCTTCTTTACAGTTCGTTTTTGTGTCTTTTGCTGGTTGTGTTTCAAATCCTTTTTTTGGCCTGCCTAATTATACTCTTACACATGACTTGCCAGAGTATGTTCCTATTTTCCCTCTGTAGGATTCAACTTACAAAAAGACATTATTTAAAAATTGGTTCTAACCCCCTATTATACTCTGTTGTTTAGCCATCTTAGCATTTATTTATTTTTTTGGTCCTCTTACTGTTTTGTTTTAATTTGGGGTATACAGTAACTCCTCACTTAAAGTCGTCCCAGTTAACGTTGTTTCGTTGCTGATCAATTAGGGAACATGCTCGTTTAAAGTTGTGTAATGCTCCCTTCTAACATTGTTTGGCAGCTGCCTGCTTTGTCTACTGCTTGCAGGAAGAGCAGCCCATTGCAGCTAGCTGGCAGGGGCTTGAAACCAAGGTGGACCGGCAGCCCCCCTATCAATCAGCTCCCCTATGTTCCCTGTGCAGCAGCTACCCAGCAAGCTAGCAATTGCAGCTGTCCCTCTCCTCATTGCCATGCGCTGCTCCTGCCCTCTGCCTTGGAGCTGCTCCCTGAGACTCCTGCTTGCTGTGCGGGGGCGAGAGGGGGGATAGAGGGGGACAATGTCAGGGTGTCCCCCTCCCCCTGCTCTGCACCCCACTTACCCCATCTTCCAAAGAGCAGGGGGGGACACAACAGGGCTCAGGACGGAGGGAGCTTGCAGCAGCTGTGGTCTCAGCAAGCTGATCTAATTAACAAGGCAGTGTACTTAGAGGGGAAATGCGCATATCTCCCTCTATTCTTGCTGCCTTGCAGAGTGAGAGAGTTAATCCTTGAGGGCTCAGCCAATCGCTAGTTCATCATTTAGCAGTAAGGGAAATATCCCACCCTCTGACTCCTCCACCTCAACCAAGCTTCACAATCATCATCACTGTGTACCAGTATTAAATTGTTTGTTTAAAACTTATACTGTGTGTGTGTGTGTATATATATATATATATAGAGAGAGAGAGAGAGAGAGAGAGAGAGAGTCTTTTGTCTGGTGAAATTTTTTTTCCTGGAACCTAACCCCTCATTTACATTAATTCTTATGGGGAAATTGGATTCACTTAACATCGTTTCGCTTAAAGTTTCATTTTTCAGGAACATAACTACAACATTATATGTGGAGTTACTGTACATATAATTTGAGCCTCTATTATGGTGTTTTAAAAAAAAGTTTCCATGCAGCTTGCAGGCATTTCAGTCTTGTGACTGTTCCTTTTAATTTTCCTTTAACTGGCCTTCTAATTTTTGTGCAGTTCCCCTTTTTGAAGTAAAATGCTACTATGGTGAGTTTCTTTAACAAGGATGTTAAATTTAATTACACTGTGGTCGCTATTACCAAGTGGTTCAACTATATATAACCCTAACCCTAACCCTGTGCAGAACTTAGGACTAAATCAAGAATTGACTGTCCCTTTGTGAATTCTAGGACTAGCTGCTCTAAGAAGCAATCATTAATAGTGTCTAGAAATTTCATCTCTGCATGCATCCAGTTCTGAGCTGACATGTTCCCAGTCAATACAGGGATAGTTGAAATCCCCCATTATTATTGGGTTTGCTGTTTTTGTAGCTTCTCTAATCTCCCTGAGCAAGCACAGTCCTTGCTTTTTCTGTTGGTCTCTGGAGAATGCAGTTTGAACCAGTATGTGCAAGTCTTACCAGCTGGTGGGACCTCTTAAGAGGTGTTACAACCTGAGTGAATTTTCCTAATCATTCCCCAATATTCTTAGTGGGCTATGGTCTACCTCTTCCATGGAATTATACATAATCCCTGCCCACAACGATACATAAACATAATATATTAAGATCTTCTAAAGATATTGCAGGAAATAGCCATATCTGTCACAACCTCCTTTCTCAACCATTGTGGATAACACTACCATCCTATCTGTCACTCAGGCCTGTAACCTGAATGTCATCTGGAATTGGAACTTGACTCTAGCTCTTCACATCCAGACTATGCCTCAATCTTGCAGATTTTTTCAACATCGTATCTGTACGATGGGGCCTTTCCTGTCAATCCGTACATCTAAAACTCTCATCCAGGCTCTCATTGTCTCCCATTTCAATTACTGCAACATCCTTTTCTCTGACCTTGACGAATGCAGTCTTGCCCTGCTGATATCTATTCAGAATGCTCCTAGCCTGTGGCTTTGACCATGGCACCCCTCTCTTTGCAACGCTTCACTAGCTCTTTCTTCCCTAATGAATCAAATATAAGCTACTTGTCTTCACTTTCCAGGCCCTTCATGACCTATCCTCACCCTGTCTATCATCTGTCATCAGTATCAAAAAGTCAACTCCAGCCTCTGACTGGACCATGATGTCAGCCTCCATCACCCACCTAAATTTTCAAACAAGCACCTTGGTGTTTTCTTTCATGCTGCTCCTCATTTTTGGGATCCCCCATAAACATCCCCCAAACTAACTCATTATCCTCCTTCAAAAACCTTCCTTAATCCACTACTGTGCTCTCAGGCTTACAAAAAATGTGACAATGGTTAAGCTGTTGGTGTGCTGACAAATATTGTCTCATTTTTTCCTTGTACTCCCCTATCTTTTGTCTCTTGTCTTATACTGACATTGTAAGGTCTTTGGGGCAGGGACTGTCTTTTGGTTCTCTGTTGGTACAGCACCTAGCACAATGGGGGTGGGACTCCTAGGCACTATGATAATAAACAATAATAAAATAATGCAACAAGCAGTCTGCTTCTTACTATCCAGACATGGAGGTACTGGGCTAGCTGAAATGTACGAAAGCTTATAAGGAAAGATTAAGGGTTCCGTAAATGGAAATATACATGTTGACCTTGATTGTTTTTAGCATTTGCTATGTGTGCTTTGTACCTTTGGGTGAATGAATAAATAACTACTTTGTTTAAAAAAAAGAAGGGTTGGGTTTTTTTAGTCACTTTAACCACCTCACTGGTCACAGGTCCCTAAAGTGAAAGGGCTCACAGATGCCAAACCGAGTTGGGCCTGTCATTTTAACATGATTGATCCCCAGAAACCCTATCCCTGTTTGGTCAAACTGTGGGAAAGAGATGCAGGAAGCCAGGCCTGTCACCTAAAGGGTGCACTCAAGAAGGACTAAAGGGGTCCAAAATGCCATTGGTCCTATAACTGTGACAGCATGAAAACAATTACCTAGTAGTGGTAAACTCCTATTTACAAATCTCAGCCCTGGTACTGCAGTACTTAATCAGGCAAACCTCCCATTGCCTTTAGTGGGACTTTTGCCTGAGAAAGGTAGTTGAATAATGCTCATGTAACTGTCTTAGTGAGATGAATGTCTATACACTCCTCATGCATTGATGGAAGACTAGGCCCTCAAGTGCAGTACATATACTTCAGCATCAAAATTAGGTAGCAAAACCCACAGTACTTCTAACTGAGTACAAGCTATAAGTGATATAAAAGAAAAAATATTTAAAGAGTACTATTCAACATGAATAATGATGGCAAAATCTGGCCCTATGTTTTTCTCTGTTACACACTTATTCACAGAGAAGCAGTGTTGTGTATTGGTAAAAGCTCAGAACTAAGACCCATGACTTCGGAATTCTATTCCCATCTCTGCTAATGTGATCAAGCAAGTTACTTGATCTCTTTCTGCAGGGCCGCCCAGCGGATTCAGGGGGCCTGGGGCAAAGCGGGGGAGCTGCAGCGCTTGTACTCACCTGGTGGCGGTCCAGGTCTTCGGCAGCATTTTGGCAGCGGGGGGCCCTTCAGTCAGTCCGTGTCTTCAGCAGCACTGAAGGGCCCCCTGCCACCGAAATGCCGCCGAAGACCCGGACTACCGCCGGGCCAGGGCTCGTGGGACCCCTGCAGGGCCAGGGGCAAATTGTCCCACGTGCACCCCCACCCCCGGGGGGCCCTGTCTTTCTGTGCCTCAGTTTATCGGTCTGTGAAAGAGATGATAATGTTTACCTCTCTCACAAGGGTATTAAGAGAATTCCTGATTAAAGAGCTTTTGAAATAATTGGATGAGAGGTGATGTGTATTATTACTTTTACTGATAGCACTGTTTTCATAATAAAAACAAAGTTTGATATTGTATATAGGTTTCACTAAAGAATTTCAATTATATTACTGATATAGATCAGAAAAATTTGAGTATGCACATCCTTTAAATGCAAATGTAATGGATACAAGATATGTATCTTAATGTATATCTTGAGTAAACATACTGAGGACTACACCATAATGGGAAACAGATTTTGTGCTACAGTGTGCAATCATGCATTTACATCTAAACTGGACTTTGGGTTTATAAAACAAATCTTAAATCAATCATATTCAAAGGACATATCAGCAGTTCGCATATTTGTAAAAGGCTTTCATTCCAAGAAACCCTTCAGTGAAAAAACTTGGGAAACTCACTGCCCTGCTAGAAAGAAGGGGTGAGATAACAATTCAAGTCATCTGAGAAGAAATTTGAACAAACACTGAAGACAACAGAATAGAAACCAGATGCAGGATATTCGTTCACAGTTCTGTGAAGAAGGTTTTGGGGTTTATTTGAAATGCAGTTGGGAGAAAAGGATAAATTATCGATGAAGAATGTGTGCAAGTTCAGCTGTGGTTAATGCTGAAGTTGTGCCCACTGAAAGAACAATGAAGCACAGTTTTACTTCTCAAGCTACAATGAAAGATATTCAGCTTAATCATTTATTATTATTTGTAGTATTATAATAGTGCCCAGAGGCCCTAACTGAGATCAGGGTCCCATTCTGCCAGATGATATATGTACATGTAGGAAAAGATAGTGTTCATAATCTAAGACAAGATGCAACAAGTGAGTGCAACAATCAGAAGGAATGGGGAAGGAGGACAAAGTAAGTAGTAACAAGAACATTAGTTTAAAGGCTAAATAAATGAGATAAATATCAGAAGCCTCTACTGGCCATGTACCTAGCTGTTATCAGTTGGCACTTTCCTGTACGCATCATGGTAGATGTGGGTTTTGAGCAGGGATTTGTAGAACAGGATTTATGGACTGGTTCAGGAAGGGTATGTCATGTATAAGGGGGGTAAAACAGCATGAAGGTGCCTATCAGAAAAATTAGCAAAGAGGCACTGGAGACAGGTGGGAGGGAAGATACAATAGTAGCTAAATTGAACATGTATAAACGGGAGGATCAGAAGCTTGCCTGTTCCCCTTCAGAAAAGGCAGGTAGCAGAGGGATTCTAAAGTGAGAGTGAGGTGGTCAGAGTGATAGTCCACTGAATATGTTGCCAATGTAACACAGCTCTTAACAACTAACATTAGCAGCTATTTTGTTATTTACCAATAATAAAACAATGAAATAATGAAGAGAACAATAATGCAAAAAATGACTTACAGTACAATGCTTAGTAATGTAATTATAAATCCTCAATAGCTACTCTGTTCCTGTAGGACAGCTGGGTGGAGTCAGAGCAGGGATGACTGTAACAATGCCAACATTTCAACCATGAATAATCATTGATAGCTGTTTTGTGCTCGCTGTTAACATATTATTAATGTATCCCTGACGGGCGACCAGAATCATCAGTAATTCTTCTCCAATCTGCATGATTACTAAGTAGTCTATCCTGTGCATTCTGAGGTTATTATTTTATCACCGCACCAATATTAGTTTGTTGCAGTTGGAGCACGTTTATTGACCGCTATTGCTGCTGATTACCCCCCTGTCCAGGGCGCAGCTGGGCCCTCCCTGTGGTTTAGTGGCGGAGGGACTGGGGGGCTGCACCCCGTTACTCCGCGTCACCGGCAGGGGATCCCCTCGGGGTACAGCAGGAGGAGCCGGGGGCGGCATGGGGCGGCTCTCCCCGGCCCTGCGATGAGTTTGCCCAGCCGGGCCGGTCTCAGCCCCGGGAGGCGCCGCGGCTGAGCGCCTGCGCGGAGGGGGAGCCGAGCCCCCATCCCCATGGAGAGGCCGGAGGCCGCGCCGCTTGGCGCTAGCCACAGCTGCCAGGCGGGCGAGGCTGAGCCGGGCCCCGGGCCCGCGGAGGAGGAACCCGGCGGAGGAGCAGCGGGCACGGTGAGGGGGCCGGGCGGCCCGCGAGCGGGGGCGGCCCGGCTGGGGAAGAGGGGGCGGGCGGGCTCCGCTCCGGCCTAGGCGCCTCTGCCGAGCGCCGCTCTTTCCTGCGGCCGGCGGCCGCTCTGGGAGCAGCCGCTCGGGGCGGAGGTAGCGTGGGGCGGGCTGCAGCCCGGGTGGAAGGGGGCAGGAGAGAGGAGCCCAGGCCTGGGCAGAGCCGGGCAGGACAGTGGCCCGAGTCCTGGGGGCGGCAGCCTGGGTGTAGAGAAGCGACAGGTGGAAAGTGCCTCTCCCCAGCTCACCTGCCCGCCTGTGAATTCCTCTCCGGGGCGGTTCCCCCGCCCTGGGCTTCGCACTCCTTGTCCAGACGCCTCACTAGCCCGCTAATGGCGCGTCCTTTGCCACCTTCCTTTCTGGCTGGCTCCTGCCTTGTGTTGGCCTTTGCCAAACCTCCCCCTGTAATGCCAGAACCTTTGTCCGACTCCCCCGTTCCCGCCAATGCCACACACAAATCATTGCGCCTACTAAAGGTAACGTTTCTTCCTGTGGTGCCAGGAGCCTGCCTTTGTGTGCTCCTGTCTGATCTGTGTTTGCCGTAAGTACTGCATAGAGTGGCCGCCCCTTATTTACTGTAGAAGCTAAATCTTTGTGCCTTGACTTCCCGTCTGTGACCAATACCGTGCCCATCTAGAAAAAGGGAAATGAGGACAACTCAGGGAATTACAGACCAGTCAGCTTCACTTCTGTCCCCGGAAAAATAAGGGAGCAAATAATTAAGCAATCAATTTGAAAACATCAAGAACAGGGGTGGGCAAACTTTTTGGCCTGAGGGCCACATGGGGGTTCTGAAACTGTATGGAGGGCCGGGTAGGGAAGGCTGTGCCTCCCCAAACAGCCTGGCCTAGCCCCCGCTCCCTGACTGCCCCTTTCAGAACCCTCCCCCCCATCCAACCCCCCCGCTCCTTGTCCCCTGACTGCCCCCTCATGGGACCCCCCCGACAGCCCCCTCCCAGGACCCCAGCCCCTATCCAACCCCATCCCCTGACCGTCTTGACCCCCTATCCACACCCTGACAGACCCCCCTGGGATTCCCACACCTATCCATCCCCCCCATTCCTTGTCCCCTCACCGCTCCCCTCTCTCAACCTCTGCCCCATCCCACTGTCCCCTGACTGCCCCCTGGGATTTCCTGCCCCTTATCCAGCCCCCCCTCTCCCTGCCCCCTTAACATGCCGCTCAGAGCGGCAGGACTGGTAGCCACGCTGCCCGGCTGGATCTAGCCATGCTGCAGCACTGTCTGGCAGGAGCTTGCAACGCCACCGCCCAGTGCGCTGGCGGCATGGTGAGCTGAGGCTGCAGGGGAGGGGGTAAAGCAGGGGAGGGGCCGGGGACTAGCCTCCATGGCTGGGAGTTCAAGGGGTGAGCAGGACGGTCCTGCAGGCTGTAGTTTGCCTGCCTCTGATCTAGAAGTTTATAAGGTGATAAGTAACAGTCAACATGGATTTGTCAAACCAACCTGATGGCTTTTTTTCATAGGGTAACAAGTCTTGTGGATAGGGGGGAAGTGGTAGATGTGGTATATAGACTTTAAGGTCAGAAAGGACCATTATGATCATCTAGTCTGACCTGCGCAATGCAGGCCACAGAATCTCACCCACCCACTCCTGTAACAAACCCCTAACCTATGTCTGAGTTATTGAAGTCCTCAAATCGTGGTTTAAAGACCTTGACTTTAGTAAGGCTTTTGATACTGTCTCGCATAACATCTTAAACAAACTAAGGAAATACAATGTAAATGGAGCTATACTATAAGATGGGTGCATAAGTGATTAGAAAATCATTCCAAGAGAGTAGTTATTAGTAGTTCACAGTCAAGCTGGAAGAGCATATCAAGTGGAGTCCCAGAGGGATCAATTCTGAGTCTGATTCGGTTCAATATTTTCATCAATGATTTAGATAATGGCATTAAGAGTGCACTTACAAAGTTTGTAGACGATACCAAGCTGGGAGGGGTGCAAGTGCTTTGGAGGATAGGATTAAAATTCAGAATGGTCTGGACAAACTGGAAAAATGATCTGAAGTAAATAGGACAAATGCAAAGTACTCCACTTAGGAAGTAACAATCAGTTGTATGCATACAAAATGGGAAATGACTGCCATGGGAGGAGTACTGCAGAAAGGGATCTGGGGGTCATAGTGGTCCACAAGCTAAATATGAGTCAACAGTGTAACGCTGTTGCAAAAAAAAAACAAACAAAAAAAACCATCATTCTGAGGGACATCGTGTATTAGCGGGAGTGTTGTAAGCAAGACATGAGAAATAATTCTTCCTATCTACTCTGGGCTGATTTAGGCCTCAACTGCAGTATTGTGTCCAGTTTTGGGCTCCATATTTCAGGAAGGATGTGGACACATTGGAGAGAATCCCGAGAAGAGCGACAAAAATGATTAAAGGTCTAGAAAACATGACCTATGAGGGAAGATTGAAAAAATTGGGTTTGTTTAGTCTGGAAAAGAGAAGACTGAGAGGGGATATGATAACAGTTTTCAAGTATGTAAAAGGTTTTTAGAAGGAGGAGGAAGAATAATTGTTTTTCTTAACCGCTTGAGGATAGGACAAGAAGCAGTGGGCTTAAATTGAAGCAAGAGAGGTTTAGGTTGGACATTAGGAAAAACTAACTGTCAGGGTGGTTAAGCACTGGAATAAATTGCCTAGGGAGGTTGTGGAATCTCCATCATTGGAGATTTTTGAGAGCAGGTAGATGAACACTTGTCAGGAATGGTCTAGATCAGTGCTTCTCAAAGTCGGGCCGCTGCTTGTTCAGGGAAAGCCCTGGTGGTCCGGGCCGGTTTGTTTACCTACCACGTCTGCAGGTTCAGCCGATCACAGCTCCCACTGGCCGCTGTTTGCTGTCCCAGGCCAATGGGGCAGTGGGAAGCAGTGCGGGCTGAGGGATGTGCTGGTCGCCCTTCCCACAGCCCCCATTGGCCTGGAGCAGCGAACCGCGGCCAGTGGGAGCCACGATCGGTCAAACCTGCAGACACGGCAGGTAAACAAACTGGCCCAGACCGCCAGGGGCTTTCCCTGAACAAGCAGCAGCCTGACTTTGAGAAGCACTGGTCTAGATAATTAGTCCTGCCATGAGTGCAGGGGACTGGACTAGATGACCTCTTGAGGTCCCTTCCAGTTCCATGATTCTATGACATGCCTTGTTTTCCAATCTGTAAAATGGGGATTACACTTACCTCCTTCTCAGCGGCGTTTTGAGGCTAAACCCGCTAGCACATGTGAAGCACTTTTAGACCCTTGGGTGGAAGGTACAGTAGAAAGGTATTGTAACAAACAGAATTATATTAAAATAACATTAGACTTTTCTGAGCGTCTCTGCTCACACATTTCTTCCCACTAACAGTGAATTTTGACCATCAAACCTATGTATATTCATAATTTTCTTTGTTTTTTAAATAAAACAGAAATTTGTGTAAAGGAGTTGGAGCAGTGATAATTTGGAGCTTATCAGTGATGGTCTTACTTGATAGTCATATCTTTTAAAAAGATACTAAAGCAACTTTTAAAATAGATTGGAATGCATCTTGTTGGCTCCTAATAAATGGCATACCTGTTTCATTGGGATGACTGTCAGGAAACCGATTCAAAATGATGGTTTAATGACACACCATGGCTTACATAGTGTAATCTGCTGGTGATTTACCAGTATTCAGGTGAGTTTATACTACAAACTTTGCGCAGCTGGCCCTGGTTTGAGCATTGGCCTGCTAAACCCAGGGTTGTGAGTTCAATCCTTGAGGAGGCCACTTAGGGATCTGGGGCAAAAAATTGGTCCTGCTAGTGAAGGCAGGGGGCTGGACTCAATGACCTTTCAAGGTCCCTTCCAGTTCTAGGAGATTGGTATATCTCCTATTATTATTATAACTAGTGTTGTACAGGGAAATAAGTGTTAGCTATATGTATGCAAAATTAAGACGTACCCAAGTGTTCCTGGTACTCTCACCCATGTGATTCTCTAATAGTGGCTTGAAAATTGGCTGAACCTACAGGGCATGTCACATAAACCGTTGTAGATGTAGTCACAAAAGAATGTTTAGTTCACTCTACATCTAGACCTTTATTGCATTGTCAGACTAGGATCTTAAAATTCTTTGGCACTTTCTAAGTAACCTTGTTTTTATGAAAACTATTAACAAAGAATTTCATTCAAAAGGTGGAATGAAAAAGTCCTTTGAGGAGACTTGCAAACTCTGCTCTAGAGTCTTAAAGTAACTTCTTCATTATAGATGACCCAAAGCCTCAGGACAGCAGGGATATGGTAGGAAATTTAAAGCTACCTGGAAGGGTCACTATCTGATTATTAAACATTAAAAATTCTGTTTGTTCATTCTTTAGTTACTCTTAAATAGCACTCTTTCAAGGGTGGCTGATACTTACATAATCTGCTTCTGAAGTATCACTTTCACAAATAATATAGACCCTATAATTCTAAGTGATCTGATTAAAGGAGATGAGTATGGGTGTGGTGGGAAGTGGGGGGACTAGGAGGTGGCTTAGTAAAGATTTTGTCACAGATATTTTTAGTAAAAGTCACGGACAGGTCACAGACTTCCCTGAATTTTTCTTTATTGCCTGTGACCTATCTGTGACTTCTACTAAAAATTTCAGTGACAAAATGGGAACAGAGAAGGCTCCAGCACCCATCACTAGTGCTGGGATTCTAGGGTCCCCCGCCACCAGCACCGGCGGCTTGGCTGCTGCGTGAGCCCCCCTGGGAGACTCAGCAGGTGGCGGGGCGAGTGCTTCTACAACCCTTATGTGTTGCAGAAAATGTCTCCAGTGACTGACCCAGAAGGACACACTGGGGATGGTCCATGTTTACACAGCTCCAGTGGGCCCAGTATCCACTGCATAAGGAACAAAAATTTGATAATGGGCTCTTCAGTCTAGCAGACAAAGGTATAACAAGATCCAATCGCTGGAAGTTGAAGCCAGACAAATTCAGATTGGAAATAAGGTGCACATTTTAACAGTGAGGATAATTAACTATTTTACAAGGGGTTGTGGTGGATTTTTCTATCACTGACCATTTTTAAAATCAAGATTGGATTTTTTCTAAAAGTTATGCTCTTGTTCAAACAGGAATTAATTCAGGAAAGTCTGATAGCCTATGTAGACTAGATGATCACTGCGTGGTCCCTTCTGACTTAATCTGTGAACAGGTACATAGGGGTTGTGGCCTCTATTTCAGCCTTACAGCGTGCTTCTCATTTGGATGATACAGAGCACTTTTGGAAACTTGTGCTGCAACGTGCATGTATAAGATTGCTAGCACATCCTTTGCTAGATTTTTTTTTTCTACATTTCCTCAAATATACCATTTCCTGGAATATTTTTGTTGGTCTTAGACCGTAATTTACATAACCACATTCTGCTGTTTCCAGCATGTAATGCTTGGTAGGACAGCTCATATGTATCACTTTACAATATATCTTTATAGCAACTAAAAATACAAAAAAAAACCACTGCTGTGAGTGTCATCTAGGTCGGTCTCTTGGATGAAATGACAAACCAAGGTCCTGACCAGATTCCATGTAAACTCCCTGAAATCAGTCAAGTTGAATTTCGGCTGGACGCTGATACTAGCACATCTAGCTCTTGTTTAAAAATCACTCAAGAGGTAGAGGTGATAGTTTCAGTGACCCACCCAAATTCAACTTGACTAATTTCAGGGTGAGTTTATGTAGGGAGAATGTAGTTTCAGTAGAACAAGGCTTTTGTTTTTTGTTATAGTTTGTCTTAAACTGTTGGGTAGAATTTTGCACTATTCAACAAATGCCACGTCCTGCTTTTCTATACTGGTAATTTCCTGAAAGTCTTTCACCAATGCTAGCTCCAAAGGGAGTGCAAGTTTAGGCCAGCCGCCATTGGTTTTTATTGCTGTATTGTCTAACTCTGGTTGTTCATACTGTAGAAATTAAACTTTCTTCTTCTCCAAAAGCTCAGTGATAAAACCATTTTTTAGAAGAACCCCCACTAAAGAAAAAGGCATTTGTATGTATGGTAAATCTGTTTTCTGTTGACACCTGTTGCAACTTCCAGTAGATGAAGGTGTCCTTTATATGTGCATACATTTCTTTCTACATGAGAGCTGAGGTTTTCTGTAGTTTCTAAGGTTGCTTATGACATGAACCTTTCACTGGAAAAATTAGGAGCTGCTGGATTACATTTTAGAGTAGAGGAGAGGTTAGTTCCTGTAGAGCACCAAATGCAGTCCCTCCCCACACAGATCCATTCACAGTACTGCTGCAAAAAATCACTTTCATCTCTCATTGCTTTGATCAGATCACCCCTCTCTTTGCATCCCTTCACTCGCTCCCTTTTCTGCATCACATCAAACATAAATTGGTTTTCATTTTCAAGGCCATTCACAGCCTACCATATGCTATCGAGATGTTGCCTCCTGCCTCCACTCTACCATTGATGCCAACTTTCATCATCCACTTGTTAAATTTACAATAAGCACCTTTATGCTTTTGTCCATCCTGCCTCTCATGCATGGGAGGAGTTCCCTGTAAGCATGTGCAAAGCTATCTTATTGACCTTATTCAAATCCTTCCTTAAAATGCTCCTTTACCATAAAGCCTACAACAACTTGACGGTGGTCAGACAGCTGATGTACTGAGATTGCTGCCTGCCACTTATACTGACTAATATTCTTGCGGTTTTTCTTGTGCTTCCCCATCTGTCTGTATCCACCTGTTGTCTCTTGTAAGCTCTTTGGGACAGGAACTGTCTTTTCGTTCTGTGTTTGTACAGTGCTAGCACAGTGAGGATCTGATCTATGCCTGGGGCTTCTAAGTGCTGCTGCAAGATAAATAATAAAATAATTCTCGGCGTTACATTGGGAAAAGCTAATAAAGTGGGATGGCGGGGAGGGGAAGGAGGAAGGAATTGATGCATATTTCTTTCTCAAATGACTTGTGTGACCCTTGTAACTTTTCTTCTAAGATGATGGAAGATTGTTTATCAAAGAAAATAGAGATCACTGTCTCGGAAGCAGAAAAACGGACTGGAAGAAATGCCATGAACATGCAAGAAACCTACACTGCTTACCTCATTGAGACAAGGTGGGTAATAAGAACTAAGGTGAATGTAGGTTAGTAGATGAGCTATTTTTTTTTTAAAAGGTAGAATAGCTTCTGATTGTACATTATTTCTTTAAAACGCCTATTTAGAGTCCAAGTGCAGTTACAGTGAGAGAACTGGGTTAGTTTCTACTTTCAATTATACAATATCTATTTATGTAGGAAATAGTACAACTTTTTATGTGAAAATGTGGGAGGTGACAAAGGGGTAGAGGAACTCTGGGCTGGTTTACACTCTGGAGGGAGATCGATCTTAGTTATGCAACTTCAGCTACGTGAATAACGTAGCTGAAGTCAACATACTTAGATTGACTTACCGTGGTGTTTTCACTCGGTATGTCCCGTCGATTCCCCTTGCGCTTATCATTGAGGTGGAGTACTGGAGTCGATGCTAGAGCAGTCGGTGGTCGATTTATCGTGTTTATACTAGACACGATAAAACGACCCCCCACTGGATCGATCGCTGCCCGTTGATCCAACCACTAGTGTAGACATGCCCTCTGGATGAGCAGCTCTAATCCATATTGTAGGTAACTGTTCATCCTGTGTTTTTTGGAAGGTGCATCTGGAAGATTTTTTAACACTGTGTTAAACAACAACCTTCCTTGATGCATGCTTGAGTCTCAGGGTGAAATGTGCTTGGTCAGAATGTACGTTGTGGCTGAAAATAATGACTTATTTGGCATACAGGAAAGCAAAGGGATCTCATATTTTGAATTGTGCTAGTTAAGTCAAAACTCATAGCATTTAGCTGTATGCTAAATTTATCTATTTTTTTTTTTAAATGGTACTGATGAAATCAAATTAACGTTTTCCTCTTTGAGGGGCATTTTAAAGTAAGCATTTAATTAACCTACTTCTCTTACCAAGTACCAATTTGGGCATACTTTTGTTGTTTTTTTTTTTAATTAGCAATTGTTTTTGTTGCTTAAATGGTTTTTCAAATCAGGTGCTATTAACTGTCTACGTAATGCAAATATGGCAAATACATTTCTGTCTATGCAATGAAGATTGCTTGCAATTGTAAATGTTCAAACAGTAGTGAACAAGTGTAAATAAAAACAGGTCAGACTTTTTCACAAGATAGATTTCCACCTGTCGAAGAGCCACTTTGATACCTTTACTCACTTTGGAAAGCACTTTATTCCCTAAGTGGTCCCATCAATGGGATAGCTTGTGGAGATTGCTGCTATTAAAAAAAGTAAAAGGTTCACAGTCCGGCCCTAGATAGGGTCCTGTACCTGTTGCCATTGACATCAGTAGCATATATATGTATATGTATGTATATTTTATGAGTAAATCTGGAAACGTGAAGTCTACACAGAACTTTGTGAAACTAACAAAGTTTTAATAATCTTTTACATAGATACAAAATTAATATATCCTGAGGAATTTAAATTGCAACATAAGTGACATTTCCCATGATATGAGGCACCCAGTTGTTAAGTAGTTAAGTGGCTCTTTAATTTGTAATGGCTTTCAAACATTCCTTTGTAGGATAATTTATTTCACACTGATTGTTGATACTGTAACGCTACAACATACTCATGCAGAAATACCTTTGTTATATATTATGCTGAATTCTAAGAATAGGTCATGACATCTTCTTTTTTTTTTTTTTTTTTGTGCATCATGCCTCTATATGCTAATAGAGTACATGAGGTTCTCTCTCACTTTGGAAGTTTAACTTCTTAAAAGAGAAGCTCCAGGAGAGAAATTCCTGCTTTATTTGTATTTATGGGTGTAACATACATATTTCCCACCACTGTAGTTTGGGTAGTTGGTTACATGTGCCTTTATAAAACCATAGTACATTTTAAAGAAAAAAAATCCTATCTTAAAGTTAGGGATGTAATGAATCTTTCGTTTACCAAAAATACCATTTTGCCAGTATTTGTATTTGACAGCTAGGGAAGGGCAAAATCTGAATAGGTCTAGTAGCTAGCTGTGATATGAAGCGCACTCTGGTGTGCCTCTGTTAGAGCTGGGCAAAATTTTCAGGTAACACTTTTTTTTTGCCAAAAAATGCATATTTAAGTTTGACCAAAATATTTTGCAAATAATGTCAAATTCACGAATTGTTGTGGCTGAAAATACCAAAACAATTCTGAAAAAAAAGAAACATTCTGTTTCAATAATTTCAGAATAAACATTTTGATCTTTTTCTTTTCAGACTGATTTTTCCTTCAGTTTTATAAAGGAAAAGCCTTCAAATGAAATATTTTGGTTTTGAATGAAATGTTTTGTTTGACCTGAAACAATTTTTTTTTCTGGTTCGGCCAAACTGGAAAATCATTTGTTAGCACAACTCTAGTCTCTCTATCCAGCCCTAAACCATGCTGATGCCTTCTCCAGTTCCCATCATTTTTGCTTGCACAGCTCTTTCCCAGTGCCAGAGATGCCTCTCATTGGTCTTGCTTGCTTGCTACCGCTCAGATTCTTATTCAGTGGTCAGCAACTACAAAGGCTAATTACACAGTTGTCAGACAAATACTGAAAATGTGGATTTGTCCCATTCTGTTTGCAAGGAGTGCTGGCTTCCCAGTACAGATGTAGTTGCAGACTATTAAACTTGCATCATACTGAGCTTGTAAATTTGAGTGGGCTTCACAATATGCCTGAAGATAATAGGATATTTTGATGTTCTGTAGCTAAGGAATAAAATTCAGTTCACAGTAGTATGAAAGAAGAACATTCAGTAACAGTTGCATTATATTTACCATTATTCATGGGTTCCAAGGCTTCCACTGTCCAGGTTTTAAATATTTTTTTTAAGTCAAATTGTACAAATAACTAAGAGTGAACTAAACTTGAATGCTCCTCGGCAGTCAAAAAAGTTAATAAAATGTTGGGACTCATTAAGAGAGGGATAGATAAGACAGAAAATATCATATTACCTCTATATCAATTCCTGATACGCCCACATCTTGAATACTGCATGCAGATGTGGTCGCCCCATCTCAAAAAATATATATTGGAATTGGAAAAGATTCAGAAAAGGGCAACAAAAATTATTAGGTGTATAGAACAGCTTCCATATGAGGAGAGATTAATAAGACTGGGACTTTTCAGCTTGGAAAAGAGACAACTAAGGGGGGATATGATTGAGGTCTATAAAATCATGGCTGGTGTAGAGAAAGTAAATAAGGAAGTGCTGTTTACTCATTCTCAAACACAAGAACTAGGGGTCACCAAATGAAATTAATAGGGAACAGGTTTAAAACAAACAAGAAGTATTTTTTCACACAATGCATAGTCAACCTGTGGAACTCTCTGCCAGAGGATGTTGTGAAGGCCAAGACTATAACAGGGTTCAAAAAAGAACGAGGTAAATTCATGGAGGATAGGTCCATCAATGGCTATTAGACAGAATGGGAAGGGATGGTGTCCCTAGCTTCTGTTTGCCAGAAGCTGGGAATGGGTGACAAGGGATGGATCACTTGCTGATTACCTGTTCTGTTCATTCCCTCTGGGCACCTGGCATTGGCCACTGTCGGAAGACAAGATACTGGGCTAGATGGACTTTTGGTCTGACCTGGTATGGCTGTTCTTATGAATGTGCCTTGGTAATGGAAGATAAGTATGTGGCTATTGGAAATGTACCAAGCTGGGCACACGTACAAACTGAGCTGTGAGAAGACCTAATGTGTTTCGAACTATCCCTGGGAGTCAGTGAAACCCACTAACTGGTTTGTTTCAAAATGCAAGTGATAGTATCTCCATCTTCCTTTAGGAAAAGGATGTATGCAGTGCATTTTAAAGTTTTACCCACACCATCATCTGATGGGATTTCCTTATTGATCTGTTGTTTATCAGTGACCATTAGAAAACTTGGTGTGGATTTCTTTCTCTGACAACACATTGCAGCACTGTAGGCTGCAAAAGTCCAGCACATCTCAGATGTCGGACTTCCCAAAGGGATCCCATTTTATTTAAATTCTTGGTTTACATTGTTAGCATTGACTCAATAGATCTTATGGATAAAACTTTTTTCTTCTGTTTTCTATTTTCTAAGTCTTGAGAAAGCGTATCCACATCACAGCTTCCACAAAATCACTGTCAGAGCACTTGTTCTCTTCAAAGCACTTGATAAACATACATCAGTCTTTGCAGTACCCCCTTGAGAGAAATAGGTAAATGCCATCCACATTGTACAAATGAGGGAGAGAAGCTAGGGTGAACATGGGTGCCTAAAAGTCAGGCACCTAAATAATAGTTGCCTGATTTTCAGAGATGCTGAGCACCTGCAACTCCTGCTTCATGCAGGAGGAAATGCAGGTATTCAGCACCTCTGAAAAATCAGACAACTTTTAATTTAAATAAGTGTTTTAGGTACCCATCTGAAAATGCTGATGCAAGTGATTTTGTTTGATGGCAGCTCTCTTTGGCAGCTTTCAAACCTGCTAGTGTCTGGTAGAAACAACTGAAATGTGAGACAGATGAATGAAATGTGGCAGCGTGGAACACAGGTGGGCCACAACTGACAAACTAAATGGCTTTTAACCATGGAATCTGTTCAAGAGTGGTTCTCTTTTTAAATCCAGTTTGTCTTAAAAAGAAAACTGGAAAAAGAGAATTTCTATCACGTGCAACAATAAAGATACTGTCATTTGGGCTGTTGGCAGGGTTTGAACCTAAGACATACGGAGCTAAAGTATAAAGTTTTAGCCTTCATGTAGACTAGCCAGTAGAGGGAGAAGTACTGAAACACATACCTGACTATTTGCTATGGTGGTAGAATGTTATCAGGAGTCCCGGATTCTAGTCTTGCGTCTGGGAAGAGCATGGTGTAGTAGTTAGACAGGATAGCTAAGTACCTTAGTTTGTTGCGTTCAGAAGGAAAGCCAGTGGGGCAGCATGGCTTTGACCCAAGTTTTGTTTCTAGTTCTGGTAGAAATGATCTTGTAAACTCTCAGCTAAATTATTTGTAAAATGGGAGAAATAATACTTGCCTCCCCCTAGGGTCCGTTGCTTAACTGTAAGGGGTTTTAAAGTGTGTATATATAAATACAGATAGTGAGAGAAGTGATCCTGGAATCCATAGCCTGCTGGCTCCTACCTCAGTGCCCTTTCCTTTACTCCAGAGTATTGTGAGGGTTTCTGTCTTCTCCATGGAACATAAAGTAAGTTTCACAATTCTGTATTATTCCATGAGGGCAGTATAGTACGTCAGCACTGACCTAGGTGTTCAGATTTCATGGTGAAGGCATATGACCAGATAGGTATGATGTAACCTATAAAGATGTTAGAATGCAGGCTTTACTTTAAAAAAAAAAAAAAACCAAACAGAAAAAAGATAAGAAAGTATACATCTCTACATTGGGCAGGATGACTATTCACGATGTAAGTAAGAATATCTGCTAAATCTAAGATAATACTAAACTAAACATGGTAAGTTTGTTTGTGTGTATTATTTTTTCTTTTCCTAAATATCTTTCCACTGCTGGAGGCACAGGTTCAGGTTTAGTCCATATGTTGACTTGACCCTTGTCCTAAAATCTTATTCAGGAAATTTAGGGGGATGAACCCTGCTAACCCTGGTTGGTTTGGTTTTTTTTGGTTTGATTTTTTTTGTTTTTGTTTTTTTTGTTTTTTACCAAGTGGTGATTCTTGGGATGCAAAAGTGTTTTCTGTCAACAAAACTACCTTTTATCAATATATTTTGGCACACTATGATCAATAACTTGCAAAGGATGTTTGACATTACTGTCCCTTAATGGCTCTTATTCTGTTTGTCATGAGACCCCAGTATAGAGATCCATTTTTGGAGAGGTAGTGAAGGAAGGACTGCGTGACTCTTCTAACAGGTACACATATACAGCATCTATATAGAGAATCAACACGGTGTGTTTCAGTGGAGCAACAGTGTCATTTATTGCGTGAATGCTGAAAGATCAAAGGCAAAACCTAACCATGTAACTTAAACAGTCGAAAGGGGGTGTTTGGTTTTACAAGGAAATAAAGCTCATATGTTTCCTTCCTTTCTCATTTAAGATTCATGAAGTAATTTCTCTTTGTATTACATTAAGAGCTGTTTAATGGCTCATTTCAGATCATTAGTTTATATAGCAAATGGGAAGACGTGAAGTAGATGAGCTAAATTTTTCACATTGGCACTTTGAATTAGGGTAAAGGAATGTGGCTTTTAGAGTAACCTAATCTCCTAATCACTTATGATAACATCAGTTATGAAGGTAAAAGTTGAAGGTTTTAATGTTTGTCATTTAATTTTTTCCAGGCAGGCTGGTTCAGCCAATGAATAAAGTGTATTGTTGGAACTGTACTTCGAGGGGAAACATATGGTTTTCCTATCTGAACATTGTACAAGCATTATATTGTATTTTTAAAACCAAAACAAATTGAAAAGTTTGATTGAATGTCAACAAGTGATTATGATCTTAATTGAAGCTGTGTCTACAATACTTGCATTTTATGATGGAGTTCATGATGTGGCCTCAAAAATTAGATGGTAATGAAGGTATTAAGTGTAATGAGTACCTCTGTGAATTTCTACTTCCTTTTGGAACAAGTTCCTTGGGAGACGGATTCTTGTAATCGGTGACATTTTATGGCTTCATAATGCAGCCAGGTGGAGACGTATTTTATAAGATTAAAAAATGCTTTTTCCCATCGTGTCTGCTTCTCCCAAATCCATCCCCACAAAATTCCAGTCCCTCATTAGTACTGTATAGAAAAAGCCAATTCTGTGGATGAAGATTCACAATCCAAGATTTGTATGGTTTTTGTCCATCACAGCTCTGCAAAAGCATCCGCTCTTACTTTCCCAGTCTTATCCCACTCAAACTCTCCAGTTCTGTGTATTTCTCCAAGTTACATATCATCCATTTCCATCCATAGAGGTGGTGTTTCCTCTCTTAACTATTCACTGCAGCAAAGCTAAATGGAAAGCTAAAGCTAAATGGAAATCCATTTCCATCCATAGAGGTGGTGTTTCCTCTCTTAACTATTCACTGCAGCAAAGCTAAATGGATTCTTTGCTTCAGTCTTTACGGCTGAGGATGTTAGGGAGATTCCCAAACCTGAGCTGGCTTTTGTAGGTGACAAATCTGAGGAACTGTTACAGATTGAAGTGTCAGTAGAGGAGGTTTTGGAATTAATTGATAAACTCAACATTAACAAGTCACCGGGACCAGATGGCATTCACCCAAGAGTTCTGAAAGAACTCAAATGTGAAGTTGCGGAACTATTAACTAAGGTTTGTAACCTGTCCTTTAAATCGGCTTCGGTACCCAATGACTGGAAGTTAGCTAATGTAACGCCAATATTTAAAAAGGCTCTAGAGGTGATCCTGGCAATTACAGACCGGTAAGTCGAACGTCGGTACCGGGCAAATTAGTCGAAACAATTGTTAAGAATAAAATTCAGACACATAGGAAAACATAAACTCTTGAGCAATAGTCAGCATGTTTTCTGTAAAGGGAAATCGTGTCTTACTAATCTATTAGAGTTCTTTGAAGGGGTCAACAAACCTGTGGACAAGGGGGATCCGGTGGACATAGTGTACTTAGTGTACTCTTACGTAAATTAAGCTGTCATGGGATAAAAGGGAAGGTCCTTTCATGGATTGAGAACTGGTTAAAAGACAGGGAACAAAGGGTAGGAATTAATGGTCAATTCTCAGAATGGAGAGGGGTGACTAGTGGTGTTCCTCAAGGGTCAGTCCTAGGACCAATCCTATTCAGTTTATTCATAAATGATCTGGAGAAAGGGGTAAACAGTGAGGTGGCAAAGTTTGCAGATGATACTAAACTACTCAAGATAGTTAAGACCAAAGCAGATTGTGAAGAACTTCAAAAAGATCTCACAAAACTAAGTGATTGGGCAACAAAATGGCAAATGAAATTTAATGTGGATAAATGTAAAGTAATGCACATTGGAAAGAATAACCCCAACTATACATACAATATGATGGGGGCTAATTTAGCTACAATGAGTCAGGAAAAAGATCTTGGAGTCATCGTGGATAGTTCTCTAAAGATGTCCATGCAGTGTGCAGAGGCGGTCAAAAAAGCAAACAGGATGTTAGGAATCATTAAAAAGGGGATAGAGAATAAGACTGAGAATATATTATTGCCCTTATATAAATCCATGGTACGCCCACATCTCGAATACTGTGTACCGATGTGGTCTCCTCACCTCAAAAAAGATAGTCTAGCACTGGAAAAGGTTCGGAAAAGGGCAATTAAAATGATTAGAGGTTTGGAGAGGGTCCCATATGAGGAAAGATTAAAGAGGCTAGGACTCTTCAGCTTGGAAAAGAGGAGAATAAGGGGGGATATAATAGAGGTATATAAAATCATGACTGATGTGGAGAAACTGGATAAGGAAAAGTTATTTACTTATTCCCATAATACAAGAACTAGGGGTCACCAAGTGAAATTAATAGGCTGCAGGCTTAAAACAAATAAAAGGAAGTTCTTCTTCACGCAGCGCACAGTCAACTTGTGGAACTCCTTACCTGAGGAGGTTGTGAAGGCTAGGACTATAACAGCATTTAAAAGAGAACTGGATAAATTCATGGTGGTTAAGTCCATAAATGGCTATTAGCCGGGATGGGTAAAGAATGGTGTCCCTAGCCTCTGTTCGTCAGAGGATGGAGATGGATGGCAGGAGAGAGATCACTTGATCATTGCCTGTAAGGTTCACTCCCTCCGGGGCACCTGGCATTGGACACTGTCGGTAGACAGATACTGGGCTAGATGGACCTTTGGTCTGACCCGGTACAGCCGTTCTTATGTTCTTATGAGGCTGAGGGAACTGGGATTATTTAGTCTGCAGAAGAGAAGAATGAGGGGGGATTTGATAGCTGTTTTCAACTGCCTGAAAGGGGGGAAGGAGTCCAAAGAGGATGGAGCTAGACTGTTCTCAGTGGTAGCAGATGACAGAACAAGGAGTAATGGTCTCAATTTGCAGTGGGGGAGGTTTAGGTTGGATATTAGGAAAAACTTTCACTAGGAGGGTGGTGAAGCACTGGAATGGGTTACCTAGGGAGGTGGTGGAATCTCCTTCCTAAGAGGTTTTTGAGGTCAGCTTGACAAAACCCTGGCTGGGATGATTTAGCTGGGGATTGGACCTGCTTTGAGCAGGGGGTTGGACTAGATGACCTCCTGAGGTCCCTATTCTATGATTCTACGATTCTCTTGTCGTGTTAAGGCTGCAGTCCTTAACATAAGAGTAGAATATGACATGAGTAAAGTAATACTAAGTGATCCCACTTGATGTCTTGAGTCTTAATTCAATATTAGTTAAATGATATCTTGGAAGCAAGCTTTAAAGAAAGTAAAAGTACTGTCCTCCTGATTGATTAATAGAAGATGTACAGTATTGCCAGTTTCAGGCATTCAAAAATCATGAGTCATGTCTGAAAATCATGAAATGTTTTTAAAATAATAAGTTCTGGGTACGTTTTCTTTGCCTTCTGATATGAGTCTTTAGATTACAGTTGGGGCATGTTTTCTGGCTCTTTTCATCAACCATGGGGGCTAGTGACTTTTCTTTAAATGAAAGGTTGACTCTCTTGACTGCAGAAGCTGGGGTTTTAAGAAAAACACCAAATATTATGCTACATGATAAAATTGTGAGAGTTGGCAACACTGGGTATAACAGAACAATTATTTTAGAAGGCTGATTTACAAGGGGGAGAAGTACCATTCTCTAGTCTATTAATTATTTACGGGCCAATCCGACATGAAAGACAAACTCCTTAACTTTATCTTAAGGAGTGATGGAGAGCCATACTGAATTCCAGCTGCAGCCTTTATTAATGTAGTATTACCAAAGCCTGGATGACTTTCTAGTATCTCTGTGAGAAGAGACATTTTTAAATGATATAAAAGCATATTCATGGTTCATTTGGGGAAGGGATTAGCAGCGTTTGCAGCTGCAGACTACTGCTATCCAGAGTCATCCTTGAAAGGTGCAAGCTGGTGTGCAGATTTTTCAGTACTGACTCACTGATACTATTGATCTTGGTCTTGAGAGGCCTCACTTATTTGGAAAGTGAGAGATGTAAACTCAGGTCTTAAATAGCACTGAGAGATTGGATTATACACACAAAAAGTGATTTTTGTGGTATGGAGTTTGTCCAAGAGTTGCAGTGAAACAACCACTGAATAGCTTCCCAAAGGTGAAAAGCTATTGGTTTATCCTCTAAATCATCTACAGCTATGTAAGCCTGTGGAATGATTTAGCGAGGGGTGGGAGGACATCGCAGTCGGCAGGACCTCTTCCTAAAGGGCTAGTGTTGTCAAGAAAATAAAACAAAATAATGTTGGCAGGTAACAGAAACACTTCCCAGCTTGAGGTTCAGCTCAGTTTTTTGTCCCTCTTCCTCCTCTCCCCCAACTCCCCCCCCCCCAACTTCCTGAAGACATTCTATCTCCCAAATAGCCACCTGTGAAAAGAAGCAGGTAATGTTCTTGTCCCCTATCATAAGCAGAAATTTGTAAATAAGAATTAAGGTAACTTTTGTCTAATTTGAAAAATTGACAGTCCTACTAAAAATTTTCAGAAACAGGTTGTGAAGAAGACCTGAAACAGTCAGCGTAAAATTGACCACAGGTTGAATTACTGTGGCCCATATTCTGCAGGAATTCACCCTAGATTATCATAATTTTTTAAAGGCCATAAGGTACCATTATGAAGTTGTTTTTAATAACTTTTGCTCTTTTAGTGTATTTAACTTGTAAGGGAGCTGGGTTGCTTTTAGCAGAATTTTGACCTCTAGATCCATTAAAGAAGTAAACATACCAGAACATTGTCTGGTACGTACGTGCTTTTTCATACTGTGTGTTTCCTCTGAGACCCAATGAATTAACTCCCAAAAGATTGAACATATGTGTCTTCTGTTAGTAGAGACAGTATAATTTAAAAATAGCCCGGTACTTCAATGAAGATGAAAAGTCTGCTTGCATGGAAAAACTTAAACTGTAGAAGGAAGATCTAGGAAAACATAACAATCCAAAGCCACATTAAATGCTACACCAGGGGTAGGCAATCTATGGCACGCATGCCGAAGGCGGCACACGAGCTGATTTTCAGTGGCACTCTCACTGCCTGGGTCCCCGGCCACCGGTCCGGGGGCTCTGCATTTTAATTTAATTTTAAATGAAGTTTCTTAAACATTTTTAAAACCTTATTTACTTTACATACAACAATAGTTTAGTTATATATTATACACTTATAGAAAGAGACCGTCTAAAAAGGTTTAAATGTATTACTGGCACGCGAAACCTTAAATTAGAGTGAATAAATGAAGACTCGGCACACCACTTCTGAAAGGTTGCCGACCCCAGTGCTACACACTGTGTTCAGTAAATATTGTTATGCTCATAAATGGTTGAGAGGGTCTGCTCTAGATCACTAATTAGTAGTAATTTTTTTAACCAAATCTTAAAGGGATTAAAATAGGAGTGGACCAAATGTGTTCTACACTCTTACAATATAGCCCACCCTCTGTAACAGGGAGGTAGTGTTCCATCAGATCAAGACAGCACTTAATGGAGGAATCTGTATTCCCCATGTAGTCCGAGTGGTGGCTGATCTACTCCACTTTGTACAGACTGAAATATGGCCTGCTGGCTCCAGGCACTTTTTCAATATGGTTCTTCAGCAAAGCTTTCTCTTTCCCTCTGTACCACAAATTAGAATAAAGTTGCATCCTGTTGGTGGCAGTCTTGCTTAAGTGACAGTTACAGCCATTGTAACAATATCATTCGAGGAGGCCACAGTTTGTAAACTAAATGATCTTCAGCTTTAAAAACATGCAGACTGGAGGTTTTTAATATTGAAATACTTAAAATTGTTTAAATGCAGACGACCCAATCCTGAACTCCCTACCAGTGTCATCAATGGGGAGTTACTTGCTGAATTCCATTGGGAGTTACTCCTCCATAAAAAGCTCAGAGATGAACCCTAAAGTTCTTTTGTTGTAAGTCAGTTTCTCTGTTTTGCTTTAGTACTGGTCTAATTCTTTTACCTACTGGTCACCAGCAATACCATTGATACTAGTTATAATTCAAATAGTCTTGAAATAAGTTATATTCCTCTTTCCTCACTCCTAAGGAAAAAATAACTTGCAGCTTACATGCAATGAGAAATGTTTGCTCTGAACTCTGAGTGCTGCACTGCCTTTCATACCTGCATTACAAGGGGCTGAGCTAATGCATACATTCTTTGAGTACAGCTGTGTAGGCAGCCGCATCTTCTTAGCCCTGGTCTACACTACAGAGTTAGGTCGAAGTTAGGTCAACATAAGCTACCTTACAATGTCAGTGTATACACTACAGCCTTACTCCCTCTGATGTCAGTGTAGTAGGGCACTTACATAATAACTCCACTTCCATGAGAAGCATAGGGCTTGTGTCAGTGTAGTTAGAGCGATGCAGGGTCCATGTAGACAGCGCATTCCTTACATTGGCTGTTCCCTGAGCTGTGAAATTGACAAGAAAGTCCTCCCCGCTGGGCTGCCCCCGGTGCTGGTTTCCCTGCTCCCAGCTGGATTGTTGCCCAGGCTCCCTGCTCCCCGCTTGGAGCTGGACTGCTCTCAAGATCCCAGCTTCCTTCTGGAAGCCCGGCTGCACCAAGGCTCCCGGCTCCTGGTGGTGAGGCGAGATTCCAGGCAGCTGCCTTGCTCTCAAGGAAAGAGGACAAGGAGGCAGAGCCCCAGAGCTAGCCAGGCTTCTGGCATAGAGTGCGAAGCTGAGAGCCCCAGAGGCTAGCTAGGCTCCTCACACTGCCCCTCTTAGGTCAGTGGAAGCACTACTGGTGAGGACACACAAGTGACCGAAAGAGGGTAGTGTGGACATGAACCACCGTAATAATTACTGCGGTAGATGAAAGTCAACCTAATTTAGGTCTGCTTAAGTTTTTAGTGTAGACATGACCTTAGAGTGGAGATGGATTGTGATGCTGTGGCAATGTTCTTGGATAAAGCTGTGGTTTGATTTAGTTCTGTTTTATAAATCTTGGCGTCTGTCAGCAATTTGAGTGTGTTTTCTGGCTTAAGTGGGGCTCATCCAGTTTTGTTTTTTAATCATCAGCAGTTTTGTGTGTTGGAATGTTTATGAATGAGTATCTTCTTGGTTGTTGTTGTTTCCTGTGGAAATCGAGTATGTGGTTTCAATTATTTGGAGTAAAGCTACTTAATCAAAAGGATGCTTTAAGCATCCTGATTAAAAACATGCTCTGCCCATATGGGGAAAGAATCATTGACTTAAAGTAACGGATGATAATGGGATAGCTCTTTGTTTAAAGTTCATTTACTTAATCCAATGTTAAGTCATTAGTATAATACAGGAGCTGAAACAGCATACAGAACAAGGATTTTGTGGTTCTTATATTTATAATGGGGCTGTGTTTTTCAGGGTTCAAATGTTGATCATATAGCTTCATTGTCTTAAAATGTACCACATAGCTTTGGTAAGATTATTGGAATTTAGTCTTGTAACTTAGAATTTTGTTTTAAAAAAATCAGATTAATGGTTGTCTTAGTTCTTTAGATACCTTTTAAAAAAAAAAAAAAAAACTTTCTCCACAGCTAGAAATAATGGATTGGAGCAGGTTCAAAGTTGACATTGTGCAGCTTTAAATCTGCTGGAAGAAACAGGGCACTGTACTGCTGAGTACCATTAAGTCTTTACAGCTGGTAATTCCATGGCAGAGTTAATAGTACTCACTGTAAGTTTATACCAGCAGTTCCCAGAATACATTTACTGCTGCTTAGAAAAATTAAATTTGGTCACTTAATAAAAAGCAGTGATATTTTTAAATCTACTGTAGGTTTGCACATTGAGGACCCTGTTTTGAGTTTCTCTGCATGTGCATATTTCACTATATCAGTGGTGGGCAACCTGCCGCCTGTCAGGGTAATCCCCTGGTGGGCCACGAGACAGTTTGTTTACATTGACTGTTTGGAGGCCTGGCCGCCCGCAGCTCCCAGTAGCCGTGATTTGCCATTCCTGGTCAATGGGAGCTACAGGAAGTGGCGGCCAGCGTGTCCCTGCGGCCCACCGCTTCCCGCAGCTCCCATTGGCTAGGAACGGCAAACCACGGCCACTGAGAGCTGCGGATGGCACAATGTAAACAAACTGTCTCGCGGCCTAACAGCAGATTACCCTGATGGGCTGTGTGTGGCCTGCAGGCCACAGGTTCCTGACCCCTGCACTATATAGTGGTTTATAGGTGAGCAACATATCAGTAATATTTTCTGGTTAAATTCTAACATATACTGTTGCATTATAGCAGAATGTCCTGTGTATGTTAGAGGGTGGAGGTTATTTATTACATAATTATTTTATTATTAATATATGTATATATTGTTTCATCCCAAAGGATCCCAAAATGCTTTACAATCTGTAGCAATACAGGTTTCAGAGTAGCAGCCGTGTTAGTCAGTATCCGCAGAAAGAACAGGAGTACTTGTAGCATCTTAGAGACTAACAAATTTATTTGAGCATAAGCTTTCGTCGGCTGCAGCCCACTTCATTGGATGCATGTAGTGGAAAATACGGTAGGAAGATATATGTATACACACAGACTGAGAGAACATGAAACAATGGGTGTTACCATACACACTCTAACGAGAGTGATCAGTTAAGGTGAGCTATTATCAGCAGGGGAGAGAGAAACTTTTTGTAGTGGTAATCAAAATGGTCCATTTGCAGCAGTTGACAAGGTGTGAGGAACAGTGGGGGGTGGGGAATAAACATGGGGAAATAGTTTTACTTTGTGTAATGACCCATCCACTCCCAGTCTTTATTCAAGCCTAGTTTAATGGTGTCCATTTTGCAAATTAATTCCAATTCAGCAGTCTCTCATTGGAGTCTGTTTTTGAAGTTTTTTTGTTGTAATAGTGCAACTTTTAGGTCTGTAATCGAGTGACCAGGGAGATTGAAGTGTTCTCCAACTGGTTTTTGAATGTTATAATTCTTGATGTCTGATTTGGGTCCATTTATTCTTTTACGTAGAGACTGTCCGATTTGGCCAATGTACATGGCAGAGGGGTAGTGCTGGCAGATGATGGCATATATCACGAGCCCCTGATGGTGTGGCTAATGTGGTTAGGTCCTGTGATGGTGTCCCTTGAATAGATATGCAGACAGAGTTGGCACTGGGGTTTGTTGCAGGGTTTGGTTCCGGGGTTAGTGTTTTTGTTGTGTGGTGTGTAGTTGCTGGTGAGTATTTGCTTCAGGTTGGGGGGCTGTCTGTAAGCAAGGACCTGCATCCATCTTTGCACTTTCTTTCCATGCTGCTTTTTACCCACATGGAACACTCCTCAGAACCGGTTCAGAAAGCCACTACCTTTTCCACATTTAAATCCCATCTGAAGATGCACTTCTACCATGATACCATCAAGAAATTAAGCCATGGGGCAGTTGGGGTAGATTATGTATCTAATGAAAATAACAAAATACAATATTTTTGAGGTGGGGAGTAGGGGGAGAAGGGTTGTATTATCCGGATTTAACCAATTGCGCTGACTACTTTACTTGTATGTTGTACCTGGTTACCCTTCCTTTAGCCAGTTTGTTTTATTTTGGGTTTGGGTTTTCTTGGACTGTAAACTCTTAAATCCTCTGAATACGAAAAGGACACCATCTTGAAGTCTAGTCAACTTAGAAGATCTTTCAGGTACTACACTTATTTCTGAGGCCTCTTTAAACATCTTTGTGGCTTTAGAATTGCACTTACATAGGTGTTTTTAAAATGTGTGTTTTCTCCACAGTTGCTGTGTGAAGATCCAAACAAATAGGGAAGACTGATTTTAATGATGGGGTTGAGCCAGTGAACACTTAGGCTGTGTCTACACTGCCACTTTCAGCACTAAAACTTTTGTTGTTCAGAGGTGTGGAAAAAATACCCCCTTGAGCTACAAAAGTTTTAGTGCTGAAAAGCACCAGTATAGACCACATTATCGCTGGGAGCCACGCTCCTGGCAATAAAGCTACCACCGCTCATTTGGGGTGGCTTTTTTTTATTGCTGGAGAGCTCTCCCCCAGTGATAAAGCATGTCTTCACTACCCACATCACAACGCTGCCGCGGCCGCGCTGTAACGTGGGTAGTGTAGACAGTACTTATATCAAGCATAAGATTCAATCCTGCAAGGTGCTAAATACTCCTATGAAGTTCGGAGGCCCTTTGACTTCTGCAGAAGTCAGTGGGACTTGAGGGCTAGAGGTCCTTAGAGGATTGAACCCGCAGTGCTTACTGCTGTGAGTAATAACTTTGGTGGCATGAGTACAGTTACTCATATGCATAACTGTTTGGTGGATTGGGCCCTAACTGACTCTCTGAAGAGTGAAGTGAAATGCACAAAATAAACGAACAGGAAAACGGGGTAAGGGGGAATATCAAATCTTCCAGTTACTGGTAAATGTAAATATCTTGAGGGATACTTATAACAGTAGTAGGTTTAAAAGAAAGTTCAGGTAGTTTTGTGAAATAACTTGGTGTCCCTTTTAAAAAAAATAATCTTAAATACTGAAGAATGTTAAATTATTAAAGTAATCACAAGTGGGATACTATGATTTTTATTTTATTTTTTTTATATTAGGTGTCTGAATTGTACTGATGGTCTTAGAAAAATATCAGTAACACTCAGTTTGGATATTTTATTTTTCAGAGCTGTTGAGTCTCAGACTGAAGGACAGTGCTCCCCACCAGACTCCCTTTGGAGGCGATACAGTGAATTTGAGTTGCTGAGGAATTATTTGTTAGTTAATTATCCGCAAATTGTTGTTCCACCTTTGCCAGAAAAAAGGGTAAGAAAATTGAAACTTCAACTCACTTTTGCCTTACATTTAGCACTGAATTTAGCTGCTCTTAATTCTATTCTGTTCACACAGGCTGAGTTTGTTTGGCATAAGTTATCAGCGGATAACATGGATCCAGACTTTGTGGAAAGACGAAGGATTGGTTTGGAAAACTTTCTAATACGTGTGGCTTCGCATCCCATCATTTGTCAGGACAAAATTTTTTATTCCTTTTTAACACAGGTATTGTAGAAAGACATTCTTTATTTCTAAGTACTTCCCTCCACTTTTACTTACTTGTTCAGCTTTTAAATATTAAACACTAATAACTTTTCTTCAGTGACTTATAAACTGTTTCCTGCTCTACTTCTGCATTAACAGATTAAAGGTGGGCAAGTGTTATTAGATTATCTAATCTACCTCCTGTCAGTACACAGTGGTGCTTTACCATGTGCCTTATAATTCTTTTTCCAGTCTCATTCTAAGGCTGTTCGGGGATGAGATTACCACATCCCTTAGAACTCTATTCCACAACTTAATGTAACTCAGTCAGGAAGTCTTTCCTGACACTAAATATAAATATTTAGCATATTATACATTTTGCTGCATTTACTGCACTGACTTCCAGTTTGTTGGGGTTTTTTTGGGGGGTGGGGGCAGTTTGGATGCAACTGACTAATCTATTAAACCAGTGGTTCTCAAACTTTTGTACTGGTGACTCCTTTCATACAGCAAGCCTCTGAGTGAGACCCCCCCTTATAAATTAAAAACACCTTTAAATATATTTAACACCATTATAAATGCTGGAGGCAAAGCGGGGTTTGGGGTGGAGGCTGACAGCTTGGGACCCTGCATGTAATAACCTCACGACCCCATGAGGGGTCCTGACCCCCAGTTTGAGAACCCCTGTCTTAAACCTTATGTGCTTTAGTTCTTGGCTATTTCATGCTCCAGTCTGACAGCTGTGATTAACAGGAATCCTCTCACTGACAGTCCTAGAGTGTCCACTCTGGGGGAAGGACAGAACTAGAACTTACTGATGTTCAGGTCACATTGTAAAGTTGTGACTGAAATTTCTTTTTTGACTCATAGTTCTTATTGAGGTAATATTATTTTAATTGCTTTGTGTGCCTAATAGTTGTGATATTGCATTTTACACATTGGGATGAAATTAATGAACACTTTCCATGATTCATAGTTACACATATATACCCTCCTGTACCATACAATATAATTCTTCAAGCCTATTTTGGTGTTTAGGTGGTTGAATTATTTCATTTTCGCATCTCTCACTCAGTTTTTACTTAGGCAAGCTACATCGTTAGTTCTTTTTAATCTTTCTTGATACATTACAGGCGGCTGGACTTGGTGACTTCTTCTGAGATCCCTTCCAGCCCTACATTTTTATGCTTAATTCCTCCAGCTCTTTAATCCTTTTTTCTTGCTTTCCACTGAATTTTCTCCAATGTGTCAAGAATTGTCTTTGTTGTAAGTCAGTGTCCAGGACTGTGTCAGTATCCTAGGTACAGTCTGATAAGAATTAGTCTCCTTTCTTCTGCTCAAATAAGATTGAACTTTTTTTGTTGTCATCACCCTGCAACTGAATATCTAGTGTAGGTCTAGGATCACATTTGTCACTGCTAATAGTGATCATCACAGGAAGGTTGACCTAATGAAGAAAAACGTAATTAAAACTTACAGGAAAGTGGCATGTATGGTACTTGCTTTTGCTTTCTTAATATTTTTTTCTTGTTTGTGAAAGTTTCTCTATTACAGTTCAGCTTACAACCTTTAGAGTATTCTGCTGTAGGTTATTAGGAGGAGCATTCTGTGAACATGCTGAATGTTTATCATCTGAATTAGCCAGACAATACAAAAGATCAGTTTTAAATTTGCAATGTGAACATTGCCATCTTGACTACTTCAGTTTCTTACTTAAGTTAAGACACTTAAAAAAAAAATTAATGTGCTCTATTTTTGAGGTATGCTGTTTTGAAAAGTGGTTCATTCATTTGGTCTCGTTGGTCTGATGGCTTAGCCGGTCGTATAATGAGCTAGAAATGAGGCAGATTGAGGCCTCAACTCAATTTCAGTCCTGGAGTTGGTGGTGGCTGGGAACATTAAAGAAGTGACTCTGCCATTACCCCTCTTCTTATAAAGTGTGAATCACTCCTCAGACAAGAATCCTCTTAAGTACACAGGATAATGCAGCCTGCTGGTGTCGTGTAGTGAAGGGGAAAAGTTGTAAAGGGGATGGTGGGTAAACATAAAAACTGTCATACAGAATGACCCATTATTCTAAGTCCAGATGTTGAAAGGAGGATTTTCTTGACATACCTTTTTTAGAACTTGGTCTAGTGAGTGGGACTGAGCCCATATTTGGATGCTTGGGGTTCCCACATAACCCAAGGAGGATTCTCCAATGTCCTTTCTGCCTAGAAGTGGTGCTATTATCATGTCTCACGTAGACTGTGCTTGCTGTATGTTTGTCAGTGACAATTACTGAAGTGAAACTTTTATTTCTAGGAAGGTGGATGGAAAGAAATGGTGAACGAGACCGGGTTTCAGTTAAAGGTAATAATTATATGCATTTGTGTAGTGAATGTTGTGACCCTGTGAACTGTTCTGACCACAGTTAAAGACCATAGTTCAGTGTCTCTGCAGAGTTATGCTTGCTGTTGTGTTAAAAATAGCAGGCCCATGACGAACTGCATAATTTTGACCATATAAGGAGACAGTGTAGTACTGGTATTATGTAACAGATAATTACCAGATTTCATAAGTGAGGGAAGTTGCAACAGGTCAGTTAATCTGCCCATGTTTCATATTTGATGCAGTGTAGAATTAATATTAAGGATTATGACCCCTGTATTTTTTAAAAGAAGACTGAGCTGGTTCAGAGTGACACTAACCTAGATAAATATCATGCCAAAGCAGGACCGTAAAGGCCAGCACTAAAGGTTGACAGCCTTGAAGGAGAGGGTGCTTATTTGGGGTGGTGAAGTGGAACGTACAAATAGGAACTGAAATGCTTCAGCCAAAGCTCTGAATACAGTCCTGAATGAATTTTGAAACAGAGCCTGGGGTTTGGTAGGATAAGTTAGGTACCTCAAAGAAACCTGAACAAGACAACAGACGAGAAGCAGAGATGGCTAAGACCAAGGAGGATGTCTCTGACGGGATGAGTAGCCAAAAGGATCAGATAGGAGAAAGGACAGTGCTCCCTTGCAATGGAGGTAATCCAAGATATACTTACCTGGTTCAACTGTTGCTGAGTCTCAGACTAGATATCTTATGCAGAATTTTATTTGCTTAATTAGACCATTTGAATTTTAATTAGTTTTGAGGAAGTCACTGCAATAAATCCTTAGAGGGAACATGTTCCTCTGACTTCTTATAGGAGGCAGTTGAGAAGAAAATTGAACATCCAGTTAGGAGAAACTCCTAACAAGAGCCAGCTATACTCTGATTGCAGTCAGTACTGGGAGAGGGAAAACTGGTGGAGGACAGGCAGGAATAGGTGACCTAGTGTTACATTAATACACAGGCAAAGTATGGGTGCATGGGAATTTGTTGACAGATTCAACTTTTGGGCATAGCTATATGTACTCTGATTCTGTGGGTGCAAAATATAGTGTGTATGAATCTAAGCCTTCACCTTAAATATATAGTCTCTAACTCTTGGTTGCAAAGAAAACCTTTCAAATGTGAGTATAAAGGAATGAAGTACTGTTGTCCTGAATCTGCTGAAAGCCTTAAAAATAGTTCTGGGGTGTGATCTGTCCCCATTAATCACAAGGAGGTTTAATGCTGGCACCTACTGATGATGGCAATTTGACTTTAATTCACTGCTGACTGTATTACTGGGCACATCCTGCTGATGTCCATATCCCATAATTTCAAACTGCCTACCTGGTGTGAAAATCTGCACCTGTCCCCTATCCACCTACCACAACCTTTAGCTTCCTTCCCTCCCAACACATACAGCATGTACAGACCACATCTTCAGTGCCACTATGTATGTTCAATAAAAAATTCTGCAACCGACTGAAAATTAAAAATGTAGAGCCAGGGTAAAATAAATTGAACTAGTACAATATTCCTTTTACATACTTTTTCTGGTAAATGAAAATGGAGCTTTTATTTATCTGAAACTGCTGCAGAATATAGGGTCTTTGACACCAAATTATGGGTAAGCATGCTGTGGATTTGTGGTAGACTTTTTGTCTTGGGGTGTCTCTTCTAACATTGCTAGGCATCTAGGACCATCATTCTAGGGGACAGTTTCTTTATGGCACTGGAGTCTTAAGAGTGGACTCTCTTTAAAGTTTGTAACGAGATCTGTATTCATTCAGTACATTGAGGCATATAGGGAACTCAGCCATATAATGGAGAGTGGGATTTTCCACATAGTGATTAAGGGTACTGTCAATGTTCAGTGGAAAAAAATAGATGAACAAGAAGACAAGTATTCCTTATAAAAGAGAGGCCAAGTTATCATCCAAGGACTTAGGCTGTAAATTCAGGAAGAAATATATATGGCAAATAGTAGTAGAGTGGAAACAATGTGAGAGAGGAGGTTACAGGGGAATATTAGGTAAATATTAAAGGTAAAAATTTAAACATTTTAGGGATGCACATGTAGAAGTAGGAATAGCATTTGCAATGGTTTTCCTGTGTATTCATTTGAATTGCAAGAATGACCATGTTTTTATTAACCTCTTGATTATCTGTGGGCTGATACGTGGATGTAACATCTGCTTGACAGATCTTTTTGGAAAAACTTGATCCTATCCCTCCTCTGCTCCTTTAAGAGTGTTAAAACTGCGGAAGACAGTTTTCTGAACTGTCATTTAAAATTACTGATCGCACATCATAATTTGCAAAGCATTCAGATGGTAGACACTGCTAACTCGTATTTTTAAATGACGTCATGTATGTTGTGCCCCAAAATCGTCAATTAATGAAAGCTTCTGTTTTAGGCTGTGTTTGAGAACAGCAGTGTGGGCAGTTTGAGTTAGTTGCATTGAGAATGATGGGAAGGGCATAATAATTTTTTTTTATTAAACTCTTAGGAATAACTCAACATAGATACTCCAGAATAATAGTGGGAGAAAGGAGAAAATTATGGCATGTAAGAACAAGTGAGAAAAATATAGTTTCTCTTAAACAAATTGTCAGATACCTGGCCTCTTCAGTTCATTTAGCTTTATTAAAATGTAGGTTACTAGAGAGGGGAAGAAGGAACCCAAAGAACAACAGTTAAATTACTGCAAAATATTCAAAATAAACAACTGTCTAAGGACAGATGGTATCTTAGGTAAAATGTAAGATGGCAATTGCCATTCTGCTTTCTAGATTTCTGGCATGGTTATTTTCTCTGTGGAATCCCTGCTTCCCTAAGGAAAATAATGGGGAATGGAGCCTTTCTGTTTCCTTTGCTAAACCTTTTAATTATACATTCAGTTTCTGTGCAGAATGTAAAAATAAAAGGTTTTTAGTAAGCAGATTGATTTGGTGACTTATGGTAGATTAATAATATCATCAGAGGCAGATTTATACTTGGAGTGCGTAGTTGTGTAGGACCAGAAGCATGCCATGGGCCCATTTGCTGCCTTTGTTCTGTGACGCCAAAGGGTTTACAGACTAATTAGATAGCACAGTCCAGACACTGCAATACACTAGTCGAACAGATGAAGATTCTGTGTTTAAACCAGGAGGATTTATTTTGGATTACCCTGACTACTCTGGGTTAGAATTCTTAGAATTCTCTCTCTGTCAGCTGTAATGCTTTTCCCCCTAACCCCAAAATACTGCAATTTAGAATACGTGTTTAAATATTCTTTCAAACTTTTTTGCTCTGGGAGGTCAAAATACAATGCACTATATTCCTGACCTGCAGTCATAGTTAATCTGGAGGAGGAAAAATATGGTGTACAATTCTTTTCTCTCCCCCTCTCCCCCACAAAAAGACCACAAAACAAAAACAAACAACCCCCCCCCCAAAAAAAACTTAACAAAACCGCACTGGCTGCTCCTGAGCACAAAGCCAGTATCTCTTTTTAACTGTTATATTCCATATTGTCGTCCAGTTTTTGTGTGTGTGTGTGTGTGTGTGTGTGTGTGTGTGTGTGTGAGAGAAAGCTACTTGACTCAATCTCAATTGACAGCCAATTCCTCTTCAAATATTCACTCAATTTAACCACTTCTGTAAATTCTTTTTGCATGTACTCTCAATTTACAAAAATGTCTGTCCAGAAACCTTACATAAACTTGCTCTAGCTTTGTAGTTACCCTTAGCTAGCTTGTAGTATGATTTTTGTTTGAAATTACTGTTTAAAAAAAAAAAAAAGAGGCCAGGTTGATAACACAGCCTGACTTCTTGTGCATTATTTCCTTCTTGTGCATCATCAATAGTAAAGATTCTGGAGGACAAATTGTTTCCTCAGTTACACCTGTGAAACTCCTTTGGTTTTGAAAGATTATGTATGTGTAACTGAGGGCAGAATTTGGTCCTGTAATTGGAACTTAGTTAATCCTTTTGACGATGCATTCAGAACCCATAGTAGAATTGACTGTCTTGCTCTCCCAGAGAGCAATTTTAGCTCTGTAGTTGGGACAACTGCATATAAAGTAGTGTAAATACTTTTTGCCCATAACGTAAGTAACTATGAGTCGGACTGTTCAGAGGAAACTGGTCTCATGACCAAGATGTTGCCAGACACCTTTGAGTAGAACAGAGTCTTGACACCTGTCACTATCTTTGTGGAAAACTAGCCAATCTATTCTTAAATAAAATTTTAAAACCCCTTCCTTTGCACTCTGAGAGATGGCTATAGGGGGTTTGGGATATTTGCTCCCTCAGTCTGTAGAATGTTTGGAGAAGCAGAGTTACTGCTGGAAAGTAACTCCTTTTTATTACTTGACCACACTTTTGTATAATACTCATCAGTAGCTGTCATGCCAATCGCAATAGCAAAATTACTTTTTAATTGAGCTCAGACGTTGTGCTCAGCGCTCTACCAACATGAGATGAGATCCCAGCGTCAAGGATATTACAGTGAAATTCAGACACGGTACAGCTTGGACACGATGTGATGGGAAGCGTAACAGTCTCGTTCTGGTGCCAATCTCGTAAATAGAATTTACTGAGAGGCTTATGAAGGGAAACTTTCTACTCTAACTCCAAGCGAGCATTGGGTTCTACTGGAATCAGTTGCTAAATAACTTTTTTAAAACTGCTCTTAAGAGTTGCTGACTTCACTGCAATTGATGCACAAAATATTATTCCTATAGCAAACATCATTGCTAAAAACTCTCTCTGCCAGAAGGTACAGTTGTGAATTATCACTCTTATTGAGCCTTTTGCACCAGAAGTCTTGGTTCTTTTAAACCTACCTCTTTTCATTTGAAGAAGGATTAAGCTAAAGTGAACTTGGGCAACTTCTGAAGGAGAGCATCCACACAGGGATTGCATGTGCTCTAATTTAGCACCTTGCACCTTTAGTTAATTTGTCTTAATTTTCTTGAGTGTCCATCTGGACATGTCCTTAAAGGCCTTACTATCTGAGGCAGGGACTGACTTTTTGTTGTGTGTACATGTCTAGCAGTCAGGCCCCAATGACCAGGACATGTAGGTATTACAGTAATAAGCATTGTAGTAAAACAAATAAAATAAGTGGAGGCATATTGCCTTTTTACAGAGTAAACAAAAACTAATTAATTCTAACTGACTTCTTAAAAAATTTAAACCACAAAAGCAAGAATTAGTGTTGAGAATTCTATACCTCGGTTGCAGGCACTGGTAGAATAACATGTTTCTCAGAAACAGAGCAGAAAGTTTAATTAAAGCAACTGTTTCTTTACTGAAGAAAATCCAGTGATCCAATTTGTGATTCAGTATAGCAGTCTCCTATCTATTGAAAAGGAACACTGCATCAAAAGCTGACACTATTCTCATTCACAGATATATGTATGCTTTCCTCTACAGTAACTCTGAAAATGAGAGAACACAATAGATTTGTGTTTGATGCCACTGGGGAACTGTTTTTGGTAATTCAGACCATATAAAGGTCATTTCCGCTATTGGTTTTATTTTGGTTTGAAAAATATATAAAATAATTTGTCCATATAGCCTTAGACCTACTTGCATCACCTGAAAAGAATGTAGGGTTATATATCTTAATTTTGTGGTTTGTGTAACATTTCAAGAAAAGAATATTTTGCTGGGGTTTGTGATTATACTAGTTTAATGATATTGGATACTGTTTACATGCTAGTTCACAGAACAGTTTAGTTTTCTAGGCTTTTCTCTAAAAGCAGCCTGACATTAGCTCCTTCACTTGTCAGATTTGTTCATATGTTTGAAATTTTTGATGAAGTACCATGACAGAAAACTGCAGCTTTCTACTGTGGCTGCCAGCAAAGAGAAATTGTTGCTTGCTGTTTGTTATAATGCAATTATATTTCAAACTTTTTTTTTTTCAGGCAGACTCCAGGTTAAAAGCTCTTAATGCCACATTCAGAGTGAAAAACCCAGACAAGTAAGATTTTTCGTACTAGTTACAGTTGTAATTATGAATGATAGTGTGTGCTATCTATATAATTTTTCATTTCTGTGTGTATGCTATCTGAACACTTTTTAAACCTCATTAACAAACAGTTAATAAGAGACAGAGAAAAGAGGCTGAAAAACCCAGTTCGCAGGGAGAGCAGGAAACTCTTAAGGGAAATGCCATCACCTTCTGCAGAATCTAAGCTTTCATTTTAAAAAACAGAAGAAAAAAAAATCTAGTCTTTGTTTGCAAAGAAACCTTTGCAAATTAATGCAGTGGAACCTTCCTGAATCTGCAAGCATACATAGCCAATATCTCTCTTGTGAGCACACACACACAACTATATGCACTTGCCAGTGCTGCAGTACCCAAGCTGCCAATTTTCACAGCTGCTATTGGAAACCCAGATCGATTTCAGTCTACCGTGTCTTGGGAAGCTGTGGGTAGCTGCAGAGGCAGGCACTGGAGTTATTAGCTGGATAGGAAGTCCATTAACAGAGGCTGAAGTGTGGGGAGCATATAGTAGCAGACACTCCTCGTTTTGGCCAGAGGAGGTTAGTATAGGACACTGGTTTCCAAACAGTGGGTTGCAGGAAAGTGTCAGATGGTTCCACAGGTGCTGGCTTCTTCCTTTCCCTGGGGGTTCTCAACCCCAGGCCCTGCCCCCACTCCACCCCTTCCCTCAAGGCCCTGACCCTGCTGTGCCCCCACTTCGCCTCTTCCCAACCAGTTCCACACCCTCCCCTGAGTGCGCCCGTTCCTGCTCCTCCCCTTCCTCACAGCGCCTCTTGCACATTGCGGAACAGCTGATTGTGGCAGGCACGAGGAGGGGGACTGGCTGCTGGTGAGTGCTAAGCAGCCACAAATTTTTTTTCCATGGGTGCTCTGGGTGCTCACAGAGTTGGCACCTATGGACGGTTCACTGTATCCAGGGCTGGATTAACCCATTGCTGGGCCCTGGCCTAGGCAAACATACACTTCTCCCAGCGTGGTGTGGAAAGGAAGCCACAGATGGGTGGGGAGTGCAGTTTGGAGAGGTAGCCTGCTCTGCATTCACCCCAGAGCGGTGGCACCTTTCCCATGGGGCCTGTCTCCCCACTCTAGGTGTTGCCACCTGGCGCACATGGTTTCAATGCCACTCAGGTTTGGGCTGCCCCAAACCACAGTGGCGCTGAGACTGCGTGTGCCAGGTTGCAACACTTGGAGTGGGGAGCTGGGCCCAGCCCCATGAGTCAGAAGCTGCCACTGCAGGTAGGCTAGCTCTCCAACTCCCCCCACCCCTCCGAGCCTTCTCAGTGGGCTGGGATTAGGGTTGTGGTGCCAGGGTGGAGGGTGCATATATGTAATGGTGAGTAACAACAACGACAAAATGCAGTTGGTGCATCCCCTCAGTAGAACATTTGGAACCACTGATATAGGAGACTCTCTGTAGCACCTAGGAGAGTGGGAGGGGGGTAAAGTAGCAGACATTCCTGCAGCACCCAGAATAGTCTGACATGGGGGAGAGGGAACCAAGAGACAGAGTGCTACTTCTCCCTTCCAACAATATGGTGCTACTTAAAATCTATCAGAAACTGAAGGATGGAATCCTGAAGCCGTGTCAAGAGATGACATCTTCCCCTTTTCCAGCATCTGAAAGTGGAATTGGGCCCTTGTTTGGATATTATCTTCCCTTCCCCCAAATCTTTTTTTTTTTATTAGTCTGTGACTAGTAGTGTTAGTCATCTTGTTTTTAGGGCTTGGAAATTTTACCAGCCTCCTTAATATGGGAGGGAGAGATTGAGGTAACACAGAAAAGAGAAATGCAGTATTTAGAGAGAGATTTGGAAAGGGGACGTGGAAGAAAGAACACAGTGTAGGAGAAGGAAAAGCAAAAGAGCAAAGTAGGTGATACTGGTGGTCTGTGGTATACGAGAAGTCAGACTGGATGGTGAGATGAGGAAATTGATACTAAATGCCGCTAAGGAAAAGATGCATTATGATCTGGTTTTGGAAAGAAAAAATAGAATACAGACAGGAATGGAGAGAATGTGTAATAAAAGCAAGAGTTGCATAGAGCTCATTGAACAACATTTATCAAATTTGTTATATTAGGGATGTTACCAATATTTAACAAATTTATTTGCCAAATACTTGTTGTGATATTCAGCCTGCTCAATGGCTGGCCAAATGCTATTTGACAAATATATTATTCAATAGATATTGGGGAAATTCAACAACTAATATATTGGACACTTTTTTCCTGCTATTCCGTGGTGCCACTAGCTCTTATTGCAGGTAACATTTTTACAAGTTTCTTAAATAGCTGATTGAAATGGTATAATTACAATACACGGTCTGTTTTATTCATTTGTACAGTAATGGGTGGCTTGGCGGTTGGGGGTTGGTTTTGGAAGTGTGGGAGCACCAATATCTTTGGCTTGGCTAGTAGGCTTAGTCCCTGAGGTAGCAAGTATCAGTAGCTTTCTCAATCCTTAATTTAAACCAACCGTAGAAAGTTGGATAGCAACACAGCATTTCAAAAGTCTAACTACTGAAGTTGGTTTGGAACACAACCAAAGCTCTTCTGGTAGGCTGAGTGTTTTTTATTGAAGGGGTCAGTGGTGATAAAAATGTGCTCTTCTGTTGCTCAAAAATAAATTTGCAGTGACATTTCCGCTGAATTCTCTAATCCAGTTTCGTTGCAAACATCCTGCTGTCTTCCTTCTGTACTTCAAATCCAATCAAAAATTGCTTTCCCAATGGTGCATTGTTACTTTTTCATACAGTCCACTAGATAACAATTTTCATACTAGTTACTTTCCTAAAACAGAATGAAAAGGATCTGGGTAATATCACTGTGGCTGAGCCATATTAGAAAATAGATTCTGCTTATGGCAGCTGAACTTGTGACTCTCAGTAGTACACTTGATCCTGAGTCCCCATGCCATCTGTGGTTTTTCTGCCCCACATACCTATTCTTAAAAATACCTTTTACTCCTCTATTGTTTTGTGAAGGGGAAATTGACCATAGTTATAGTAACTTTCACTACAGACCTAGTGCTGTCAAATGCACAAAATAATTGGAAATAGAAGGGAGAAATTCTCTGGTGTCTTTCAGTTACAGTAGTTATGGTATAGTTATAGTAATTTTAAGTATGACTAGTAATAATAGTTGGTAAAGTATTTTCATCCAGAAGTGAGTTTTTAATTGGTAGTATCTCTATTAAAATGTGGTTCTAGTCTGAAAAGCGACTGTAGAAGCAGTAACATCTGACTCAACTTACTTGCTTTTCATCTGTATTGCTAAAAGTTTGGCTTCACTAGAAATGCTACAGTGGCACAGCCGTAATGGTACAGCTGCACTGCTGTAGTGTAGACACTTACTACAGTGATAGAAGGGGTTCTTTCGCTGCTGTAGTAAACTCACCTCTCCGAGAGGTGGTAGGTAGGTTAAGAAGAATTCTTCCATTAACAGAGCAGTGTCTACACCACAGCTTAGGTTGGCTTAGTTACATCTCACAGGACATAAAGTTTTTCAGTGCCCTGAGGATGTAGTTAAGCCAACCTAACTTTGTTGTGTAGACCAGCCCTAAAATAGGTTTTTACAAGTGGTAGCATTGCAGATCCAACACAGCTGATGGGTTGGGCATCGGGGAAACAGTTTTGGACTTTTGAGCTAGTTTTCGCATTATCAACATGTTCAACCATGTTCTGGCTCTACAGCTTTTACTGTTGGAGTTGCAAGAGCAGGAAGCCATCACTAGCTTACCTTTCTGATTCCAGGTAGCTTGGAGTAATGGCATTTAGAAGCATATTTTTAGTAGTGAATTGAACAGATTTGATCTAAAAATCGTTGAAAATCAGTAAACTTGTAATGCTGCAATGCTATTTTTAGTTATTTTTCAGAGAAGAACTGCAATTTAAGTTCACACATCCCTGTTCATCAAGGAATGGTGAGGAACAACACCAGTTTTGTTAGTTGTGCATGGAGCCTGGATACCAAAATTAATAGGCACCCTAGAACCACCTAAGATAACATTTTCTTATAGCAGAGGAAGAGTTGGCATCAGATTTTAACAGGAAGAACATGGTATCTCAGATTTAGCGACAGTATGGGAATCCTCTCTAATCCTGGGCTGTCCATTTTCAGTCTTCATCTGTTTGGAATAAGAGATGTCTGAAAGCTCTCTTGCTACTTAGTGTACTAGAACTATAGGGTATTTAGATTTTCAG
Organism: Mauremys mutica; assembly: GCF_020497125.1. Taxonomy (NCBI): domain Eukaryota; kingdom Metazoa; phylum Chordata; order Testudines; family Geoemydidae; genus Mauremys; species Mauremys mutica. Next base: position 12,812,545 of record NC_059081.1, on the reverse strand, counting down.
AAAGCCTTTGACAAGGTCCCTCACCAACGGCTCTTAAGCAAAGTAAGCTGTCATGGGATAAGAAGGAAGGTCCTCTCATGGATTGGTAACTTGTTAAAGGATAAGAAACCAAGGGTAGGAATAAATGGCCAGTTTTCAGAATGGAGAGAGGTAAATAGTGGTGTCTCCCACGGCTCTATACTGGGCCCCGTCCTATTCAACATATTCATAAATGATCTGGAAAAAGGGGTAAACAGTAAGGTGACAGACTGTGAAGAGCTACAAAAGGATCTCTCAAAACTGGGTGACTGGGTAACAAAATGGCAGATGAAATTCAATGTTGATAAATGCCGAGTAATGCACATTGGAAAACATAATTCCAACTATACATATAAAATGATGGGGTCTAAGTTAGCTGTTACCACTCAAGAAAGAAAGCTTGGAGTCATTGTGGATAGTTCTCTGAAAACATCCACTCAATGTGTAGGGGCAGTCAAAAAAGCGAACAGAATGTTGGGAATCATTAAGAAAGGGATAGATAATATCATATTACCTCTATATCAATCCCTGATACGCCCACATCTTGAATACTGCATGCAGATGTGGTCGCCCCATCTCAAAAAATATATATTGGAATTGGAAAAGATTCAGAAAAGGGCAACAAAAATGATTAGGGGTATGGAATGAATTCCGACTGAGGAAAGATTAATAAGACTGGGACTCTTCAGCTTGGAAAGGAGATGACTAAGAGGGGGTATGATTGAGGTCTATAAAATCATGACTGGTGTGGAGAAAGTAAATAAGGAAGTGTTATTTACTCCTCATAACACAAGAAGTAGAGGTCCCTAGATGAAATTAATAGGGAGCAGGTTTAAAACAAACAAGAAGTATTTCTTCACACAACGCACAGTCAACCTGTGGAACTCCTTGCCAGAGGATATTGTGAAGGCCAAGACTATAGCAGGGTTCAAAAAAGAACGAGAGAAATTCATGGAGGATAGGTCCATCAATGGCTGTTACCCAGGATGGGCAGGGATGGTGTCCCTAGCTTCTGTTTGCCAGAAGCTGGGATGATTACCTGTTCTGTTCATTCCCTCTGGGGCACCTGGCATTGGCCACTGTCGGAAGACGGGATACTGGGCTAGATATTAGAAACATGTGGTGTAAGCAAAGATTATTTTTTTTTAAATGGGTGCTGAAATTTGGTTCTTAAATTCATAATTAGCCACCTAAATAAGTGGCTTTTTTTTTTGTTTGTTTTGTTTTTAGTGAGACCTGCTGGGTTCTAAGCATTTCTGAAATCAGACCACTTGTATGTAGGTGACTAATTAAGAATTTAGAAGCCTAACTTTAGGCATCTGTTTGTTTATTTATTTTTAAAATCTTGGCCTGGATTTTTTTTCACTACAATAATTGAGAGACATCATTCTGTAGTCAGTCTGTTCTCTAGTTCCTATTCTTTACTTTCACTCTGGATAAAACGCGTGACTCTGCACAATCTAAGGCTTCAAAATAGGGTTTAAGTTGGTCTTAAATGGTGTATAGCTCTTGTTCTGATCATCTGCACAGGAGTAAATAACCCCCTCTTGAGGCTTTCCCCAAGTCAGCAACCTGCTCTGGGGTTCAGCTTAGCCTTGGACATTATATCCATTTTACACACCACCTAGGTGTATTCTGAGGCTAATTTAATGTTTTTTAGAGTTCTTTGAGATCCTTGCATAAAAGGCACATTGTAAATACAGGTAATATTTTATCAACTTCAAAAGAATTTAAACAATTTTTCATTAGTAAGCATAAAACCCATCAAATGGGATTTTAAATGAACCATTTCTTCCTGCTCATTAGATTATATCTATCAAATAACATTCCGCTTCATAAGTGCTCTTAAAAAAACCCAGATGCAGCAGTCTTTCAGAAAAAATGTCTGCTGTTTATATTTCTTAAATTTATGGCATATAAATTGATCTGAACCTTTACTGTTATTGTATAAAAGTACAGTAGTTTTGCATGTGTAATTATTTGCTAAAAAGGAATTTGATTCTGTTGTCATTTGCTAGGAATCCACAGCTAATTCCACTTTAACATAAGTCAAACTCAGTGTCACCAGCTCCTGTGTTGTGGCTCTATCTTACATTTTGTGAAAGCTTGCTTTTGTGATAGCTAATGATGTACTATCTGTTTCCTGTTCCTAGGCGATTTACTGAGCTAAAACACTACAGCGATGAACTGCAGTCTGTCATATCACACCTTCTGCGAGTCAGAGCTGTAAGTATTTCGCATGTGTGTCCTGACAAATAATAGAATATATTTATAAGACAGCATTTCTTCTTTAGTCAATAGAAAACTGATGTATGTATTCTTCACTTGAAATTGGTTTGTTGTACTGTCCAGGGTGTTTTTTTGTGGGGGGGGCGGGGGGGGTCGAGTGCGAGCGTGACCATACACTTTGGGGGGAAGGAATTCTAAATGTGCTTGGAGTAAAGCAGTGTGAAATGCTTATCTCCAATATTGTTCCCCAGTCTGAATTATATGTTTTGATAGTCACTGGAAAAAGGCCATTCTTACACCACAGATTTCTAGTTAAACAAATGCTTACAAATGCTTCCACAAACATTCATAATGCTGTTGTTTGGCTCGTTGCTTTATTCTGTCTTGTAGAATAGTTTACATGCAGTACCTTATTGTATTGGCAATTTAAAACCCCACGAAAGTCACTTGGGGAATTGGGAGGAAGGTTGGTTGGTACTTAGCTGGGACAGTAGAACCTTGGAACTCAACGTTGATACATCAGCGTCATGTCCAAAGAACTAGACAAGACCTGTAGTGATTTGAAGTGTTTTTAGACCCCAGTTTGTTGCACGTTCCATCAAAATCTGCAGCATAACATTGCATATTTCACAGAATTAGTGAAAAGTGCAAAGTATACTGTTACCAGAGAGTAAGATGCACATCTTCAATTACAATTCACAGGAAAGGGAGAAGAGCAGAATAGCATTATTACTTCTTCTTCATAGGTGTTGCCACTGGAAGAAGCAGCAAGGGGGCCAGAAGCCCACATCAACTAGAAAACGTTGGATCCCCACTGTACAGTTGGCAGGATTCTGCCTTTCTCTCATGTGGCAAAAAGGAGTTAGAACGGCATGAGGTTTTTCTGGAACGTAGACATATAATACAGCGCCACCTCGATATAACGCTGTCCTTGGGAGCCAAAAAAATCTTACCGCGTTATAGGTGAAACCCTGTTATATTGAACTTGCTTTGATCCACTGAAGTGCGCAGCCCTGCCACCCCGGAGCACTGCTTTACCGCATTATATCCGAATTTGTGTTATATAGGGTGGCGTTATATCAAGGTAGCAGTGTATTGTGTTTTCTAGAGCTTGTGGTGTGAATTCACAAGTTATGCAAGTTCCCCACGACACTTTTCATCTTACAGACCGGTCTGTAATGAATAATGTCTTTTAGAATGATTAGAACAGTCATGTCATGGAATCAGGATGGCTGTCTCATATGGCTTGAAAACACAAGCTTTAAAAAAATACAAAACTGAGAGGGAAATAGGAAATTACAACCCTGGTAACAGGGAGCATGATACTAGTTCTTAGTGTGTTCAACAGGGGTTTACTTTTTGGCAAAAGTGTGCTGTAGGGGAGGATTGTAATTGATTGCCCTGTCGAGTGGAGGCATGTTAGAGGATTAATTGCTTGTATTCCAGTAACTTGCCTTCCTGCCAGTACATGTGTGTATGAGCTGTGTGACAGTGTTCTAACTTAATTCCTTTTTACCTCTTTGACACATGAATAATTATGGCTTTTATAAAACTTCTGTTTCACTCACTGACATATCAAACTGCGATTTTAATAATCGTGAAGGACAAAAATAAGTTGCGCTTCGGAGTTCAGTGTAATGTAGAGGGAAAAATCAGTAACTATATAGTTACCAACACTGTAGCATGTGCAGGTTTCTGATTCTCCGAACGCATGAATTTACTTCTAGCTTTAGCAGCAAGTGTTGTGATGAGTTGACTCTTCCTTTCCCATTCTTTGTAGTATTGTATTTCAAGGAAAAAAAAATAGGCTTGTGCCTTTTCGGATTCTTCATCGTGTATGGAAAAGCCTTGAAGTTTCTTTTTTCTGAACCAACCCTGCTTTCCTTTGCAGTTCATTTTTAAGGCCTTTGTTAGGACTGCATGGGGAAAGTGGCCATGCAGGGTGAGAGATGGGAAGAGGCTTAACCACAACTCTGAACTGAAGCATAGATTTTTGTCTTCCTGTTTTCATATACACCCTCTTACATTCCCCTGTGTGATGTCCACTTACATAGGTGTTATACAGGTGAAATGAATTGCGCCTCACATTAACTCGGTTGTTGGTGATCTAACTAGAGTGGCTGATTGACTGGATGTATAGACAGTCTGATGCATTTCTGTAGATTTTCATACATAGAATGGTCTAAATGTGATTTTTTTTTTCCAGTATAGTTTGAAGCCGTTGATTTAAAAAATAGTTATACTATTGGTCTTAAAAGACAAGTCAGAGCTATGCTTTAGCCTTTATAAAATAACATTTTCATCTCATATACTGCTGTTGAGTTATTACAGCTGTAGACCTGAAGGGTTAGTCTGTAAACATTAGTCTTTGCTTAAGATATGTATGTTTTACAAGAAGCTAGTAAACTGCATATAAAAGAAATGGGCTTGTCCAAAATCTAACTCTTACAAATGTTTGTTTTAGAGAGTGGCAGACCGTCTCTATGGTGTATACAAAGTGCATGGGAATTATGGGAGAGTGTTCAGGTAAGAATTAGAACAGGTTTTTTAAAATACATAACCTAGTTTCCTGAAGCTTAGATAGTTTGCAGGTAATGGGTGAAGCTTATTTATCCTTATTTTTGAATTTTAAATGTTGATATATTTTGTTTTACTAAATAATATGTGCATTGGAAAGTGTCACTGCTCAGTATTAAGACATTGACAAGATGCTGTATTTGACACAGATCTCTCTACCTTTGCTGAACTTTTTAGTTTCAACTGGATGAAGTTTTTAGGTTGTTTTTTTAATATAACTTCATGATTTTTGTCTTTTTCTATTAGTTCTTAACTGTTTGCTCCTCAGAATGCTTCCTAGTAATTTATTTTATATAGTTAATAATTGTTGCATTGTATCTGTAGTGCTGAAAGGTATCCTGATCCTTTTAATACATTAAAAAATCAACAATATCTCAGGTATATTGTAGTACACTTTTTAGAAGTTGAATTAACCAATAGTTTTTGATTTATGTGCCTGAGTTGCATGCTCAAGTTTTCCATCTCGCTGGAGAATTAAAGAATCTAACTTCTGGTTAAGGGGAACCTCCTGCTTATACAATCTGTACAAGTGCTAAATTTAATTCACCAGGTTAATGGATTGCAGATGTCTTTCTGGCTGGGGGTTTAAAATTAAATTAGGTGCAGTTTTGTAATAACACAAGGATAAACAAATGTCAACATTATAGACAATTAAAAAATCTACTCTGTTAAAGTATAGAACAATAAATACTAGACATAAATTACACAAAGAGGAGGATAACTAAAAGTACATTCAATATTTAAGAGGTGGGGGGGTACAGTTTTAGGATAATTGATAAAACCAAATAACGTGCAGAGTTAAGAGATAATGAGATTAATGTATAATTATGATTTACTTGTGGTGAACTTCTAAGTGATTGCCATCTCCACTCCAGTTTTGGTGTCTGTGTAATCCATAAACTGACTAGATTTAATCATATAGATATAGATATAGTTTGTCAACAATATGCAGTGATCCTAAGGGGGAAAAAAAAATAGGTTTGGAGAGTCTTATTTCAGAAGTGAGACTCCAGTGTTTCTACTGTGAATGCTATAAATCCATCAGTTTTTTCCAGTGTATGATGTGGCAGGTTTCGGTCTGATGATGTGTTGCTCATCTCTAATGGCTATTCTCTTATTAGTTTTTAAAAAATCAGCATTCCCATATTGAGATTTGGTAGTATAGCTTTACAGACCATTTGTATTGCAGATAGTGGCGCTAAAAGTGTCAACACAATGGAATGAACCTTATGTTGCAATTCTGTTAGAAAGTATTTCTCTTAATCTCTTTAACTATTAAAACAAGGTTCTTTTCATGCCTGCCTCTTGAACTGGAACTAAAAAAACAACCCCCCTCTCTGTCTGTGTCTGGAGAGGGATGGAGCAGGGCAGTTCCTGACCAGAATGCTTTAAAACTGTCTCACTATTAAATTGTGTTCAGTGCTGCTGCTTAGAGGTAGAAAAGGAGTTTGGCTAGGTACAACTTTTGAGGCAATTTCCATTCAAATGTCACCTGGAAAGAAACTATATACAGGATGCAGCTTATTAACTTCCTTTAACTTCATGTGTGATGTTGTTTCTCATTGGATTTGCTTTTTTCTCTAGTGAATGGAGTGCAATAGAAAAGGAGATGGGGGATGGGTTGCAAAGTGCTGGCCATCACATGGATGTGTAAGTACTGATAGTTTGATGTATGCCAGATGCACATATATTAAGGGGGGGCAGGGAATTCTATCAGAAATGTACTGAGAGAACTTTTGAGGTATATTACTATTGGGTACACAACATTTCAGTGACTTTTGGATGTGGGCTGTTTTTAGAGTCCATGTACTGTATTAAGTAGCTCAAAGGGCCTCGGGGGAGCCAGAGGGGTTACTTTTTATTATTATTTTGAAACTATAGAGGTGTTTGGAATTCTTCCAGCTTTTCTTTTAAGCTGCTATGCCAGAAACTAGTGGAATTAAACTGTAATGTACTGCAGACCCGATGAGAGCCATTTGTTTTTGGCAGGAATGCCTTGCACCATGCGGTAGATGGTACGCTAATTTGTACTTAACAAAGTTTAAATAACCTTTTTTAATTTTTTTTAAACTGTTCAGCACCCCAGGCTTATTTAGTGGATTCCAAAATAATTTCAAGTACCATCCTGAAATAATAGTGGTTGTAACCAGGAATCGCTACTGAGCACCTTACCACATATGTTTAACTTCCATTGGATTCAATGATGGTTATGTACATGAAACAAGGAGAACAGAACCCTCAAAATAAAAAAATAAACTGTTTAGCGCTTCAGATTGCTTATAGTATCTGTATTACAGCAACAGGGAATTCTTTTAGTTTTGCTTTCTATGTAATAATAATAAACATAGTAGAGAAATTCTTATTCACTGTATCTCTGGTTCCTTCCATTTCACAAAATCATAATGACTGGTAGAGTAGTTGTTTAACCCATTCAGGAGTTCTGTGGCTTTGCAAGTGGAACTATGAAACATAAAATAGTTTTAATTGGAAAAGATAATATTTTAAAAGTGAATCATGAGAAAACTTTAAGGTTGTCAGTAGTACTATTTTGTGATGCCAGTTTACGTCTGTATTGTAAATTGATGCCCTTGTCCAGTTTTAGTAAGGGATATAAATTTCCAGATTCCTGCTGCCAAATAGAATTTTATGGAGAAGCTCGCTTAACAGTGAATTCTCAATTAACGCTTGGTTTAAAAAGTGAGAATTTTATCACATCCTTAAATAATATGAGTGTTTAGGAATGAAACATAGAAGCATTTATTTCCATGTTTAAAAACAGTTTTATGGTTAATGTTAAAATAGTTTTATTATACAGCCGAAATCCCATTACAAGAAATAACTCCAAATAAAAGGGCATAGAAAGAATAAGGAAGTGGAGTGCAGCGTTAAATATTTATTACAATACTGCAAAATTTGAACAGTCCCGTAGAAATCAATTTATTTTCAGTTGCGTGAACAAGTACTGCAGATAAATGAAAACGTACTTGGACCTGCCTAGCTTCTCTTTTGTGATACATCAACATGCACCATGCTGTGCTGTCAGAATGTTGAGAAGATGTTTTAATCAAATAAAGTAAAGCAAATAGAACAAATACCTCCTTCAAAAGATTATACCCCCCTCCAGTTTATACCTGCTCCACTTTACCATAAAACAGCAGTTAGAGGCACAAGGAGGTTGTAAGACTTAACACCTAAGACTTCTGCCCTTTATGTTGTTAGTGCTGAAGACCCAGAATGATGGTGGTGGAGAGTTCCCAGGGTAACCTATATTAGTCCATGCTTTAATGAATAACCATCAAAGGCAATCTCCGATGGCATAGTTTTTCTCTCTGCTCTAACAAACAGGTGATCCCAGAAGTGGCCTCTCTAGCTCATTTCTTACTGGAGACAGCAGTTGTGAGGTTCAGAGACAGTCTTCCCCAGGAACTGAAATTAGACATGGTATTCGAATTTACAGGGGCTATTGGAAAGCGACTAAATTGGCAACACTGCATGTCACTAGTTGACCACAGGGGTGATGGGGAGGGCGAGAGAGAATGGGGGAGTTCATGGTGGGTGTAGGGAAATCTCTGTTCAGGGACTCATTATGACTCTCATAAATTTGGTTGGTTGGTTTTTTTGGGTTTTTTTTCCCCTCCCACCTCCAGGATCAACTGGAAAAATAATTGAGCAGTACAATTCTTCTTCCCCCACTCCTCCTCCCCTCCAAATCTAATGTTATGGGAAGTAGTATGGAGTACTGCACAAGGAGTATGGTTTCTGAGCAGGAAGTATACATTATAAATATCTAAACCTGTTCCTGCAATACATTTAAAGCTATTCTGCACATATCCTGCTTATACCAGCTTCATTTTTATTAGGATTTTTGATGGTTAGTCAAATGTTTCTGTCCCTTTTATTTAACTCATTATTATTTAAGAAGCCACATAGTTGTGTAGTATGGGGGGAGTGTCTGTATGTGTATTAATTTTCATGGTGCCATCCATTTTTTCTTTTATCCCATGATAAAAATGAATGACCCCCCTAAATTTAGAAACTTGACTCTAGCCTTGCTGGCATTGCTGCTCCATAATCAACTGACAACCTAAAATAGTTAGTTTGTTTAAAGTATAACAAGAGTGGGTTAGCTGCACAACTCCCATTGACTATGAGGTGAATCTAGTATGTTGGAAAGTTTTAGCTCTGCAACATTTATTTCCCTGTTTGTAGAAGCGTGTTCCCTGCTGTGCATTTCCCTTTCTCTTTGGGGATTTCCATGATTTGTTTAACCTGTTTTGGCCTAAAGTGCGCAAAATTGGGTTCAAATAGTCAGAAGTGCAGCTTCTGCTGACCTACTACTTTGTCAAACCATGATTTAAGTTTTTGTATAAATTCTGCTCTGGGGTATGTTTAGGTGGGAGTTGGGCAGAACAACTCCTAGCATTCGGTCATAAATCTTCCCTTGAAAAACTTGGCTGCAACTGAAGTACAGTCCATCTGTAGCCCTAAAAAATCCCAACTCTTTTGTTTTAGGAACTTTAAAAAAACAAAAACAAAAAAACCCCCCAGAGCCTTAAATTCAAGTCTTGATACAGACACGGTGGTAATGCTCCTCTCTCACAAAACTGGGCAGATGCCATTGCCCTTTTATAGATGATTATGCAGGAGATCAGCCCTTCAAGCTCAAAGACAGCACCTTCTCAACTTGCTTGGGGTTTAAGCCCAGAGTCTTCTCTCACCTCCTTGGCTGTACATTATTGGTGGGCTTTAAATTCAGAACACATAAAAAAGACACGTATCTGGAGCACCAGACAGTAATTAAAGGTAGCATTGAGACGTGTTCCCTGCTCCAACTACCAGTGTGGTGTGTTTTTTACTTTTATTTAATTTATCCCTGTATCCTTCCTGCCTCCTTTGAAAAGCAAGCTGTTAACAGATTATCAGACTTCTGTCACAAGGTCACCTTGCCTGGACCCTTCTTGGATGTGCTGTACCTCAGATCTCCCTTCTATAAAATCATGCGCACAACAGTCACAGCCCAGAACAAAATCTCACTCCTAGGCTCTGGTTTATTAATATACAAATTATATATTGTATTGGTCTGAGATCAAGACGATCAAATTCAATAAAGACAAGTGCAAAGTACTACATTTAGGATGGGAAAAATCAAATATACAACTACAAAATGGGGACTAACTGGCCAGACAGACGTACTGCACAAAAGGATCTGGGGTTACAGTGGATCACAAATTGAATATGAACCAACATATGATGCAATTGTAAAATAGGCTAATAACATTATGGGGTGTTGCATGTAAGACACAGGAGGCAGGTGTGGACAAACTTGGGAGAGTTCAGAGGAGAGCAACAAAAACGATAAAAGGTTTGGAAAAACCTGACCTATGCAGAAAGCTTACAAATCTGGCCATGGTTAGTCATGAGAAAAGAAGACTGAGGAGGGATGTGATAACAATCTTCAAATATGTTAAGGACTGTTATAAAGAGGTCTGTGATCAATTGTTCCTCATGTGCACTGAAGGTAGGACAAGTAGTAAAGGGCTTGATCTGAGCAAGGGAGATTCAGGTTAGCTATTAGGAAAACAGTTCTAACGGTAAGGATAGTTACGCTCTGGAGTAGGCTTCCAAGGAAGGCTGTGGAATCCCCATCATTGGAAATGTTTAAGAACAGGTTGGACAAACACCTGTCGGGGATGGTCTAGGTTTACTGTCTCAGGGCACGGGGCTGGACTAGCTGACCTCTTCCAGACCTACATTTTTTTGATTCTACAGTCCAGCTCTTGTATAGGAACCCTCTGTCCAATCCATGTCTTCTCCTCAGGATTCCACAGTCCCCCAACTAGAAACTACAGATAGTTCTCCCAAACATGACTGGCTTTCACTTTTCAGCTCTAAGGGCTCACATCACCTTCCAGCCGGCCCCCTGATTTGCTTGCCAGCTTCTGGCTATATCCCCCCTCAGGCTCCTTACCTTGTCCCTTGACAGGACGGACCTAACAGCCACAGTTGTTTCCTATGGGAATCTCAATAGTGGAACTCCCAGCACTCTTCCAGTTCACACTCCCAGCTCCCTTTCAGCGTGGGAGCCACCAGCAGTCCTTCCCTAGATCCTAGTTGCTGGAGAGCCTCCCTGCTGAAAACAGGCTGTCATTTACATATGCCAGCAGGTCTGACTTTGAGGGACAGGGAGCAGGTGATAAAGTCCCATGATTTTAGGAAGAAAACCAGACACAAATAGTGCTTGGTGTATGAAGATGCCTTACACGGTGACATGTGCCCAGAGGTCCCTTTTGTGCTGGTTGCTTCACAAACACAGATAGGAGAGGAGACTGAGAGATCTTACAATGTGAAAGACACAGATGAAGTGTTGGATGCAAGGAACAACATGAAAACAAAGAGTGTGGTGGTGATTAGCAAAGTTTTGTTACTTCTATATTTTGTTGTCATTTTAGTGGGTTTTTATACTTTTTGCTTTAGCCTTTGCAACAAAGACTCTAGAATTCAAACTTAGTTGGTTTTGTTGATGCTACAGGGGGTGGAATATAACACAGCTCATTCATCCCAACTGCATTGGCTCTGTGTTGCTGACAATAGTAAAATCTTATTTCTGTTAGTAGGCTAATCAGATATAACTCAAAACATACAAGAGAAGATACGTGCAGTAACCATTTTACAGAGGTACTTCTGTCCCTAAGCATGCTTGAAAACGCTAATCTTTTTCAAACAATGGGAGCCCGTTGAAAGCTGTCATACAACATTTCTTACCTTTTTAAGTGATTGTAAATTTAAAATCACTTTCTGCCACGCACCGTAGGGGGTGGGATTTTTCAAAATGTCTCAGCGTCAGCCTAACTCTGCTCCATTGAAGTCAACGGGAGCAGTGATAAAACTCTCAATGATTACAGTAGGCACAGTTAGGTCAACATTGAGTACTTTGGAAAATGTGCTCCTCAAAGACTTGCATATATAGCTGCTAGTCTGAATTGACACTCTTGTATGTGAAGGACAGGTTGTTGAACTTGCTACTTAAGGAACTAAAAGGCTTGATTCTGCAAAGTGCTGAGGATTCTCAAATGCCATTGTTTCCATCACCATTGACTGAGGGTCAAGTGAAAATCGCCTCTTAAATGTTGCCTCTAGCCTCTTAGAAGGCATCAAGTTCACGTCACCAAACCTTAAAGATGCCATTCTCCTTCTGAAATTTGTTATGAATATTTTTCAGTTTGCTGCTGCCTGTTGAAAATCACTGAAGAAAAGGAATAAATTACTTTAGCCAGTTGTTTTTTTCCTTTTCCTGTAATAAAAACAGCCTCCTCTTCAGCAGAAAACGTTTGACCTAGTGTAAGATTTATCACTTCACTGTAGTAATAACTTCAGAAACAGGCCTTCAGGAGAGTGTACATTCGTCTGTTCAGCATTAAAATACACCTTTTAAATCCAACAGTAAAGAGCCCTTTTAAGGTAACTTACGATTATCGCTAAGAAATAGGGTTCTTTCACTTTTACAGTATTTATATCATTTAAGAAGCTAAATCAGGGGTTCTTGTGTTTAACCAAAGGTTGTACTTTACCAGATATGCAGCTTCTATTGATGACATATTGGAAGAGGAAGAGCATTATGCAGATCAGCTAAAAGAATATCTTTTCTATGCAGAAGCTCTGCGGTAAGTATATTAACATAAAAGATTAGAACCCCTGTACTTCTGTTGCTTTATTTTAATACATGCTCTGCAGATTTGTCTCTATCCTTTACAGTTTTTACTTTTGAAGAAAACATTACACGGTTACGTTCTGAAGTCTGCAAATACCTTGCATCATTTGTTACCCAGTAAGCCAATCAGAGTTAAGTATAGCTGAGCTGCTTAGTAATTCAATGGTAGACAAAATCCAGCTGCTCTAGGAAGTAACATTGTGTGCAGGGCCGGCTCTGGCTTTTTTTGCTGCCCCAAGCGGATAAAAAAAAGGGGGGGGGCGGAGCGGCAAAGCAGGAGGGGAAAAAAACAAAACAAAAAATCTGTGGCGCGACCAGAGCAGCAAAGTCGGGGGGGACACCTGCAGCACGGCCAGAGCGGCAAAGCAGGAGGGGAAAAAACCAACCAAACAAAAAAACCTGCAGCGCGGCTGGAGCAGCGGGGAGGGACCCGCAGCGCGGCCGGAGCGCCAAAGCAGGGAAAGAAAACAAAATAAAAATCTGCAGCAAAGCGGGGGTAGGAGGGAACCTGCAGCAAGGCTGGAGTGGCAAAGCAGGGAAAGAAAACAAAACAAAAAACCTGGAGCATGGCCAGAGCGGCAAATCGAGGGGGGTGGGGGGGAAACCGGTGCGACCGGAGCGGCAAAGCAGGGGGAAAAAAACAACAAAACCCTGCCGGGCAGCCAGAGCCGGGGTGCAGAGGGACTCACTCCCTGTGCTGCAGAGGTGCTGCAGAGTGCGCACCCAGTCTAGTGGGGAAGAAGGAGGGAGTGGGGGGGGGAAGAGAGAGAGAAGGGGGGCGGCCAGGGCTTTAGCTGGGCGCTTGTCCCGCGGTCCCGACCACTGTGCCGCCTGCCGGGAGGGCTCCGCTCCGCTCCAGTCGGCGGAGAGGGAAGAACAGGAGCTGCCCTGCCCAGTTTGCTACAGGGCACTCCCCTCCTCGGCTCTGCCGCCCCCTACAGGGTGGCCGGAGCGGCAAACTTAAAAAAAACAACCGGCCATGCTGCCCTGGGTTTGGGTGGAATGCCGCCCCATAAAATATGCCGCCCCAAGCACCAGCTTGCTCAGCTGGTGCCTGGAGCCGGCCCTGGTTGTGTGTTGATTAAGCTGTGCTCCTCCCTTTGAATCAATGCCCCAGGACAGTCTTCTGCTGGAGGTGCTATCTTCCATTATGAGACACAAAAGAGTCTCTTGCCACTTACAGCTGTTCAAAACTAGGCATGGGAATTTTTTTTAAGTTTCCCAAATAATGTCTGGTTGTGACAGATGCATTCTGCCTCCCTAACCTCCCCTAGTACTCCTTCCTGCCCTAAAGTACTGTGGTTTTTTGCTGTGAACAGTTACAATTGCCACATTCACTAAGGAAGTGGCGACACTTGTGTTTGCAAATCCATTCGTAAAGTTTGCAAAGCACGTTGAGATCCTTCTGAATGAAAGGTGCTGTATAAATTTAGGTACAGTATCACTTTTTACAAACAAAAATTTTTTAGTACACTCTAAGGAATTTGAAGACTCTGGGTTAAGTTACAATGAAAGATATTTTCCTAAGATTAATGTGCATCTTTGCCTGTCACACAGGCACAATGTCCAAAATGACATGTAAACCCTTTCCTACAATTGGAATTTTTACTGTAACGTTGAATGAAACCATTTTACAAGGATGTCCATAGATAGAGGATGGTTTTATATGGCATACAAAATCTTAGTATGAGATTATGGAAAAAGGAGCAGCAGGAGAATATGCTTCGGGTCACTGAAGTATAAAATCACTAACGTACCAGAAAATTTGTGTAGATTGCCACGGACTCGCAGGGGCGAAAGAAAATGCAGGCCTGTTATTTACCAGGCTGCACGTGGCAACAGACTATATTGGTAAGGGATGCAAGGAGAGTGTGGGTTACGATGCAAACTGCAGACACACACACACTAAACTTAATCAGTTTAAAAGTTTTATTGGGGATAATTACAAGGGGTAAGGGAGCAGCGTATGATTAGCTAATAGAGTTAATGAAACTTAAAACACACAATGACTAAAATATCTACTAACAATATTTATAAACAAAGATGCAGCATTTAGTAATAACTGATACTTACAAATACAAACCAACGCATAACGACCGGCAAACGTAGAAGCTCTGTTTGAAACACGTGAGCTGAGAGAGAGGCTTCGAGGTGATCAGGCTCGGTTACGGGCATACACAGGATACACGGGTATACACAGGATACACGGGTATACACAGGATTCGTTTTTCTTTCTCCTCTCCCTGCCTGCACATGGCAGGCAGGCCATAAAGTACCCACAATGACATCATAGAAGTGTCATAGGGGACGGGGCCCAAAACCTGTTTGTGTTCGTTTCTGATTGGCACAAGCAAAGTTTACACCATGTAGGGGAGCAGGTGCCTTAAAGTCTGGCTTCGCCCCCAAAAGGTGAGGAAATGCATATTGTCTTAGAATGCGTTCAACACTGAATGACAAAAGAAGAGGCCAGGGCAATACTGGTATGGCAAGTTTTACAGGATGCAGACAGGAACTCATCTCAACAATTTGTAATTTAGCAGGCTTGCACTAGACTTATGTTTACTGTTATAGGACTATTAAATACAGGCTAGATAAATAAGTGAACACGACATATGCTAAAAAAAAACATTTTAACCTTTTTTTTAAAGCTTCGAAGGTGGTGAAAACGTAGCAAGACAAAACGTTAAATGACAAATTGTTCATTGGTTGTTTTCAGGGCCGTTTGCAGGAAACATGAACTAATGCAGTATGACTTGGAAATGGCTGCTCAGGACCTGGCATCTAAGAAACAACAGTGTGAAGAACTAGCAACAGGAGTGAGTCTGTTTTTCCATTTTCTTCTTCAAGACTTAGATTTTATTTTTTTTTTAAGAGATCTAAACAAGTTAGGGTGCCATCTAAATGGCATTTAACAGATAGATAACGTGGACAGCTGGTTATGATGACAAGTATCACGTGAGCTGTAGATCTTTTAGTAGTTTACACTAATTTTTTTTTCATAGTGATTAATACCATTTGTGTGGGGCTTTTTATATTAAGATCTAGCAAATACAGGCTTGCAGGTAAGGTGCTCTGAAGTGTTTCAAATGAGATGAAATAGAATACTACCAAGACCAAAGTTTCTGGTTAGTTATGGTCATCTAGAGGAAAAAAAATCTTTGTTGTACCTTTTTAAAAGCTTACCATCCTCATTATGAAATGTTAGGTTCACCTTCCCCCGTTGCCCCTCTCTCCGCCCCCCTTCCCCCCTCCCAGGAAAATGGCTGAAATTAGATAATATCTAAAAACAAATATTTGCATTTAATCTGAAAGGTGAATAAACAGAGTAAACAATTACTGCTAAAGTTATTAATATCTTAGTGTAGAATTATTTCACTGTTTTTTCATATCATATGACAAGAAATATTACTTGAAGATTAGAAATTGGTGACTGAAAACAAATTAATTCAATATGGGCCCAGAATGAAGCCCATTAAAGTCAATGGGAGTCATTCCCTTGAGTCCAGTGGTCAGTGGATCAGGCCATAAGAATCTTATCGATCAAAGTATCTGAAGAGAGAAAGTGGGTGAGGTAATACCTTTTCCTGGACCAACTTCTGTTGGTGAGAGAGACAAACTTTCGAGCTAACACAGAGCTCTTCTTTGAGGACATTCCCAGACCTGAAGAAGAGCTCTGTGTAAGCTTGAAAGTGTCTCTCTCTCTCTCTCTCCAACAGAAGTTGGTCCAATAAAGATATTACCTCACCCACCATGTCTCTCTCTAATGTCCTGGGACCAACACGGCTACAACACTGCATACAGCAATGGAAATAATTTGAAGGCAGTTTTTGAAGAGGTTAGAGACTTTATGTGAAGTTTCAGATAGAGGTGTATTTACTAAAAATTGTCTATCCCGATATAATGCTGTCTATCCCGATATAAGAGCCAAAAAATCTTACCATGTTAGAAACCGTGTTATATTGAACTTTCTTTGATCCACCGGAGTACACAGGGCGCCCCCCCCCCTCCCGAGCACCGCTTTACCACACTATTTCCAAATTCGTGTTATATCAGGTGGCGTTATATCGAGGTAGCAGTGTAATATAGGTTTGTTTAACTGTTGGTTTTAATTTGAACTACCATGCCTCTTGCACCCACCTCACAGTAGTACATTTTTCAGTGTCTGAGCTCCACCAGCCAAATATTAATTCTCATTCTACTGGAACAAAGCATTTAGAGCATTTTTCTGTTTGATTTTAGACTCTGAGAACGTTTTCTCTAAAGGGAATGACAAGCAAACTGTTTGGTCAGGAAACTCCTGAGCAAAGAGAAGGCAAGATAAAGGTTCTAGAAGAACAGATACATGAAGGGGAAGAACAACTGAAATCTAAAAATGTGGAGGGCAGGTAAAGGTGGAATTTTTAATATATCCTTGGTGTTTATGAGTTGTCTATAAAAATTCCTGTCATTTACAAGTTGTGAAATTAAGTACAGTACACTCAGTTAGCTCCTGATCTGAGACGGTACCATATGTAAGAGCTGATCGCTTTCCCAGTTACTGAGACCCATTTAATGGCCGACTCCTTGTTTTATGTTCAGCTGGTAATATGTTTAACAGGTGGGCTGTAAGCAAACGAGGATTTGAGCTTTGTAGTGGCTACTTGAATGTAGAATTCAGATGTAGTTTTAGTCCAGTCTATAAATATAGCTCCTGACATTAGAGCTAATAATTCCTTAGAAAGTTTTGTATGAAGGATAGTTGACTTCTGTTTGTGATTAAATGTTTTAGCAAGCTACATTTGAATGACTAAGTCTTAGTTTTCTAACTAGTAGGAACTCACATTGCAAAACCTAGACATTTGTGTCAGAACACATTCATTGTTGTTATAGGAAAGATGAGTGTGCTATCTGTTAGCTGTAATCCTTCCATGCCAAAAGATAAGAAACAGACCAGTTCATACACAGTTCAAAACAACAAAATACTCAATAGAAATTAGGACCCGGTAAATGGAATTCCTTAATCATCTTGACAGAAGTGCTGGACATCTGCTTTTATAGCTCAGGAAACAGTTTTCAAATGAATACTTGTCTAGTTTGTGCAGTGCAGTACAAACAGTAAGCTATGAGTTATTTTACAGTATGAACTTGCCCCTGTTTTGGTTAGGTGTAGCGCTGGAGGCAAATATTGCAGACAAACAAGAAAAGGGAGTATTCTATTCTGAAATAAATTTGCTTCAGCTAAGCTTGTGCCCACTTCCTGCAAACATTCAAACAATCGTACATTACTGACTTAAATGCTCGCGACAAGTGAATTTTAAGAGGGTCTATAGGATTCTCACAGGAAATGAGATGATCTAAGAGGATGCTAAGGCACAAAGCCCCTCAACCAGAGCACTGTATTTAGCGAGGCTGTCAAGGATCCGAATATAAATTCGTTATGAATTATTCATTTAGTTCAGTGGCCACATAGATCTGACTGAAGTTTATCTGTGAAGGTCTCCAGTTTATAAAAAAGTATGTGATTTGCTATTAAAAATCTCTGAAGAACTAGGTGAATTATTGTGGCACACATTCCAACATTAGAGCAAGTAAACATATAAAATGAGGATCCCATCCACGGTGCATAGAAAAGACTCTGATCCAACTCGTAGACTATAAAAGTGTAGCACTTCAGGTTTTGACAAAGGCAGAGTCCTTCTCCAGATAATTTCAGTAGAAGCTGGCTGGGGCCCATAATTTATTAAGTATTTTTTAAAAACATTCACATTAACAAAACTATATTGTTTTCATTTCAGAGAGTTTGTGAAAAGTGCCTGGACAGATATTGAACGCTTCAAAGAGCAAAAGAATCATGACTTGAAAGAGGCCCTCATAAGTTATGCTGTGATGCAGATTAGTATGTGCAAAAAGGTAGGTTTTGCTTCTGACGGATAGGACAAATATGTAAATAGTAGTAGGGGACCCAGGGGCAGATCTGTAACAAATGAGAGAACTGCTGTTGCAGAAGGCTGGAAATCAATCGAGTAGGAGCTGCAGCATAGTCCATCTTGCATGCAAGATGCCATATCCTTGCTGCCTACTCTTTCTTCCTGGCATGCACTGAGGTTAAGAGAGATTCTCCTGTGTTGGTAACAGTTTGCATTAAACAGTGTGGACCAAATCCTCAGTCTTTTCCCCATCCTTATATATGTAAAGTTCCTATTAGTCAGTGGGAGTTTTGCATTGCTTAAGTCTACAGGTAATGTATGCAAACATGTCACATTTATTTATTTGTTGCAAGGTTCCTTTGTTTAGAATAAGCAAAAATCACTTTTTTTCAAAAAGGGAATTCAAGTTTGGACAAACGCAAAAGAGTGCTTCAGCAAGATGTGATTATCCAGAAACTAATTTCTCCTCAACAAAGTGCCAGAGAACAGAAGCACAAGTGCACAATCACAGATACTAAGTTGCTACATGACCTACATATAAATCATGAAATAAATGAGTTGAGTAAATACAGTTTTCTTTATGCTGATTGTAGTTGTGTTAATAGAGGACAAAAAGGAAATGTCCTTAAATCTTTAGTCCCTAACAGTTACTTTTGTGGCATATTTTACATGTAGCAAATAATTGAGGGCAAAGGGGTTAATGAAAGCTGCAGTTGTACATTGAGGCAAAGGCTTTAGGGAAAGTCCAGACTAACCCAAAAAAGTGTAGTGTCATCCACAACTGAACTGTTCTCTGTGTGTATCTTCTGAACCATCACATTCCGCTTTAGATCATCTCTCAATGCCCGCTTTCAGCCTTGCTGGTTAGGATTTGTAATACTCTGGGGGGGGGGGGGGAGATGTTTGTTTGCTTTTTAATGGTGCACACACAGTTGTGTTCTTGAGGTTTACACCATAAGAAAACAAAAACTGAATTCATTGTACTGCTTAGGGTTCATAGTTACATGGCTGTGCATCTCCAAGGAGAAATTTGTTTTTTTCGAAATTCAGGTTAAACACAGTCTCAAACTTCTGAGATTTTTTTCATACCCTCTACAGTAGAGGAATTGAACAACAGGTCTCTACCATACTCCTCAGTTATTGTTTCCCATTAGACTGTTAATACTGACATTGATCTGTCATCTAATTTTCTACTACTAGTAAAGGAGAAAACTGAGCAACAGGGCCGAACTCAGACCTGGTATAATCAAGTGCAACTTCAACTCACTTTATGGAAACCGCTTACCCCAGGTGTAAATGCGGGCGTGTTTTCAAAACTGCAGTTATTGTTTAGCTCTAGCAATAGTCACCTTTAAAATGAATATGTGGAACATCAGAATAGCTGGTTTTCTTTTGAATATTTAAGATTTGTGGTGCTCTGCAGGCTTGGCTTGCTCTTGAAACACCATATTTCAATATTGCAGATACATACCTGTGAACCGATTTTACAGATACCTACATTAATGTGGTTCTTTACTGTTTTGGCTGTAACATTTAAATTTATTCATCTGCAATTTAAATCTGTTAGACTGAGCTATTTGTCCTTATGATACGATACGTTCAAGAGCCAAACATTTTTATTTCTTGCTAGCTTTGCAGAATCTTAAGTATGAGATGCTGTTTCTAATTATACCAGAAAAAAAAAACCAAAACAAAGAAACCCCACCACTACTCTGTCCTGGGGCCTTTCTACATGTTTAAAATGTCCCTGGAATTTGCCAGACCTAATGAGTAATCCAAAAGAAGATTTGCAGTAATACTTACTTGAGTCACGTATGATTGTTTATTATATACTACAAATAACACTAATTGTCAGATACTGATTTAATGTATGCCAAAAGTCTTTAAATTTGCTATACCTTATATAATGTATCCATTCATTTTTCAAATACCAGATCCTGTGTTTTGCTGTGGCATTATCTGTTAAATCATTAAGAGCTGGTGTAGGCTAAGCTCTGAATTATTTAAAAGGTTAAACATCAGTTTATACTTTTAGCTCCTCTACCTTTTCAAGGCAAATGATAATGACAAATCTATGTCATCCTCTGAAGTGATGTTGAGCAGAAAGAGTCTCTCCTTTTTTAATATTTTACAGAAATACAAAATCATTCCATTTTAAAGAACTGTAGTATTCAGGTCCTATAACAAGTAGAGGAAGGACTTGTACATTCCAGAAACCAGGATTTGCTTATCTAGAGTATCCAGTAAACATTCTAGACTAGTGGTGCCTTAATCCAATACCAGGAGGCACTTGGAGTAAATATTTTTCATGCACTTTGATTTTGTTTGATAGATCTTTCTGGTGCCTCTTTTTCCCCCCATTTCACATTCTGTACAACTTACTAAATGTATTATATGCTTTTTTTTCTTGCTAGTTGTATTAAATTTGAGAAGGGAACAAAACTGTTCTTGTAAGCTTTGTGCCAAATATGCTAAATAAAACTGTTCTTTGATATTTTTGTTGTGTTGTTCTTTTGCAAAATATTTTATTTTAGATTTTCCAGTTTTGAAAACGATTGCTCCATATTTGGGTTCAGATTTTTGCACTGGTTGGGCCTTAAAAGAACATTGCAGAGATTAGGCTCCAAAGTTGGGTTTAATATTTTGTTTTTTAGAAATCACTAAGTGACTGACTTGCTTTTTATGTAAAGAAGCTAGTGTCTGGCTAAGGGTGAAACTAGATTTCTGTTGAAAGTTAATTTTTGGCCCCACCCAATCTTGATAGAATGGAGCCACGTGAGTTTCATATGTACCGTTGCCTTACTCGGGGTAAAACTTTTTTTTTTAAAGGTTTAATCAAATCTGACAAAACTTGGACGAGACAAAAGTGTAAAGATTGAGGTCAATTTCTGTGACCTTGGCTTAGAAACTCTATATTTGTTGGTCTTGGCAACCACTGGTGGCTTTGCCAAATTTTGAAAGGGACAGTCTCTTTTTTTAACAGCAGTTTCCATGTTGCTAATAAGGTCCACATAACAAATGCACTTTAGAAAACACATACTTTGTGAAGTACACATCTACCTTGATATAACGCTGTCCTTAGGAGCCAAAAAATCTTACCACGTTATAGGTGAAACTGTGTTATATTGAACTTACTTTGATCCACCGGAGTACACTGTGCAGCCCCACCCTCCCGGAGTACTGCTTTACCACATTATATCCAAATTTGTGTTATATCGGGTGGCGTTATATCGAGGTAGTGGTGTATGCACAGCCATGATGCAGGCTGCATAATCCACAAAATACCTTTTACACCTTAAGAACAGTTCTGAAATCCCTGCCCTTGGCTTAATTCTTAATTTGTCCACAGTTACAAAATTATTAGCGGAACAGACCAAAATGCTGCTATGATGAAGTGTCTATATAGACCAGTGGTTCTCAACCTATTTATCATTGTGGGCCGCATATGCAGCTCTCTGTGTGTTATGTGGGCCGCATCCACACAATATATATACTACCTGAATAGCTTTCTAATGACTGACTTAAGCTACTGCCTTGGTTCAAGGCAGATTTCTTACCAATCTTTTTTTCTTCCCAGCCATGGCTGGTGTTCTCTGTCAGGCCCTTCCATAGAATTACAAAGTGCTGGTTTCCCTTGTCTTCCTAGGGAAGATCTTTGCCTAAAACGGGAACTGAATGTAGGTGAGAAACCTGAGACTTCAACCCCCCTGGTTGAAGGACTCATCTTTCTCAGCTTGCAAGATTTCTGGCCCGCTGTGTCTAGCCACAAGATGGCTTCTTTCTCCTTCAGTCTTACCAAACTCACTGTTTAGTCCCCAGACCCAGGATGACCTCATCCTGTTCTTCCCTTTCTGTGGGTTTCCCATGCCCATGCTGATTTTGTATGTAAATAGGGCTTCCATTCATTGTTTTGGTTCCCCAGTGCTACCTTCTCTCCTGCCTGGGAGAAAACATGTTTCTTCCCGTGTTTAGTTACAGACTTTAAAGCATAATATCTCCTTTAGCTCACGTAGCAAAGGCCAGTATGTTTGTAGCTGACCCACCAAGTTTCTAGTCTCTGCTCCACAAGGGCACCTTTGTAATGTAGTATTGTCTACGTTGCAGCTGTCTGATCAAACTGCTCCATCATCAACATCTTCCAGTGCTGGCAGGTGCATGACATCTATCACGGAAATGGGTTACAGTGTTTCCTTCTGCTTATAAGTTGTCTGATCAGCTCTGTTTAAAAAAACCCATGATTTGCAAGATATTAAGGCACTTTTCATGCATGAGTTTCTATAATTTGCATCCTTTCTCAATACTTGGGTGAGGTGATTGGGATGCATTTCTCCACTGACTCTTTAGCATCACTCAGTTTTATTGCTATCTTCAGAGGAAATAAAGCCCTTGGCTGTCTCCATATTTGACCATTTTAAAATTGCACAATATGCCCAAACGTCCTGGCCTTGATGAAGTCTACCTACCATTGTGATGTATTTCCTTTGCTAGGAGTCCTTTTTCATGGCTGGGCATGAAAAATATCACTCTATTGCCATTGTGTTTCAATGTCTTGCAGAGAGAGAGAGAGACCACTTGATGAAGGATGTTGAAAAACTGAGGCGGGCCAGAAAAAAGAGAGAATTACAAAATTTTAATTACTACACTATCAGAAAAATCCCTTGGTGTTCCTCTTCATAGCGGTGGTGCAGTGATCTGAATCTGATCATCCCTGCATTGGTGATGAGCTGAGATAAGAGAATTCTTCTTAGAAGTGCTGTTTGACACCAGACCAGAAGGAAGGAAATATTAATTTTATTGGAGGTGCCTAGGAGCCTCAGTCATGGATCAGGTGCTGCACAAATATAACAAAAACACAATACTTCCCCCCCACCCCAAAGAATTTACACGCATGAGGTATCAAGCTTCATTTTGACGTCTTCTCAGGCCGTTGCATCTTTGCCTCTTTCCAATCCATCTCAATCAAAGCCATATATTGTATGTTAGACGATGACCCTTGTCCTTTAGAGCCAAAGAATACTATCTGGGAAATCTACCATTATCAAGTGCTTTCATGGCTTTTTCTCTACTCTCAGTTCTGAGGTGTTTTTCTTGGAAAGGCAGACTAAATTAGCAGTGACATCGCTTATGGGGTTGTATTGTATGTTTGCATTCCACCAGTACTCAAAGGTCCCGGTCAAACTGTAAGCACTGTGCCAACACATAGTGAGAGGCAGGTGCTGCTTTACAGAGCTTACAAGCTAAATACACCGGACCAACAAAAGGGGATGAGAGGCAGAGAGGTAACAAGATATGCTCATGGTCACAGAGCAGAGGCAGAGCCAGGAATTGAATCTACGACTTCCTAAAATATAGGAGGGGTAGGCAACCTATGGCATGCATGCTGCTTTCAGTGGCACTCACGCTGCCCGGGTCCTGGCCACCGGTCCGGGGGCCTCCGCATTTTAATTTAATTTTAAATGAAGCTTCTTAAACATTTTTAAAACCTTATTTACTTTACATACAACAATAGTTTAGTTGTATATTATAGACTTATAGAAAGAAACCTTCTAAAAACATTAAAATGTGTTACTGGCACGCGAAACCTTAAATTAGAGTGAATAAATGAAGACTCGGCACACCACTTCTGAAAGGTTGCCGACCCCTGTGATAGGACATTAACTCCTAATTTAGTGCCTTATTCCTTAGGCCACCCAGCCTCGCAACAGTGGAAGGAGTGATTGTCATAAATACTTTGGACACAAGTTGGTTTAAACATTCATCATAATTCAGGAGAAAAAGGGTCTGGCCTTGGGTTCATGGCACAGGATTGGGAGCAGGGATTCCAGTTCTAGCTCTGCCACTGCCTCCCTGTGTGACTCACCTTCATTAGAAACAAGAGGGATGCCTGCCAGGTGCTGAAGTGACTGATTCCTAAAAAACTAAGCTTAGAATGTTCCAAAACTGAGCATACGTGGTGACCCCTGTGGGCTAGGGCCTGTGTGTCAGTGAGCGTGAGGACAGTGCCTAACATACTGGGAGGTGACACCAGAATGCAAACAATAGTAGCTGGTTCCGGCTTCATTTACAATTACAGCTGTGTTTGAAGCTGATGTGGAGATGAGCACAATGTCTTAAAAAGAATTTTGCTCTACACTGGTAAGATTTGTGGGTGGCAAACTCTAGCAACTCTGATTAAATGAGAAGCAGAACTGTCAGTCTGCAACGCTGCATTTTTTTAAAAACAGAACCTGCTTGAACCTGGGGTGGGCGGGGAAGCTGCATCTACCTTGATGGGCTTTATAACTCAGGATAAAGCCCAGAGCCTGAGCATGCAAACACTCATGTGACTAGTCCCATGGATCCAGCAGCACAACTCGTATGAGTAATGCTAACTCACAGACCAGTTACAAGCTTCTCCATATTAATTCAGTGAGCTGTGATGATTATCTTGTTTACTTACAGTAAATGTTTTGACAGACAAATCGGTTTCTTTACATATCCTGGCACATGATGAAAACAATCAGTCTCGCTTTAGAAAATAGCTGCATATAATTGAATGTCAATAATCTACGTCTGTTTAGCATTCTGGTAAAGTTCAGTGTGCATAGATGGAATTAATGTAGCAAAAAGAAAAATACAATTTAGCTCGCCCTCTTGTGTCTCTCAGAAGTAATTCTGATTGGGCTAATGTAAACTATACACAAAATACTGCAGCCATTTGCTGCTGTCTATAGCAGTAATACAAATATTTAGTTGCTAGTCTGATAATGTTCTCTAGAAAGCATATTAAATATTTTAAATATAAAGAGGCACTGTATATGGCTGTAGTAATGAACTCAAAATATCACTGATTAATTCCATTGACTTCAGTGTTGTTAACTACAAATTAATTGGATGCAGTGTGTTTTAGAATGATTGTACGTAACCAACCAACCTTGGCTCTCACATGTGTGTGCAGTTCCATTGACACAGTGGGAGTCCTGCATATAGCTCTGAGGACAGAATTTATCCCATAGTTTTTCATCTAGTGCTAATTTCCTTTGGCTAGATTAACAATTGCCTGTGAGATTCATAGAATATCAGGGTTGGAAGGGACCTCAAGAGGTCATCTAGTCCAACCCCCTGCTCAAAACAGGACTAATCCCCAGAGAGATTTTTGTCCCAAACCCCTAAATGGTCCACCTAAAGGATTGAATTCTCAACCCTGGGTTTAGCAGGCCAATGCTCAAACCACTGAGCTAGCCCTCCCCCCTTCATATGTTCTAAGGTCAGAAGGGACCATCGTGACCATCTAGTCTGCCCCAGGGCTGGTGCAAGGATGTTTCATGCCCTAGGCGAAACTTCCACCTTGCGCCCTCCCCCTTCCCTGCGCCCCTGCCCTGAGCACCCCCCCCCTGCAGCAGCTCCACCCTGAGGCGCCCCAGCTCACCCCTGCTCCGTCTCCATCCCGAGCACGCCATTGCTGCTTCACTTCTCTTGCCTCCCAGGCTTGTGGCGCCTAAGCTGATTGGCGCCACAAGCCTGGGAGGCGGGAGAAGTGAAGTGGCCACAGCGTGCTCGGGGAGGAGGTGAGGCAGGGGTGAGCTGGGGTGGGGAGTTCCCCTGCGTGCCACCCCCCACCCCTTACTTGCTGCAGGTGGCCCTCCCCGCACTCCCCTGCCCCAGTTCCCTCCGCCTAAATGCCGGTGGTGACTAGGGCGGCCGAAGATCCGGCTGCCGCGGTCACTGCCAAAGAAAATGGCGCCCCCCAAATTCTAGCGCCCTAGGCGACCGCCTAGGTCGCCTAAATGGTTGCCCCAGCCCTGATCTGCCCTACTGCATAACACAGGCCATATTGCTTTTTGAACTACAACATATATTTTAGAAAGCCATCCAATCTGGATTTAAAAAGCCACGTCTATGCTACCCACCGGATTGGCGGGTAGTAATCGATCTATCGGGGATCGATTTATCACGTCTCAGCTAGACACAATAAATCGATCCCCGAATTGACGCCCGTACTCCACCTCAGCAGGAGGAGTAATCGGAGTCAACGGGGGAGCCGCAGCAGTCGACTTGCCGCTGTGAGGACGGCCAGGTAAATCGAACTAAGATAGTTCAACTTCAGCTACGCGAGTAGCGTAGCTGAAGTTGTGTATCTTAGGGCTTGGCTACACTTGAAAGTTGCAGCGCTGGGAGTTACAGCGCTGGTCGTGCAGCTGTGCAGGGCCAGCGCTGGTGTGTGGCCACACTCACAGCTACCAGCGCTGGTGTGTGGCCACATTTGCAGCATTTACAGCGCTGTTGTGAGTGCTGCGTTATGGGCAGCTATCCCAGCATTCAAGTGGCAACAACGTGCTTTTCAAAAGAGGGGGGTGGAGGGTGGTGTACTGTGACAGGGAGCGGGGAAGATAGAGAGAGTGGATTTTTGGAGCCAACACTGTGTGTTAGCTTCCCTGGATTGAAAAATCACAAAATGTTCGCGAACCCTTAGTCTTAATTGCAAACAGCCTGCATCCAATGCTGTTTCTCTGTCAAGCAAACTGCTTGCCTCTCATTTGATCGTTCACAGCCAGGTACGGATAGCTCCTGTTTGCTGTGATCAGTGTTTGTTTTTTAGATAAGCAGTTCAACGGAGCTCCGATCGGAGTTCACAACAAAACAAAGAGAGGCTGCATAACAAAACAAAGGAAGTAATTTAGTTAAAAGCATTCTGGGATATCTCCTCATTCCCTGGAGGCCAATAAAAGCGCTGGTGTGTGTCCACACTTGATGAGCAGCGCTGGATCACCAGCGCTGCAATCGCTACACCCCAACCTGGCCAGGTGTACAGACAGCGCTGCAGCCAGGGAGTTGCAGCGCTGGATGTGCCTTGCAGGTGTGGACGGTTACTAATTGCAGCGCTGGAAAGCCTCTACCAGCGCTGCAACTTGCAAGTGTAGCCAAGCCCTTAGATCAATTTCTGCCCCGCCCCCCCCCCAAGTGTAGACCAGCCCAAAGTTTCCAGTGCTGGAAAATCCACCATACTTCTTGGTAAACTGATCCAATGACTGTTAAAAATGTGTGCCTCATTTCAAGTATGAAGTTATTTAGCTTCAGCATCCAGTCATTAGACCTTTGTCTGCTAAGTTGCAGAGCTCTGTCTTACCAAATTCCTATTCCACATGTAGATGCTTACAGACTGTAATCAAGTGGCCCCCTTCTTTCTGATAAGCTAAACAGGGTTGAGCTCCTTCAGTCTCTTATAAGTAAGATTGACCAAAATAGTGGGAAATGCTCTCGTGTTATTTTCTGATCCTCCTCAGTTTTTCAACATCCTTCATCAAGTGTGGACACCAAAACTGGTCATAGTATTTCAGTAGAGGTCTCACCAGTGCCAAATACAGGGGTAATATAATTCTCTACTCCTGCTTGCTATTCCCCTATTTATGCATCCAAGGATCTCATTAGCCCTTTTGGCCACGGCATCATATTAGGAACGAACATTCAGCATTTTAGCCAGCATGACACCCTAGTCTTTTTCAGAGTCACTGTTTCCCAGGATGGAGTCTCCCATCCTTTTAGTATGGCTTACGTTCGTTGTCCCCGAAAGGATGACATTGTTGGCCATATTGCAATGCATATTGTTTGTTTGCTCACAGTTTACCATGCAATCCAGAGTACTCTATATCAGTGACCTGTTCTCTTCATCGTTTACTATTCCCCAAATCTTTGTGTCATCTGAAAACTTTCAGTGATGATTTTGTTTTCTTCCAGGTCATCGATAAAATATTAAATAGAGTAAGGCCACGAACCAATCCCTGAGGGACCTCATTAGAAACACACCTGCTTGATGATGATTCCGCATATACAATTACATTTTGAGACCTAGCAGTTAACCAGTTTTTAATCCATTTAATGAGTGCCAGTGCTGATTTTTGTCTCATTCTAGTTTCTTAATCAAAATGCTGTGTGGTACCTAATCAAATGCCTTATTAAATAGTCCAGGTATATTACATCAACACTATTACCTTTTATCAACCAAACTTGTAAACTCAGCAAAAAATATCGTTAGTTTGCGAAGATCTATATTCCATAAACCTGTGTTGATTGGCATTAATTATATTGCCCCCCTCAATTCTTTATTAATCAAGCCCTGTGTGATCCACTCCATTATTTTCCTTGGCATCAATGTCAGGCTGACAGGCCTATAATTATCTGGATCATCCCATTTAACCTTTTAAAATTCTGGCATAACATTAGGTTTCTTCCAGTCCTCTGGACTTTTCCCACTGTTCCAAGACATGTTGAAAATCAACATTAACAACCCAGAGAGCTCATCAGTCAACTCTTAACTTGCATTCAGGAGGTTTTTTTAATCTGGAGTTGCTAGTTTAAAAATGGCGGTCTTTATTAGCTACTGTTTAATATCCTCCTGTGTTACTGTCGGAATGGAAAGTATTTCATCCTCATCCTCGTGATATGAATACATCATCTAGCTTTTACCCAAACACAGAACAGAACTATTTACTAAATACTTCTGCCTTTTCTGCATTATTGACAATTGTACCATTTCCATCTAGTAATGGACCAATTCCATTGTTAGAATTCCTTTTGTTCTTAGTATACTTTAAACTCTCGTTTATTGTCCCTAAATCAGCAGGCCATTGATTTTTCTTTGTGACCTTTTGTTTCCCTGATCAATTTTCTACAATTCCTAGTTTCTCATTTATATTCATGCTATAAACTTCTCTGTTTTTCCATTTATTATATTTTTAAAGCTGGTTTTACTTCCCCTCTAAGCCAGGTTGTTTTGTGTTTTTGTTTTTTGTTTCAACCTATATAACCTTTCTCAGTTGTGGATTTTGGGGCATTTTAATCAAATAATCTTTAGAAGTTCTCAATTATCATTCACATTTTTCTATTCAGTTTCTTTCTCCCATGTGATTTTGGCTCATGATCACTTTCAGCTTCATGAAATTGGTGCTTTAAAAGGGCTATGTATATATATATCACTGGTTTGGAATCGATTCTCTTTACACACAAAAATGATCATTTGCCACATAAGCACCCACTAATTTTTACTTCTGTAATCCATTCCCCTTTCTCTGTGAAGACAAAGTCTAATATAGAATTCTCCTGCGTTGGATAAAACACTTTTTGAGTTAAGAAATTATCATGTATTATAATTAGAAATTCTGAAGAAATGTTAGTACTATTAATGTAAGATCTCCAGCATATGTCACTCAGATTGAAGTCCCCCATTAATGATGCAGCTTCTTTTCTATACGTTATAGATAGGTCATAAGGAGCCAGTTGTCCTGTTCCCTGGTGTGATTTGGTGGTCTGTAGCAGACACCAACCCCTACCCTGTCTCTCAGGACATAGATCCATAAGCATTCAAGTTCATTTGCTTCCTAGTTGTTGATGAATTGGAAACTGGTAATGCCATCTTTGACACCCAGTGCCATTCTCCCTCCCCTTTTTGCCACTCGATCGTCCCTAAATAGGTTATAGTAATTGATTTTAGCATTCATTCATGTGAATCTTCCCACCAGGTTTCAGTATATCAAGAAGGTTGAATTTGCACTTATAAATGAACAATTCCAATTCCTTTTGTTACCCAGGTTCCTAGCTTTGGTACATACGGAATTAGAGAATTTCACTTCACATCCCTTTTTTTCACCCTCCCCTCGTGTTGTTTGTTTAATGCCTTTCTGACTACACAGGACAACCAGTCCCCTAGAAGATTGGCTACTTCTACTGATCCTACTGAGCAGGAGGGCATCCTAATTCTGCCCCCTTCTCCCCATAAGAGGTGGACCAATGTTCCACAAAACCCAAACCCTCTACTTTACACTACTTACTCACCCAGCTGTACATTTCCAGAATCTTCTGCCTTCTGTCTTCCTTAAGAACATAAGAACATAAGAACATAAGAGAGGCCGTACCGGGTCAGACCAAAGGTCCATCTAGCCCAGTATCTGTCTACCGACAGTGGCCAATGCCAGGTGCCCCTGAGGGAGTGAGCCTAACAGGCAATGATCAAGTGATCTCTCTCCTGCCATCCATCTCCATCCTCTGACGAACAGAGGCTAGGGACACCATTCTTACCCATCCTGGCTAATAGCCATTTATGGACTTAGCCACCATGAATTTATCCAGTCCCCTTTTAAACATTGTTATAGTCCTAGCCTTCACAACCTCCTCAGGTAAGGAGTTCCACAAGTTGACTGTGCGCTGCGTGAAGAAGAACTTCCTTTTATTTGTTTTAAACCTGCTGCCTATTAATTTCATTTGGTGACCCCTAGTTCTTGTATTATGGGAATAAGTAAATAACTTTTCCTTATCCACTTCCTCAACATCACTCATGATTTTATATACCTCTATCATGTCCCCCCTTAGTCTCCTCTTTTCCAAACTGAAGAGTCCTAGCCTCTTTAATCTTTCCTCATATGGGACCCTCTCTAAACCCCTAATCATTTTAGTTGCTCTTTTCTGAACCTTTTCTAGTGCTAGAATATCTTTTTTGAGGTGAGGAGACCACATCTGTACACAGTATTCGAGATGTGGGCGTACCATGGATTTATATAAGGGCAATAATATATTCTCAGTCTTATTCTCTATCCCCTTTTTAATTATTCCTAACATCCTGTTTGCTTTTTTGACCGCCTCTGCACACTGCGTGGACATCTTCAGAGAACTATCCACGATAACTCCAAGATCTTTTTCCTGACTCGTTGTAGCTAAATTAGCCCCCATCATGTTGTATGTATAGCTGGGGTTATTTTTTCCAATGTGCATTACTTTACATTTATCCACATTAAATTTCATTTGCCATTTTGTTGCCCAATCACTTAGTTTTGTGAGATCTTTTTGAAGTTCTTCACAATCTGCTTTGGTCTTAACTATCTTGAGTAGTTTAGTGTCATCTGCAAACTTTGCCACCTCACTGTTTACCCCTTTCTCCAGATCATTTATGAATAAATTGAATAGGATTGGTCCTAGGACTGACCCTTGGGGAACACCACTAGTTACCCCTCTCCATTCTGAGAATTTACCATTAATTCCTACCCTTTGTTCCCTGTCCTTTAACCAGTTCTCAATCCATGTAAGGACCTTCCCTTTTATCCCATGACAGCTTAATTTACATAAGAGCCTTTGGTGAGGGACCTTGTCAAAGGCTTTCTGGAAATCTAAGTACACTATGTCTACCGGATCCCCCTTGTCCACATGTTTGTTGACCTCTTCAAAGAACTCTAATAGATTAGTAAGACACGATTTCCCTTTACAGAAACCATGTTGACTATTGCTCAAGAGTTTATGTTTTTCTATGTGTCTGACAATTTTATTCTTTACTATTGTTTCAACTAATTTGCCCGGTACCGACGTTAGACTTACCGGTCTGTAATTGCCAGGATCACCCCTAGAGCCCTTTTTAAATATTGGCGTTACATTAGCTAACTTCCAGTCATTGGGTACCGAAGCCGATTTAAAGGACAGGTTACAAACCTTGGTTAATAGTTCCGCAACTTCACATTTGAGTTCTTTCAGAACTCTTGGGTGAATGCCATCTGGTCCTGGTGACTTGTTAATGTTGAGTTTATCAATTAATTCCAAAACCTCCTCTAGTGACACTTCAATCTGTGACAGTTCCTCAGATTTGTCACCTACAAAAGCCAGCTCAGGTTTGGGAATCTCCCTAACATCCTCAGCCATGAAGACTGAAGCAAAGAATCCATTTAGTTTCTCCGCAATGACTTTATCATCTTTAAGCGCTCCTTTTGTATTTTCATCGTCAAGGGGCCCCACTGGTTGTTTAGCAGGCTTCCTGCTTCTGATGTACTTAAAAAACATTTTGTTATTACCTTTGGAGTTTTTGGCTAGCCGTTCTTCAAACTCCTCTTTGGCTTTTCTTATTATACTCTTGCACTTAAGTTGGCAGTGTTTGTGCTCCTTTCTATTTGCCTCACTGGGATTTGACTTCCACTTTTTAAAGGAAGTCTTTTTATCTCTCACTGCTTCTTTTACATGGTTGTTAAGCCACGGTGGCTCTTTTTTAGTTCTTTTACTGTTTTTCTTAATTTGGGGTATACATTGAAGTTGGGCCTCTATTATGGTGTCTTTAAAAAGGGCCCATGCAACTTGCAGGGATTTCACTTTAGTCACTGTACCTTTTAACTTTTGTCTAACTAACCCCCTCATTTTTGTATAGTTCCCCCTTTTGAAATTAAAGGCCACAGTGTTGGGCAGTTGAGATGTTCTTCCCACCACAGGGATGTTGAATGCTATTGTATTATGGTCACTATTTCCAAGCGGTCCTGCTATAGTTACCTCTTGGACCAGCTCCTGCGCTCCACTCAGGATTAAATCTAGAGTCGCCTCTCCCCTTGTGGGTTCCCGTACCAGCTGCTCCATGAAGCAGTCATTTAAAGTATCGAGAAATTTTATCTCTGCATTTCGTCCTGAAGTGAAATGTTCCCAGTCAATATGGGGATAATTGAAATCCCCCACTATTATTGGGTTCTTAATTTTGATAGCCTCTCTAATTTCCCTTAGCATTTCATCATCACTATTACTGTCCTGGTCAGGTGGTCGATAATAGATCCCTACTGTTATATTTTTACTAGAGCATGAAATTTCTATCCATAGAGACTCTATGGAACCTGTGGATTCGCCTAAGATTTTTACTTCATTTGAATCTACACTTTCTTTAACATATAGTGCCACTCCTCCCCCTGCACGGCCTGTTCTGTCCTTCCGATATATTTTGTACCCCGGAATGATTGTGTCCCATTGATTGGTCTCAGTCCACCAGGTTTCTGTGATGCCTATTATATCTATATCCTCCTTTATCACAAGGCACTCTAGTTCACCCATCTTATTATTTAGACTTCTGGCATTTGTGTACAAGCACTTTAAAAACTTGTCCCTGTTTATTAGCCTGCCTTTTTCTGATGTGCCAGATTCTTTTTCATGTGATTGTTTATCATCTGATCCGGCCCTTACATTATACTTCTCATTCCTCTGCTCCTGACTATAACCTGGAGATTCTCTATCATCAGACTCTCCCCTAAGAGAAGTCTGTGTCCGATCCACACGCTCCTCTGCAGCAGTCGGCTTTCCCCCATCTCCTAGTTTAAAAACTGCTCTACAACCTTTTTAATGTTTAGTGCCAGCAGTCTGGTTCCACTTTGGTTTAGGTGGAGCCCATCTCTCCTGTATAGGCTCCTCCCATCCCAGAAGTTTCCCCAGTTCCTAATGAACGTGAACCCCTCCTCTCTACACCATCGTCTCATCCACGCATTGAGACTCTGCAGCTCTGCCTGCCTACCTGGCCCTGCGCGTGGAACTGGGAGCATTTCTGAAAATGCCACCATAGAGGTCCTGGATTTCAGTCTCTTCCCTAGCAGCCTAAATTTGGCTTCCAGGACATCTCTTCTACCCTTCCCTATGTCATTGGTACCTACATGTACCACGACCACCGGCTCCTCCCCGGCACTACACATAAGTCTATCTAGATGCCTCGAGAGATCCGCAACCTTCGCACCAGGCAGGCAAGTCACCATACGGTTCTCCCGGTCATCACAGACCCAGCTATCTACATTTCTAATAATCGAATCTCCCATTACTAACACCTGCCTTTTCCTAGAAACTGGAGTTCCCTCCCCCGGAGAGGCAACCTCAGTGCGAGAGGCAACCCCAGAACCATCTGGAAGGAGGGTCCCAACTATGGGAAGGTTTCCCTCTGCTCCCACTGACTGCTCTACTTCCCTGGGCCCTTCTTCCTCCTCAACAACACAGGAGCTGTCTAAGCGGAGGTGGGACACTTCTACAGTGTCCCGGAAGGCCTCATCAACATACCTCTCTGCCTCTCTCAGCTCCTCCAGTTCCGCCACCCTGGCCTCCAAAGTCCGTACATGGTCTCTGAGGGTCAGGAGCTCCTTGCACCGACTGCACACATACGCCACCCGCCCACAGGGCAGGTAATCATACATGCGACAGTCAGTGCAATAAACTGGATAGCCCCCACTCTGCTGCTGGGCTTCTGCCTGCATTGTCTCCTAGTTAGTGAAAGGGTGGTTTAAAGGAAGAGGTTTTGAATGTGGTTTGGTTTATAGGTTTTAGGGGGGGGCCACGGGGAAGGGGTTAGGGCTGGCGGGGGCTCCCACTCCCTTCCCACTCCCCTTGCGAAACTCCCTTGCGAAACTCCCTGTTAGCAGCCCCTGTTCGCAAAGCTCCCTGGTCGCTTGTGCGCGGCTTTATAAAGCCCTGGCCTGGCCTGAGTGAATGCCCCGCCCACTGATTAAGGCTCAGCCAAT
This sequence comes from Mauremys mutica, assembly GCF_020497125.1. Lineage (NCBI taxonomy): Eukaryota > Metazoa > Chordata > Testudines > Geoemydidae > Mauremys > Mauremys mutica. The sequence continues at coordinate 12,777,848 of NC_059081.1, read as the reverse complement.
TACCAGAGGCTTCGAGCTTTCAAACCTGCCTCCAACTGCCAGCCAGAGCACATGGTCCCTCAAACTAGGAGATGGGGGAAAGCCGACTGCTGCAGAGGAGCGTGTGGATCGGACACAGACTTCTCTTCACTCATGGGATAGGAAAGCTCTGTCAGAAGATCACTTGGACATTCTTTTTCTTCAGGAACATTCAGAGTTCCCTGAAGTCATCTCTATTCTCTGAGGTATCCTGCAAAGCATTGTCATTAGTGCTGACATGCATCTATGTCCAGTGGTTCCTGGCCTATTGACCTCAGAACCCTAACCAATCTTGGAATGACATCCTGTATCTTGTCTCCAGGAAGACAGCACACCATCCTGTTGTCTCTTGCAGAATGTTCTTTCCATTCTTCTTAGTACAGAATCCCCAACAAGGATCATCAGTCTTCCATGGACAGTTGGAGATCTCATTGTGCACATACTTGATTGCCTTGTAGGTTGGGCTGAAAAGCCAATAGCAGGTATGTCCCATACAACTCTCCATTCCATTCATCCAGCTTGATTGTCAGAGATGTTTTCTGCAGTTTCCAGCTGAAGAACAGAACGAGTGGCTACATCTAGCTTTGTGCAGTTCTTCCTAGTCCTCTTCTCTCTAGTAGTCACAGCCTTCCCTTCCACTTTTGCTTACAGCTGTGTAGAATGCCACCTGGTCCTCTTGCCTCTGGTGACTATGAACAGCCAAGGTTCCTCTAGTTTCCAAGGTTCTTCTAGTTCCTCTAGTTTCCCACTGTTCCAAGACATGTTGAAAATCAACATTAACAACCCAGAGAGCTCATCAGTCAACTCTTAACTTGCATTCAGGAGGTTTTTTTAATCTGGAGTTGCTAGTTTAAAAATGGCGGTCTTTATTAGCTACTGTTTAATATCCTCCTGTGTTACTGTCGGAATGGAAAGTATTTCATCCTCATCCTCGTGATATGAATATGAACTGGTTCCTTGGTGACCAGTTCCTTTCTGGACTTTGAGATGGTGATGCTTCCTGGATCTGATTCTCCAAAAACACCTCAGCCTTTTTGGTGCTCCACAGTGTCTGTAATTGTCCTTCCAGACCACGTATCTTTTCTTACAGCACAGCCACCAGTTTGCATGTCATACAGAGAAAGTCCCTTCTGGCTTTGGGCAGGAAAGAAAACAGGGTGTATCCATTGCAGTCACAACCACTGTTTCATTGCTGGCCATAAGAAAGTATGTAATATTCAGTTTAAGGCACAGAGACTGTAACTGATCAACAGTTACCGAATCAACAGATGCATTTTGGTTCATGTAAGAGAAAATTATCACATGGTTGCATTTTAATTCTAAGTCCACTTATCATAGTGTGAACACTGAAGAAAAATCAGCAAAAAATAGCAGAAGCAAGGAAACTGCATTAAACAACATCTGTTCACTCTGCCTGCTCTGTTGCTGTTAGTCCCTCAGTTCCATGCACAGCAGAGACACATTCACTCTAACAAAAAAGTTTGTGGCAAAGATGTATATTCTCCCTTCTGAATGAGTAGGAGTCTCTGAAATTTCTGCTTTTAGAAAGCACCAGTCCTCACTGCACCTTCCACAGAGCCTAAGTAGTTCCTCATATTGCAGAAGCAGTCACGAGTAAAATGAACTCTCATTATCATCTATCACAGGAGATCTGTTTTCCTTTTAATTTGCCTGAGTTGCTTAAATTTACCTTAGTAGCACAGAGCAGTCCAGGAAAAAGTCACCTTTTATTTGTTTCCTTTTACCCTATATGCCTGGCCCTGAAAATCCAAAACCTTCCAGAGCCAAGTGGACATGCTCAGTATTGCTGCAGCGTACACAGCTGTGACAGACTTGTCCAAGAAGGAATCAGAGTCCATTCAACATGCGCCACAATGACATCCTGGGCAGAAGTAGAATCTGTTGCTACAGAGGGAATTTCTAATCCACTTGGTCATCCATTAACTCATTGAGTAAACACTCCAGGCTTAGCCTTCATTCCTCTGTAGAAGCACCCTTCATCAGGAACATTCTCCATAAAGTCCCTTCAAAGTCTAACTATATTAATTTGTAGGGAAATCCTTTCCTTCTATCTTACATATCTCCCAGTCCCTACTATTTCCCTACTGTTCCCTGTGTCCTAAATGTCCCAATTCAGGTAAAGATCATGGTCCAGGATGGAACATTTGTTACCTGATTATTTTCTTTCTGGTAGTCCTATTTTACCACCCTGATTCCCCTCCCGCCACCCCCAAACAATTCTCTTCATGTATGAAGTCCATCTTTGATCATCTCCACAGGGTCCATATGGGTAGTGAATATGATTTAACAGGTATTATGGCAACATCCTAATAAGAATTCAGTGTTTCAAAACAGTGCTGGAACTATTCGTCCAGAATGAGGGCAGCAGGGGCGTGTGACACCAAACTCCAGAGCCTCCTAAATGCATGGCAGTGGGGAGCACAAGCCACTGGCTGCACAGAGATGGGAGATTAGCCTGCAGCCGCCCTTCCCCTCCCTCCCACCCCAGGACACAGACTGACCCTGACACAGCACAAGGGCCAGGCCTGCTCCAGAAACACCCCAGGGCCCTGCCCCTCCACATCAGGCGCAGCAGGTGTGGGGCAGGTAGGTTCAGCCCGGCAGGATCCAAGTGTGGAGGGGCTTAGTGTGGGGGGATCCAGGTGTGAGGTGAGACAATTCTGTGTAGAGCAGTCTGTGTGTGGGTAGCTTAGCGGGGGGGGGGGGAGGGGGGAATCTGGATGCACAGTGGCTCATTGGGAGTTCTGGGTGCAGGGGTAATGGGACTCTGCAGAGGGGTCCAGGTGAAGATGGTTGGGGCTCAGCCGGGGGGGGGGGTGTCTGGGTATGAGGGGATGGCACTCAGGTGGGGGTCAAGTGTGTGGGGTTCAGCAGGGGGAGGTCTGGGTGCTGGGGGAGTGGGGCTTGGTGGGATGGGAGTTCGTATGGGGGGGCTCAGTGAGGGGTGGGGGGTTGGGTGCAGGGAGCTCATTGGGGAGGTTCTGGGTGCAGGCAGGTGAAGCTCGACAGTGGGGTCTGGGTAGTGGGGGGGCCAGATGCATGGGTGGCGGACGGGGAGCAGCTCCCCCTGCAGCGACTCCTCCCCCTGCAGCTGAGGTGCAATGGGGCAGGAAGTGGGGAGGGGAAGGTTTCTGGTGGTGCGTCTGACCTGGCCACGGCTGCTCTTTGCAGGGGAAGAGGAAGTCCCTTCCTTCCCCGTCCCCAGTCCAGCCAGGACTAGCAGCTGGGCCCGGCGCAGGGTAAGAGCCACCAGCCAGGGCACCCCAGCTCCACTCCCTGCTGTGATCTACCTCTCTGCCAACTGCTCTGGGTGCCTGAAACAATGCACCAACTCTGCTTGGGAGGGGCACGTGACCACTCTTGCAGCTTCCCCGTCAGAAAGTGATTTTTCTGCAGGAAAGCAAAGAAATCTTCGGGGGATATGAATTCTGCACACGTACAGTGGTGCAGAATTCCCCCAGGAGTAGCATATGCAAGGGCACAACTTGCTTTTAAATGCCTTGTTGAATAATGCACAGAAATAGGTTAAAGAAATATTCGGGGCTTCCCTGTGTTTTAATTTAACATTTGTGCAGGAAAGGAAAAGGAAATCAACATATGTGACATGCTTATATGTTGCTACATCCACCAGCTAATGGTTAATTTGTAAGGCGAATTGTTCCCTGGCAGTTCAGAACGGAGTGCAGTCTGTGCCACTCCACTGATTTTCAATTTGCTGGGATTACTTGCGTCTATAAACAAAACCTCTGACTTCTCGATTGGAAATGGGTAGGCATGTGGGTGAGTGCCCCATGAACATCCACAGCTGGATGCAACAAGAGGCCTTGATCCTTCAAACCCTTTTTTACCCTAATAATCCGACTGACTTCTAGGATAGTACAAGTTTGCCGAATCAAGCCTGTAGGGTAGTTGTTGTGAAACCATCAAAGGGAAGAGTGGGCCAGGCCTCCCCTTCCCACCAGGAACATAAAAGACAGCTGCACTTCAATCAGTTTGGGATTCTGAAATAAAGGAAAACAGAAATATTAGCAATGCACCAACCTGTATCTACCTCAGTAAGCTTTGTAACCCATGGGCTAGAGCATCGCCTCCCACAGAAATGCCTGGCAGAGGAAAACGTGTAAGGAATCCCCTGTGTGCATCTTCCTGAAAGTTAGGGAATGAGAGTTTGCCCCACCCCTGGAATGACCCACAGAACTGGAAGATCCCAGGCAGCCACAGTAAAGCAGGAACATCTTCGTGAAGACCTTTGCTTCCAAGGAACTGTAGGGCCATATGCGCTGGTGCTGCCCCTTCTCTGACTTGCTGGTAGAATGGCTCTGTGCTACCAGGACCCTCTCTGGTTGCACATGCCCGCACACCAGATTTCTGTGCGTGCTGAGCTCAGCCTGCCAGGAGGAAGGGGGCTTTGTCCTTCTCCCTCTGTGCTTCCTCCCCCCCCCCCCAGCACGTTTCCAGCTCGCTTAGTCCCTCCCCCTGACAGCCGGGCCAGATGGAGCTGCTCCTCCTGCTGAGTGAGGGTGACCAGATGTCTCGATTTTATAGGGACAGTCCTTATTTTGGGGTCTTTTTCTTTTATAAGCTCCTATTACCGCCCCCCCCAGTTACTTTTCTGACTCGCTTGGACCCTGTCTGTGGCAGCCAGGCCCAGGTGGGGAGCGGACTGGCACTGCCCTCCCAGCCAGGCTCTCTCCCAGGCAACTGCCACACTGCACAGAGGCAGCTACCCGGGGTGTAGGGTTGCCAGCGCTCCAGGATTGGCCTGTAGTCTCCAGGAATTAAAAATTAATCTCTAATTAAAGATTATGTCATGGGATGAAATCTCCAGGAATATGTCCAACTAAAATTGGCAACCCTACCAGGGTGGCCACTCTCACCTGGCATGAGAAACAGCTCTGTCCTGCCCCCTCCACTCCCTGCCTGAACCCGGGTGCTGGAACAGGGACCAAGCGAGCTGGAAACACGCTGGTGGGGAGAGGGAGCTGCAGAAGGAGAAGGACAGAGTCTCTCTTTACAGGAAACTTTGGTGGGGAGAGCGCAGCGGCCCCAGGCAGGGCACAGAGTCCTGGGGGAAGGTGCCAGGAGCAGGTTCCCTGTGCTCAGCCCAGGCTAGGGGCATTGCCTGCACCCAGCCTGCTGCTGAGGTGTCTGCAAGGGCATAGGAGCTCCGGAGTCCAGGGAGAAACCGTGTTGTTGTGAACCCTCTGCCCCCCACCCCTGGACAGTGGAATTGGCTGCCTTGACCCAGGGAGGTGGGGCTGGAAGGTTCCTCCCAGAGGTGACATGTGGGGCAATCAGGTGCCCCTCCTTACAGGGTGCCCCCCCCAATATCAGCAGGTACAAATCATCTCTGCAGAGGGGTCCTGCAGAAAAAAGGAACAGGCTGGTGCTGTTTTACCTTTCACTAGTAATCTATGTAGGGTTAATTGGGTGTTGATGTGTGTCCTACCAACTGCCAATCCCCTCCCCCACTCCCCCCGTAACAGGGTGCTAGGAACAGCTATAAATGGAGCCCTTTGGAAGTCACTTAAAACACCCAGGCACTGGAAGTAGTTAGACCAGGAGGGACTTAGGTAGTTTGGTTTAGGAAGGGCAGAAGGGATCCCTTGCACCTGTAGAGCCAGATGAGCTAATGAGCCCACCAGCTGGAGACCCGTGAGAAGAAAGCAAACGATAAAAAGCTGAGCTAGGGAGCAGGAAAGGGGGTTTTGTATGACTCAGGCTATGTTGTGATGTACCTGGAACACAAAAAGCAATACAGATACTCAGGTGAGGCTACTGCTAGGCTATGTGTATTGCTTAATTCACGCAGAAGGTTTACCACCCAGGGCTTCCAGGAGATGCAGGAAGGGCTTGTTCCTAAGTGGGGGCATGTCTGGGATCTACTTGTCAGCCAGAACCAGGAAGGGTTGGTAGGTGGCCTGTGAGAGGCCAGGCTGAACCTGGAGAAGATGGAGGAGCTGATGTGGTGGCTGGTAGACCAACAGAAGGAGGTGCTGCGGATGTTGCAGGCATTCCAGCAGACTGAACGACAAGCTCTGCTGGGCTGGCAGGTGGAGCAACAGTGGGTGTTTCAGGAATACATGAAGGAGCAGACCAAGGTACAGCAGCAATTACAAAACATGAGTCCTTCTGGGGGAAAAGAAGCCGAGGGAGACTAAGACTCTGTAAAAGTGGCCCCAGGGGCGATCCTGATGTGTTCCAACTGACTTTTGAAAGAATCGCTACTCGTGTGTGCTGAGATAAAGGGTTATAGGCCCTACAATTAGCCCCTCATTTGGTCAGAGACACCCAAGCCACTTACGTGGCATTGAGTGAGGAGCAGGCCAAGAACGACAGTGTGTTAAGGGCTGCTATCTTGGACCCAGTAGGCTTCTCAGCTTAAATGGAAAGGAAGACTAAGGGAACTCCAGAAGTGATGAGAGATTGCTGCCCTTATAAGGAAAATAGCGCATGATCAGGGAGAAACCTGATCCCCCAGTGGAAAACGGGGGGACTGTAGCCAAGCTGGGAAACGTAAAGCAGGGAGGTATGTAACAGGGTGCTGTTGGTAGTTATAATGTAATATATAGCTATGGGCTATGGTAATGCATGTACCTGTACAGGAAAAAAACAATTCTAAGCAGCACAAAAGCCTATAACACCCCTTTTACATGCTTGTGAAAACAGTGGGGCATCAATCCTTCCCATACTATGAATGACCCTCAACTATTGCTTGAGGATTATAAGCAGGCCACCCTTTCCTATTAGCTTTGTTATGAAAGCCTGTAGTAGGAGCTATGGTGGACAGCACTCATGTTCCCACATAGCTGATCAGCTGAAGAGGGCTGTGATGGCGTTCTTACCTAAGTTCTATGTCTCAGTTACTGCTTCTGTCAGGACTCTTACCACCGGTGCCAACAGATTCTTCATAAGGTCTATAGAGAAATGGCAGCATGCTGCTCTTTTTGCATCCCCAAATAGACCATTCCACTTTAAACACACATTCTCCCCCATGAAAGAGAAATGCAAATCAATACTTTAATAGTTGGGCACCTGGATTCCTCCTTTCGAAGCATTGGACAGCGGCCAATGTCCAAATTAGGATATTAGACAAGATGGATCGATGGTCTCATTTGATATTTCCTGTGCCTTGCATAATACTATGTGATATTTGGTTGCACCCTTGCAAAATACAGTGGAAAAGATCAGATCGGAGACTCCTATCCAGCACTCCAGAAGACACAAAGTAGTGAATCTCACACATTACACAAAGCAACTGCCAATGCACAAACTAATTTTTTTTCTTATAGGAAAAACGAATCCTGTCACTATCTGTGTAAATTGGCACCTGCTTTTCGGTCAATTATGATGCTGTTGTTTGAACACCACTCTCTAAACACTGACATACCTAATACACTGAACACCTGTTGGGTTTGTTAGCTCTAAACCAATAAATGCACTGTGTATTAATAAGATCTCTTGTAAATGATATCAGGATTTCAAGAACTTTCTATTTAAATAGTTAATTATGTCTTTAAAGTGTGTCAGATGATATACAGTGGCAGTACAAATCAAGTATAGTAATACAATCTCTTTCCATGCACGATTTTGTCAAAAGGCTGCTGCTAATAGAGCTAATCTGGTAGATTAAAAAACAAAACACCTTATTTGGAAATATTTTAGCTAATATAAGTGCTGGGTTCGGTTCTCTATAATTAATGGAGTCTTATATGTTGGTCTTGAGTATTCGAACAACAGGTAAGCATTTGTGAAAATGTTTCTGGATTTCCCAAAAATTTCATAGTTTTGACATGAATGATTATTCATGCCATGAACTGCATTGTTCCTTGTGTGCTGTTTTCTTGGCTAAAACATTGGTCAAAGAGTCAGGAAGCAGAAACGGTACATTAGGATTTTGAGGTCACTGAGCGCACAACATAGAGAATAGTTGAAGCAAAGAGTCTTCAGACAGCTGACTCGTGCTCTGAATATGATTCATTCAAATATATTTGTCATTCAAAAATTTTCACTGAAGAAAATTGGGATTAGCTCATGAATGATTCACTCACACGAGAGAGAGAGAGAAGCAAAGGGCGTAGGGCCAAGACTTTTAAAAGCTGATTTTGGGTGTCCCAATTTTTTGTGTGCCCCAGTTGAGACACTTTTAAAGGGGCCTGACTTTCAGAGCGTGCTCAACACCCAACTTCAGAAAGTCAGGTGCCTCTTTAGAGGTCTCAGTTGGCCCCCAAACCATGATTATTATTCATAATAGATAGTTTCACCAGCTCTTACCATACATAGTACAATCATCAACATTGTCTGTATTTGCCATAGTTACTACAGAATCACCCCCATATATTTCCTGTCCTTGGTGTAGGAAGAATTTGCAGTATCTCATCTCCGATTGTGAGAAAACTATTGGCAAAAACTGCCTCTTTAATGGCAGCTACTGTAATTCAATTATATGCAATGGGGGGCGGGAACATGTTAATATGCTAAAACTTTCTTTTCTCTTTTGGCATTTGACAAATTTCATAGTAAAATGAAAGTCATGTATTAAACATTTTTCTACTAGCTCTTATATTCCATCGGGAAGGAACTTTCAAAAAGCCAGTTAGGTACTATACCATTGTTATCTATACTTGGTGTGGTGATGTAGTTATCCATAACCATCAAAATTTAAAAATCTTGCTGCTTGGGCTATGTACTGTCCTCCTGCAAATCTGTTCCCTACTTTCCCCTTGGCCACCTCCTTGCTCCCACTCATGCCCCTGGGGGCAATCTGTATCCCCAGCATGTAGCAGTATGAACTGCTTTGAACTGAAGGCAGTTTTGTAGTGGACTGTGCCTTTAAGAGATCTAGAAGCAGCAGTTTCCAGGAAATGCAGTTTGGTTCAATAGAATTTAAAATAATGCTAATTACTCTTCTGAGTAAGGTTAACTCATGGAGTTGCTAGCAGGGGTCCAGGCCCAGGGTTTAATTTGCAATGAAAGAGGTCTTGGGGCTCTAGCAAGTTTTTTACCTTCATAACTGATGCAACAAGCCCAGAGGTGCTGGGGCTAGGAACTTCCAAGCTTGGAGGTGCCAGGGCCAAGGCGGCTCTAGCGATTTCGCCGCCCCAAGCACGGCGGCACGCCGCGGTGGGTGCTCTGCCGGTCGCCGGGCCCGCAGCTCCGGTGGACCTCCCACAGACGTGCCTGCGGAGGGTCCACTGGTCCCGCTGCTCCAGTGGACCTCTTGCAGGTGTGCCTGCGGATGCTCCACCGGAGCCGCGGGACCAGCGGACCCTCCACAGGCACGTCTGCGGGAGGTCCACCGGAGCCGCCTGCCGCCCTCCCGGCGACCGGCAGAGCGCCCCCCGCGGCATGCCGCCCCAAGCACGCGCTTGGCGTGCTGGGGCCTGGAGCCGCCCCTGGCCAGGGCTCAACCTCTACAAGCCCTGGCACAAATTAAGCCCTGTCCAGGCACAAAGTTTAGATACCGATCCAGACTTCCCCAAAATTCAGCGTGGACAGATCTGGAATCTTCTTTCAGCCTAGCATGGAGCCAGATGTGAAACTGGCTGCAGCTGGTTGAGGGGTATTTGGATCTGTGGTCTTCTTGGGGCCTAGCTCAGACAGAAATACGACAAATGTGGTTTGAGCACACAGCTCATGAGAAACTGGGTCAGCATATTTACAGCCGAGATTCTTTTTTGCACCACGCTTTTCTGTACCTTATTTCCTAGGCTGTTATGACAAGCTACCATCCCCCATGTTGTTCTTCTCATCTAATGCCAAATATAATCTAGTCCTGATTTCTTCACTCAAAGGCCCCTGCCGTGGTATTTGCTGAGCTTTAGCTCTCTTTGATCGCTGTGAAACTCTCCTTACCTTATTCCTATTATTTCTGACAGTCTTGTAGCGCAATTAAAGAAGCGCTGCTGCACCTGAGCATTCCTCGCATCCTGTTGCCTACAGCGGTGACACTGATGTTCTAAATGAGCTATATTCAAACCTGAACTTCAGATGCAACTAGTATAACAATGACAGCCACACACTATTGGAGCTGGCTGACGCAAATAATAATTTAAATGCTGAATCAAGCGAGCATCCCTGGGATGCAGGTTAAGGACGGATGAATCAGATGCCACTGTAGAAAGGGGCTGGAGTGCTGTTTACTCACATCCGTTGTTCACTCTGGGCATTTATAGTGTAAAAGAGGAAGGCTAGAGAGATGGTTTCAATTGGTAGCCAATTAGCAATCTGCAAAAGTGAAGTGCTGCGGAGGCAACAGCATTGAATAGTGTTGTATCCCTGGTTACTGGGAGTCTTGAGATTCAGTAATGAGGTACATAACAATGAGCTGTACAGATCATGTCTGTACTGCACAGGGATCCATGCAGCACTGGTTAAACTCCCCAGGTCCTGTCCTAAGATACTCTTTGCTGAGTGTAAAACCTCGGCTGGATTGTCCTGGGGCAGACTCTTCTTTGGCTATTTCAAATCCCAGTCAGGAATCTGGAGAGAACATCCATAGAGAGTTACCACTGGCTCGTTAAGAAGGGCCTGTGTCCTTCATGCAAAATGTGCCTTGTGATCTCTGCACCATAAGAAGGAGCAAATATTTGATTTAACGCTGTTTCTGCCCCTTTATCAGAACATTGCTTTAAAAAGAGAAACTCAGGATGGATTCTCCTTTTTACACTCCCTTATGACATGTGAAGTGATGAGAATTCTAGCTCCAGGGCATCAATAGCTTCTGGTGCAAGAACTGCAGTGGGACATGGAAGCAGTTTAAAGAAAATAGGAGGATATTTAAGGTTCCCAGTGGGTGAGGGAATGGGAAGGTGTCACAGAGTGGCTGGCCCTTTTAAAAGGGAGCGGGGTCCAGTGCACCTCGCCTGATTTCCTGCTGCCCCATTGACCTTCAGAGAAGGCACTGGCACTCTTAAAGGGGGAGACAGCTACAAGTTGTTAGCAAATTCCTTCATAGCTGCATGGAGTAATCAGACTCCTACAGGGCCATGAGTCAGCAGAGGGAAGATTGCTACCTGTGGGCTCTCGTCAGCCCAGAGGTGAGGGAAAGACCTACATAGGGAGCTGCAGGCAGGGCTCCCACGTAGCGTGACCCTATGTCCGGTTTTGGCCAGGAGAGTCTCTTAGGCTCTGTCCCGGCCACCTGACTTTTTTGACAAAATTGGGCATTTGTACCGTTTGCTCTTGCCAACTGATCACCAGTGTGTCCAAAAAGTGGGGTGGGACCCCCTAGTGCAGAAGAACGTGCGGGGGTGGGGCGAGACCGAGTGGCAACACCAGCTCTGCACTGGAGGGCGGGCTAGGGAGAGTGGCTTGGGCTGGCTGGCCTGCCCCACATGAAGGGAGGAGAGGGGCCTTGGGTGGCCCCTATGCGCAGGTGGGCGGGCTTGGACCACCAGCCCTGTGGGTGGGTGGTGGGAGGGGGGCTCAGAGGACTAGCCCTGCATGTGGGGCGGGGGCTAGGGTGGCCCTGCATGTGGGGCCAGCAAAGGGGGGGCACACTGGGGCCAGCCACAGGGGGGACCTCAGGCTGGCCCCATGCTGGCAGGAGGCAGGGAAGGCTTGTGGCTCGGGCTGGCTTGGGGGTATCCTGTTTTCCTTTTGGGAAAATATGATCACTCTACTCCTGAGGGAAACAGCTGGTACAGGTGCTGGAGGAGCTCCTGAGAGCCCAGAAACTCAGGGCTTAGAGGCCGGCTGTGCAACTCCTGAACCCAAGGTGAGACTACAGGTCAAGGAGACTGGGCTTAAGGAATATAGGCCACCCAAGGAGGGCTGGGCAACCCCTGAGCCTGCTAGGAAGCAGTAGAGGCCAGGGAGATCTTGTGTCTGGAACTGGAAGAGACTTTATTTCAAGTTTATTTGGACTTAATAAAGTGCAATTCCAGAAGGGGAATTTTGTCTTATACCTTTTGGACTATGGTGTTCTTAAGGAGCCATGTGAGAAGGGGAAACTGAGGCAGGATGCTATTGAGCCATGCTTGGCCATGAGGGGGTGCTACAGGGCAGTCACACCTGTTGACAAAAGGTCCAACAACATTAATAACAACTGAGCAGTTCCATCAATGAAGAGGCCGCACAGAGATAGGAGCTGAGACATCAAATGCTTTATCTGTTGTCAGCAGTTCAGCAGCAATTCCAATACGTTCACTGGTCTACAGGACACAAAACTGTATAGGTGAAGGACTTCCCAATCTAAAAAGCTTGGACACAGAGAAGTCAAGATGCACTTGGAAACCAGGGGAATGAAGTAACTTTTGTTTAAATGCCCCTTTCTGGGATACCAATCTTAAATGCATTTAAATCCTGATTGCTGCTTCATAGTGTCTGCTGTTTGTCCTGTATTGAAATGGACGATGTTTAATGTGCATTGGATGTTTTGAGTATGTTGTGGGCTATTAAGCAGCAGTGTGCTTCATAGTGGGGCGATAACTACTGCCAATAAACAGCGTAGCGTTTAATGACCAATATCAATTTTTCTAGATTACGATGTTTCATATACAGGATGGAATTATTAATCTTTTAGCCACAATATTTATTGAAGGAAAAGGATCAGAAACACATGGAAAAGGATAAATGATTCATCCCAGAAAAAGCAGCTACAATACTAAAACTCGTAACGAGTAAAACATGTCAGACTTGTGAAAGTACGTTCTACATCAGGAGTGCTCAACGTTTTTCTTTGAGCCCTCCCCCGCCCCCCTCCAACATGCTATAAAGATTCTACAGCCCACCTGTGTCACAATATCTGGTTTTCTGCCTATAAAAGCCAGGGTTGGCGTTAGGGGTAGTAAGCAGGGCAATTGTCTGGGGCCTCATGCCAGAGGAGCCCCCTCAAAGCTACATTGCTCAGGCTTCGGCTTCGGCCTCAGGTGGCAGGGCTCAGGTCCCGGGCTTCCCATGCGTCAGGGCTTCGGCTTTCTGCCCTGGGCCCCAGTGAGTCTAATACTGGCCCTGCTCGTGGGCCCCTGGGAGCCTCGGTCCCCTGGTTGAGAACCACTGGTCTACATGACTCCATTTCAGTAAGAAACTGGATACATTCACAAATAGGAAGGAAAAAATGTATCCTCCTTCCTTAATTTTTGTGTCTTTAGATTGTAAACCATTTAGGGCAAGGATTGTGCCTCTTTGTTCTTTGTCCAAAACTAGGAATAATAACTCTCTACTTAGACTGTAACCACTTTCAACGGTAAATAACATTTTTAAATACTCTAGTACACAGAACTATTTGTCTTTAAAAAGCACCTTGCTTTTAATGGGTAAGTATTGTTTCAACATTGTATAACTGGGAATAGTTGCTATAATCCAGTGCTTTTAGAAGACATTTCTTTGCAATGACAAGAAAAATATTATACATTCGCATGTCTCATTATTTTTTCTTATCTCATTTTACCCCAACATACATATCCTTATAGCTCAAGAAATATGGATGTGAAAAATATATTCTATTAAAGAACAAACTTTGATCCTGTAATACTGATTTTTTTTTTTTGGCACTGACCATAATGTACAAAACGGAGTGTTGTCAGACCTTTTTAGATAAATGTCTGGCATAATGTCACTTCTAAAGATATAGTAATATAATCTGTATAAGATAAACAATTGTTTGTCTAAGATTATCACGTGCCTTAAATGTGAGCATGGGTTTTTTTAGATATGGAAGAGGAGCTGTTTTACCCTCACTTTTGATCTAGTCTATCCAATATTTTTGTATTGTATTGTTATTTTCAGTATTTTTTGCAGGCTGAGAGAGAACTTTCCCTGAACCTTTTGCTACTTTTTCTAATTGGGGTTCAGGTACCTTTTAGGATTACAGAAGAATTAGTTCAATAAAACACTTTGCCTGCAAAAGGGAATGATGGTTCATATTGCTGGCTTTATTCATTTCTTCCCACAAAGAAGCAATGCTACATGTTTTAAGGCCATCATGACAGTCAGTCCTTTTTCTGTCCTTTTTTTTTGTCTAGCAATTACTTCCTATAGGAAAATTAGGGTTATTGACAAGTGTGCATAGCTACAGTGCAGAGTATTTTGTTTTACATCCCTTTTTGACTGCTCCCCAGTATTGTCAAATCTTTTTTGTTTAATGAGGTGGGGGGAGTACATAAGTGGATTGTATTTCAAAACAATATGTTTCCTAAATGTTTCCTAATAGTGCTCAATTTGTGTCCACGTAGAATTATGGTCTCTTATTATCCATTTTAATTAAATACACCAAATGAGCTGATCCAAAGTAGTTATGATGGCAAAATTAAAGCCACCGTAATCTTGATCTAAATATAAAATTTTAAAGGGAAGCCAAAGATTTTTTTTTTTGTCTTTCAAACTGTATTATGGTTAGCGAACAGTATTGATTTCAATCTGTCACGAAGCATTTGCTAAGGAATCCACGATAGTATGGTGTCTTTTTATGTTTTTCCCCATAAAGGCTGCAGGAGGTTTGGCCCATCTCCTGAGGCCAGCCTTTGTTTGCTGAATCAGTGGTTCCATGTTTTTTGCATGTAATGTGGAATCTAAACTGCTAGATAATTTATCAGTCCTTGAAATCCGAAAAGGAAACTCTGAGGCTACTTTATATTCCATTCCTCTACAGCGCTCAAGGCCTCAGGCTTGCGAAAATTAAGATCAACTTTTTGTAGCAGTTGGAGGCAACAGATTATAGCCAGCACCAAATCCCTTCCTCCGCATTGTATTAAAGAAATCATGTCTCAGGTTTGGGCAAGTTCGGGATCAAGTCAGGTCCTTTACTTCAGAGCCTAATGGCAACTTCTATCTCCAGATTACATGGAGGAAAAAAAATCTACTTTTTCATCTCAACCCCGCTTTTCTATCTGCTCCTTCATTGGTCTCAGCTGGAGTCCTCCCTCTACATCCACTGCAGCTCAGGCAGCTTCTCTTAGGCTTAGGCAGGTTCCTCCCCCCAATTTACCCCAGTGAAGGATTTTTAGTCCCTTTCTTGTCCTGTTGGGTGTGGGCCATATTCTATCAGCACACAAACCAAGGTCACTTTTCAAGGAACTGCCCTTTTAATCAACAACAAGACACTTTTTAATCACACAGCTCACTTTAAATGATCTTAAGCAAAGAACCTTCCTCTGCTTTCTAGCTGGAAGGCATAACTTAGTAAACAGTATTTATTGAAAGCTTCTGTTATTATTGGGCTGGGATCTCTCCAACTCCTGACAGAACTTTTTAAACACTGTTCTAGCCATGTTAATGTGCGTCTCCATATGGCTCAATCAGGTTTTCTGGGCATTTATTTGGTAACAGGTTCCGTGGAAGTACTCTGAGCAAGCTTTGTGTACTTGAGCCATCTGACCTAGCGTTAGAAAGGACTTTCAAGGATGTGTGGAGTGGAGATATAAATAATCATAGGCTGAGCTACAAACGAGAAGGCAGGATGTGTCGTGATACCGGATCTCATGCTGGAGACTGAAGTGATTAATTTTCTCATGAAGGAGCATACTAGTGTTAGGCAGTGGTGATTAGATCTTTATAAGTGTGTCTCTGGATACTCCAGAGCATTTAATCTGAAGTTTGTAGGTGCATTAATCTCAATAGCTCTCACTGGTTAAGAATAGAAGGGAGCTGAGTCGGGCTAGATGAAAGGCAGGCTTTTAATTCATGTGCCATTTGAAAACCATGTAGAAATAATGAATGCCTCCGTCATGTTGCCTGAAAATCATCAATTTTAGCTGGCTCTTCCTTGGAGAAATGAATGGGGTCATCCATAGGAAGAACACACACAGTATATTGTGCCCCTATTTACCAAAATTGAGTCAAGGAAAAAGTTTCTAGCATGGACATCGTTCCAGCTATAAAATAAAGATTTCGACACATTAGCATAACAAAGGTCACATTTTTTTAATGCCCAGTTGTGCTGCTTCATATGGGGCCAGATTCCTTCCCTGAAATCGCCGATCTGTTAGCAGCTGTTTTGTATTATTGCTCTCTTACAGTTGAAGGCTTCTTAAACCAATTTCTGACAAGCTCTGGCATCTTTCCAACATGTATCTACATAATTGTTTGCTCTTGTTCTAGGATTCCCTTTAAGCACAGGTCTTGAATTTCACAGTCGTTATACTGATATGGAATTTATACATAAATACAAGACCTGTGGCAGTGGTTATTCAGTAATAGCTTCTGTAATGGTTTGTTTAACTTGGGATAAGACTTTGTAAAGAAGACCTTTGTCCCTGTGTTTACAGAGACTCTTAGTGAATGTTTTAGTACAGGCTGGGGATTGTTAGACACTGTTTATTACTAGATAAACTGTATATTTCCCAAAACAACTGGATACACACATGAAAGATTATTAGCACATGTAATTTACTTATGTGATTAGGAAAACAGTAACTAGAGGTCTTTTAGAGGGCTGCCCAGTGACTTTTTGGGTAAGCATCAATCTTGTTGGATCAGATCACAAAACTTGAGTTAAAAATAGTGACTGGGCCAGTTCTGGCCTCAGTTCCATTGGGGTTGCGTAGGTGTAACCGAGGATGAAATTTGGCCTCATGGTTTACATTTTTAAGTATTTATTTCTCTAAGAAATATTCCTCCTCCCTGTTTCAAAATCCTTTCAATTCTACTTTCCTGTTCTTATTTAGGAACACAACTAATTAAAAATTTGCCTTTGAATTGTCTAGTCCTAACATGTTGTATGGCCTATCAACATATTTGGCAGGTTGTTTTTGAAATATTTGGAATGTGAGTAGCCTGGCAGGCAGGGCCAGCTCCAGGT
This sequence comes from Mauremys mutica, assembly GCF_020497125.1. Taxonomy (NCBI): domain Eukaryota; kingdom Metazoa; phylum Chordata; order Testudines; family Geoemydidae; genus Mauremys; species Mauremys mutica. The sequence goes on along the minus strand of NC_059081.1, from coordinate 12,761,068 downwards.
TTTTTTGCTGCCCCAAGGAGGGAGGAAAAAAAAAAAGGGCTGGAGTGCTGCCACTGAAGCAAAAAAAAAAAAAGGGGGGGGTGCCACTCCTTGAAAAGGGTAGAAGTAGCAAAGGAGGGGCACGAGTTTGAATGCCAGATGTTGACTGTCGCCCGTTGCACTGGTATTAGCATGGAGGCTTGGGCTTTCAATATAACAGGATGCAGTGCATCGTTCTAGCAACCTGGTTAGCTAAAGAATAGCACCGATGGGATGGAATGTCAGCTCAATAGAGGGACCATGAGGGAGAGGAGTAAAATAGAGGGAGATCATGTAAGACCATGTGGAAAGGACAGAGATGAATGTTAAGGCCTGAAGGGATCATTATGAGCATCTAGTCTGACCTACTGTATAGCACAGTCCAAAGCACCTCACCTGGTAATCTCTGCATCAAGCTCATCATTTTGATTTGAGCTATTGTGTATCTTTTTTAGAAAGACATTCAATCTTGATTTAAAGACTTGGAGTAATGGAGAATCAACCACACCCCTAGATAAATTTTTCCAATGATTTATTTCCCTTACTGTTAAAAATGTGTGCCTTATTTCTAATCTGAATTTGTCTAGTTTCAGCTTTCAACCACTAGATTTTTTTCTACTAGATTAGAGAGCCATCTGCTATCAGAAATCTCTTCCCCACATAGGTACTCACAAGCCATATTCAAGTCACCTATTAACCTTCTTTTGGATAAAGGAATAGATTGAGTTCTTTAAAAATGTTTTTTTTTACCTTTGTTCGTTTGTAACCATGTCTATCCTTATTCCTTAAACCTATGTCCTTTTTATTAGTAAACTTGTTTTACGTTTACCATTAGTCAGCTCAGTGCTTTGACTGAAATAGTGTTTGTTAACCACAGTTAAGGTAAAAAGCTGCAGTGTACTTGTCTCTTTAAAGGAGGAGTGAAGTTGATAAGATTATGTGGGCACTGCAGAGAAAGATGTCACTGAGGGACTCAGGCATTGGGGTTCACTAATTGTTACCAGCTAGGCACAGTCTGGACTGGCAGAGTCCAGGAGAGTTTGCTGAGAAGGCAGACAAGATGGCATGTTGGGGAGCTGTCACAGAGCTTAGCAGCAGCAAAACTCTCACTTGCTGAGGCTGAGGAGTAACGCAGTGGCTCACAATTCTGGGAACTCCAGCAAATTGTCACAGCATGTCATTCAAATGAGCCCACCTGACCAAGCAATCCAGGTTAGCCTGTATAATTGTCCTGTTTCCTTCATTATTTTCTACTCCCCAGATGTTTGTCATCTACAGATTTTACTGGTAATGATTATATCTTCTTCCAGATGACTGATAAAGGTATTGAATAGCAATGGGGCAAGAACAAATCCATAAGGGACCCAACTAGAAGTACTCCCACTTACAATTTATTGTGATCTATTAACTAACCAGTTTTAATTAATTTTAATATGGGCTACACTGCTTTTCGACTAGACTATAGGAATGTGGGAGCTGCCATACTGGATCAGAGCTGAGGTCCTTCTAGTCCAGAATCCTGTCTGATAGTGGCCATGACTAGGCTTTTTTCCTCTGAAACATCTGGAGTAGCCAGATGTGGGATAATCTGTTTCCTGAACACTAATTGTAAGGGACTGGCTTAAATAAAAATAATAAATCCTGAAGCACAAAGTTTAGTATCCCGTCCACAATTTGTGTTGTTAATAACTCTGAATATTCTTGATAGCAATATAATTATCCAATCCTCTTTTACTCTTAAATTATTGGTGTCAATTAGGGTTGTGAAGCGATTAAAAAAATTAATCATGATTAATCGTGCAATTAAATAATTGTGATTAATTGCATGATTAATCGCACTGTTTAAATAAATGGTATGTATTATTCTTTAATATTTTTGGATGTTTTCTACATTTTCAAATATATTGATTTCAATTACCACACAATACAAGTGTATAGTGCTCACTTTATATTATTTTTTATTACAAATATTTGCATAGTAAAAAACAAAAGAAATAGTATTTTTCAATTCACCTAATACAAGTGCTATAGTGCAATCTCTTTATCATGAAAGTTGAACTTACAAATGTGGAATTATGTACAAAAAATAACTTCTCAAAAACAAAACAATGTAAAACTTTAGAGTCTACAAGTCCACTCAATCATACTTGTTGTTCAGCAAATTGCTCAGACAAAAAGTTTGTTTACATTTGCAGGAGATAATGCTGCCCACTTCTTGTTTACAATGTCACCTGAAAACGAGAACAGGTGTTTGCATGGCACTGTTGTAGTCACAAGATATTTATGTGACAGATGCGCTAAAGATTCATATGCCCCCTCATGCTTCAACCACCCTTCCAGAGGACGTGTGTCCATGCCGATGACGGGTTCTGGTCAATAACGATCCAAAACAGTGTGGACTGATGCATATTCATCATCTGAGTCGGATGTCATTAGCAGAAAGTTGATTTTCTTTTTTGGTGGTTCAGTTCTGTAGTTTCTGCATTGGAGTGTTGCTCTTTTAAGATTTCTGAAAGTATGCGCCACATTTTGTCCCTCTCAGATTTTGGAAGGCACTTCAGATTCTTAAACCTTGGGTCAAGTGCTGTAGCTATCTTTAGAAATCTTCTTAAAATGAACAAGTACTGGCTCATCATCCGAGATTGCTATAACATGAAATATATGGCAGAATGTGGATAAAACAGAGCAGGAGACGTACAATCCTCCCCCAAGGAGTTCAGTCATAAATGTAATTAACACTTTTTTTTCTTTTTTTTAATAAGCATCATCAGCATGGAATCATGTCCTCTGGAATGGTGGCCAAAGCATGAAGGGTCATGTGACTATTTAGCATATCTGGCACATGAATACCTTGCAATGCTGGCTACAAAAGTGCCATGCAAACTCCTGTTCTCACTTTCAGATAACATTATGTCCAGTAAATGTAAACAAACTTGTTTGTCATAGTGATTGACTGAACAAGAAATAGGACTGAGTGGACTTGTAGGCTCTAAAGCAGGGGTAGGCAACCTATGGCACAGGTGCCGAAGGCGGCACGTGAGCTGATTTTCAGTGGCACTCACTGCCCGGGTTCTGGCTACCAGTCCAGGGGGCTCTGCATTTTAATTTAATTTTAAATGAAGCTTCTTAAACATTCTGAAACCTTATTTACTTTACATACAATCATAGTTTAGTTATATATTATAGACTTATAGAAAGAGACCTTCTAAAAAGGTTAAAATGTATTATTGGTACGCAAAACCTTAAATTAGAGTGAATAAATGAAGACTCGACACACCACTTCTCAAAGGTTGCCGACCCCTGCTCTAAAGTCTTACATTGTTTTGTTTTTTAGAGTGTAGTTATGTAACAAAAAAAATCTACATTTGTAAGTTGCACTTTCATGATAGATTGCATTTCAGTACTTGTATGAGGTGAATTGAAAATGATTATTTTTACAGTGCAAATATTTGTAATAAAAATGTTGAGTACTGTACACTCTGTATTATGTGTTGTAATTGAAATCAATATATTTGAAAATGTAGAAAAACATCCAAAATATTTAAACAATAGAATACCAATTGAAATTTATTAAGTGTGATTATTTAATTACAATTAATTTTTTTGAGTTAATCTTGTGTTGTGATTAATCGACAGCCCTAGTCTCAATGCTTTCCTGTGGCAATGAGTTCCACTTTTTTACACAATGTGATTTAAATGCTGATTATTGTTTTTAATCAGTTTTGAATGTCCCATCTTTAATTTCATTGAATGTCTTCTTGTTCTTATTTTATGAGACAGGAAGAACAAGAACTACCTTTTCTATGCCACTCATCTTATATACTGTTATCCTAACCCCTTTTTATTAACCTCCTTTCTTAGATAAACTGTTGTAATCTTTTCAATTTCTCATCAGTTTTCCATGCCCTTGATCATTCTCATTCCACTCCTTTGAACTCTCTCTTCTCCCCCGCACCCCCAATATTCTTTTTGAGATGGGGTGACCAGTACTGCCCACAATATTCCACAAGGCCACACCATTGATTTATATCAAAGAATGTTCCATGTCTTGTATTATTCCCCATTCTATTCCTTACACATCTTAAACTACTTGTTTGCTTTTTTGACAGCAGCTGCACGATGAGCAGAGGTCTTCATTGAGCAGTCTACAGTGATGCCCAGGTCCCTTTCTTCAGATGAGTTAACTTACAACCCTATATGGTCTAGGAGTAATTTATATTTTTTCCTCCAGTGTGCATTACTTTGCATTTATGGACACAATTTCATTTGCCATCACATTGCCTCTTCACCTGGTTTGTTTACGGTGTCTCTGATGTTGCTTATAGTCAGGACCAGAGAGGATTAATCTAGATAACTTTCTCATCTGCATATCTTCCTTCCTTATTGTTCAACCCCCCTTTCGAGATAATTAATAAATATATTAAACTTGGAATCATGTGACATCCCCCTTAACCTTCTGCCACGATAAAAATTGACCACTTAATCTACCTTGCTTTCTGACTCAGTCTCTTAGGTTGTTGACAATGACACACCTTGCCTCTCACCCCATGACTATTTTCGCTTCTTTACTAGCCTCTTCTGTAGGATCCTGTCAAAGGGCTTTTGGAAGTCCAAATAAATTGAGTCAGTCCTCCTTTATTCACTATGTTGACACATTCAAAGAATTCTACTAATGAGACACATTTTTTCCTTGCAGAAACTGCTGAGGAGAGCCTATCTTGAGCTTCCATGTGGTGTTCTGCTTTGAATTATTATTTCAACCAATTTGCCAGAAGAGATGTAAAGTTTGCCAGTTTATAATTCGCTAGATCACTCTAGAGCCTTTTTAAATATAGGTACAGCATTTGATACCCTTCCCATCCTCCTGAACAGTGTTTACGTGAGTGCCCATTTTTGTTAGCACTCAGCTACCCTGTACTTCCTACTTAAATTCCTTCAGAACTCTTGGATGTACCATTTGGGGTTGGTGACTTACTGCTTTTTAAATTATCACCCTGCTCCAGTGCCTCCTAACACTTCAATCTCTGAGAGCACCCACCTTCATTACCAGAAAACAGCAGATCTGGGGAAGAAATCTTCCAACAATCATATAACTCCTCAGCTGTGTCCCTCTCTCTCAATTGTTCCCTTTGAACTTTAGTGATCCAGCAGACTCACCCATTCTTTATCAAGTATTTGTTTCTGAAGAAACTTGAAGAATTTCTTGGCTTGTTTGCTTATTTATTTAACACCTTTATTTGTTCTTTGAAATCTATTTGGGACCTTCTGATTTTCCTTACTGCATGTTGCAACATGCTCCCATTTTAATTGGCTTCACCAGAGTCAGATTTCCAAATACTGAAGGTTTGAATAGATTCTCAAAACTTTCCATTTAGTCATATGGGTTCACTCCTTGCCTTCCTGGTTGAGTGGTAGGGAGCTGTGCTCTTACGGAGGTATGTGTTTGGTTGTGGGTTGTTTTTTTTTTCCCCTGCCTTGCCACCTCTAAGGACTTTACTTCAGTAATTTAACTTTAGAGCCTTTTTGACTAATTAAAAACCCAATATATAAATTAAACCACAAATTCAATTAGGGATGTTGAAATGACAATAAACACTTCAATGCTTTCTCATTTACTTTTCCTCATTGGGTATTTGTACTGATATTCCTTATACTCCCTCTTATCCTAAGTATTTGAATTGAAGAGTGGGTGGAAGGAGACCTTCCTACTTTTAGTAGCTATCATTTTCTAACTACTGCTATCTCTGCAAGATATGGTGTTCATCCCTCATTCCCATAGGCACTGCTATAGAGTCATTTTATTCCTGAAATGCACCCAACTGTGTCATAAACCCTAGATACAGTTGTTATGATCATCAGTGGAGCTCAAAACTGGACCTTTGACACCAAGGCCCCAATTCAGCAAGGTACTTGAGCACCTGTCTAACCTTGAGCATGTAAATTGCAATTGAACTAATGTGTTGTTTAAAGTTAGTCATGTACTTAAATACTTTGCTGAACTGGGGCCCAAATGCACAAATTTATACCATGTGAGCCAACGACTAACTCCATTATTAGATGTGTAAAGGTTTATCTTTGCCAGAGCAAGTCATGTCTTAAACCAATGTATTACATACTCCCTGGAATAAACGGAAAACTAGCTTGTCTAATGAGAACCATGCTGTCTGTGGTTCATTACATTCAATTTCGAAGCATTTCCATGTAGAGGTGTAGGTTTGTTAGATCAAACACTTGATGCCAAAACCAACATTTGTAAAAACAATCCATAAGGCAAAAAACCCAGTATGATTAAAAAATCAGATTAATCTAATACCAAAAATACTATAATCCTTTAATCATAATTGTTTGGTTTTTGCATAGAATCACAACAAGATAATAATAGTGTTGTTTGCATGGATTACCTGTGCATTTCGATACGTTAACACCCCAGTAAAGTGTTTTACTTTTAAATTACTGATATATACTCAACCTTAATGACACCTTAAATCAGGGGTAATCAATTATTTTTTTTCAAGGTCCAAATTTCTTGGTCAAGGGATAGTCAAGGTCCAGACACCAGAGAAAATACAAAAATAACAATAATAAGTAAATAAAAACTTCATGGTCAGTTCAAAAGTGTCTGACAGTCTGGATTTGGCCTACAGTCCACCTATTGACTTCCCCCTCCTTAAGTTGTTTTTGTGTGAGATTTAGTATGGGTTTAAAATACTTGGAAAAAAATATAATTATCTATGTAGCATTTCACATTGTCAGAGATCTATACAAACATTGACTCTGATCCTGCAAATACTTGGTCACACTGAGTTCAGTGGGATTTCTCGTGTGTGTGGAATTAAGTGTGTGTTTGGAAGACTGAGACCACTAAGCAGGACTTCAGAGTCCACAACAAGCTCATGGAAAAGAGAGGGAGAGAGAAGTTGTATCCCCATTTTATTGATGGGGAAGCACAGAAACAAAAAGGCTAAATAACCTGGTCTTGATACAGAGTGAGTCAGTGGAACAATAGTAGAAATGATGCTGCAACTAAGAGAGCTAAAGCAATCCGTGATATAAGCAGGGCCCACAGGGGAGTATCAAGTAGAAGTAAGCTGGCTCTGGGAGGGTCAGGGCTGGGGTGGGGGATGTGGGGTGCTGGCTCTGGGAGGGGGCTCAAGGCTGGGGTAGGGGCTTGGGGTGCAGGAGGTGGCTCTGGGCTGGGGCAGTGTGTTGTGGTGCAGGAGAGGGTGCTGGCTCTGCGAGGGGGGGTCAGGGCTGGGTGCTGCCTCCCACCAGGTGGCACTTATCTCGATCCAAGGCGCAGCAAGGCTGGCCCCACACCACTCCCAAAAGGGGCCAACATGCCCTTGCGAGCTGCCCCTCTCTGCAGACACCGCCCCTAAAGCTCCCATTAGCCACAGTTCCCCATTCCCAGCCAATGGGACTTGCTGGGTGCTTGCAGGCAGGACCAGCGCATGGAGATCCCTTCTGGCTGTCTTCCCAGGGCTGCGGGGGCATGCTGGCCACTTCTGAGAGGGGGGGGGGGGGCTGTGGCAGGCAGAGAACCTGCCTTAGTGACAGGCAGCCCAGCTGCGGCCGGAGATCGCAATCGACTGGGAGAGTCCCCGGGATCAACAAGTCGATTGCAATCGACGGGTTGGTGTCCACTGGTCTAGACCATCAGAACGGTTCATGGGTTAAAAAATTTCTGAAGACATTGTTTAAGACCAGCTATAACCCATCAATATCCTCCAAAGATCCCAGTTACTATTTTTATGATAAGGCAGCAAAGAATACCCACTTCACCCACGAAAGCTCATGCTCCAAAACGTCTGTTAGTCTATAAGGTGCCACAGGACTCTCTGCTGCTTTTACAGATCCAGACTAACACGGCTACCCCTCTGATATTTTTATGATAGTTCCTGCTTCCTACCTTTGTCATTCACTCTAAACTTAAAAGGAAAAAGAATAGGCAATTTTAATCACTTTAAAAATAATAGTTACTTACTGTGGTTTATTATAAGCCCCTTGGAAACTTGAAACTGAAATCTGTTTCCTCCCATAGCGTATGCACGTTAGTTTGCTACTGCTGTAGGGTTGCCCACGGCTGGAGAGATTCTGGTGGTATTTTATTTGTTGGTGTTTTAAATAGTATTGAATTTTTTACCTAATGAAAACATACAAATATTTCTATGGCCTTAACAAAATATTACACATGCAAAACCAACAATCCAATACAGTATCTTGGAAAAGTTTTATAAGGACACATTTGCCCTACTCTGTTTCTTATGCCTGTTTGCAATGTGTAATACCTTCCATCCAAGTACAGTATTTCAAAGTATATAAACATTAACAAGTTAAGCCTCACAACAGCCCTGAGTTGTGTAATTAACAACCTCTGTTAGTTTCCTTATCTAAAACACAAGGATAAGGCCTAAATTTTCAAGTGTCCACTAGTTACAAGTGCCTCAATTTTGGGGTGCTTAACTTTGTATGCCTCTAGCCTAGGGGTTCTCAAACTTCATTGCACAATGACCCCCTTCTGACAAAAAAAATTACTACTGGACCCCAGGAGGGGGGACTGACGCCTGAGCCTATCCAAGCCCTGCCACCCTGGGGGCTTCAGCCCCAGGCAGGGGGGCTGTAACATGAGCCCTGCCACCCACGGTTGAAGCCTTCAAGCTTGGGCTTTGGCCCTAGGCCCCAGCAAGTCTAAGCCAGCTCTGGTGGACCCCATTAAAACAGGGTTGCGACCCACTTTGGGGTCTCAACCCACAGTTTGAGAACCGCTGCTCTAGCCTCACTTTCAGAGGAACAGCACCACCTGCAGATCTCACTTCTATATTTGCAGGTGCTGAGCACCTCTGAAAAAGTGCCCCCAAAACAGAGGTACCTGTAGTCAGTAGGCATTTGAAAATCCGGTCCTAAGTATCTTGCTCAAGGTCATAGAGGAAATGTTAGGTAACAGCCAAGAACAGAACCTGCTGACTCTCAATCCAGTGCTTTAACTACAAGATAATCCTTCCTCAAATTACACTATTAATTCCAAATACACTTTTGAAAAGCAGGTTCCCATTGATGCATCCTAGGAAAAAGTGTTGTTGTGCTCACTCTGCTAGAGGCCTGTAATCCTGAAATGTATTTTAAAGTCAAGTTTCCAGTATTGAGGTTCTTTACTCCTTCCTTTAAGGAGATTCAAAAATTTTGATAGGTAAAAATGAATAGTTATGAAGTTAATTGTCTTTGAAGGAAAAAAATCAATTTCATAAGTGTACAATTTTTCTTGGTTTCTATAACCCTATTTTTAGAACATCTAGTCTTTCATTTTGTTCAGCAAGCAAGTCAACCACAACTACTTCTTGTTGTGTTTGAACAAAATGGAAAATGACTGCTTGCAAAGTAGTCATACTTTATTAACTCCTTGCTTTGTTCTTACAGATCTATTACACAATACAATGCAATTACCAAAAGGTTTAAATAAACCTGTGTGCAAAGAGCCAGCATAATACAAATCCTCAAACTTTGGCTTAACTTCAGTGATATTTTGTCCTTAGCAATGCATCACAATATAACCAGATGGCAAGATCTATGTCCCTGCAAAGAGAAGAGCTCATCTACTGAGGCACTCTGTTAACAGGAGTTTAAAAACTGCACAAAGCTGATAACACCTGCTGACTTCATGTGGAGATGCAGCTTGTTACACTACCAGAATATGGGAGAAGGGCATAAGCCTTACAGCAGACAATGAGGTCCTGTAGGACAGCCTAGCTTAGGGAGAAAACATGTTCTGCAGTTATTTGAATTATCCACTTTGTAGAATTTGGCTTTATGGGTAAGTATGACCTTGCACAGCATGTGCAGATTTTAGTCCCATCCACAAAAACACTTAAGCACAAGCTTAAAGGTAAGAATGCACTAAAAGTGTTTTGCTAGACTGAGACATTTATTTGGAGCAGAATGGAAACATTTGCTCATGGTCTCTATATGTTTGACTGCCAGAGCAGGGTAGACAGACAAATCCACACACTGTTCAGGTGTACAATATCCATATTTGGGGTATTTACATGCTAAAATTCCAACTTTCACATTTCTGAAGATATGGCCCACAACCCAAAGTACTGTACAGTGGTAGTCACAAAAATATTAAAAATATACTGAAGAAATTATTCACAGATTTTTAAAGCCAGAAGAGGTCATTATGATTGCCTAGTCTGATTTCCTGCATAACCTAGGCCCAGGGTTCTCAATCTTTTTCTTGCTGAGGCCTCCCTCAACATGCTATAAAAATGCCAGGGCCGGAGCGGGAGGGGAGAATACTCAGGGCTCCGGGGAGGGACCCTCAGCCATAGGCATAGTTTTATTTCTATTTTTTGGGGGGGGAGAGAGGTAAGGGGTGGCAGGGCTCAAGCCAGGGGTCCAGGGGTGTTTTTCATCTTCGCTCCTTAAGGCAAATCCTGAATAACAAAGGAACACAGCAAGGAAAGTTAATACCAATTACAAAAGCTGTCTAGACTGTAGTAGAAACATCTGTGAAAGTAGAATAAATTATATTGTAAAAATAAGAATGGATTAAAGAAATGTTGTATGTACCTTTAAGCAGAAATAAGAAATGTTGAAATACAGGTGCCAGGAAAAGAAACATTAGGCATAAACAATGGTGCTAATGGCAAAACATTAACAGAAGATGGGTAGTAGTTAGTAAGGGAATAAAATATGCATGCCTAACCCAGGTAAACTTATCTGATTCTGCTCCCTTTGTTATCTTGTTAAGTTCTCATCCTTTTATCTGTATAAATAAGATAGTTTGTGTCTTGCATGGGGCTCACATTATCTGGGTGTTATTAGCAGAAGCGCTGTGCTAATAAAACAGAGTGGTCTGACAAACTGTGAGTCCTGAGTCTAACTTTGACAATTTGGAGGTTCCACCGAGATGGCAACCGTCTTCACTGGGGCTGTGTGATTCCTGACTGTTTTTGTAGGACGACCGTGGAAGCCGGCACCTGGGCATTTGGCCCGAGCGGTCCTCCACCAGAACGGAAAGGTGCACAACCACAGTGAAGTCTACGCCATTGAACCTGTTGGTTCCCACTCTGTTCTGGTAGGGATCCCGGGATCTGACATCAGGAATCTGGTCAGGTAATTATTTCTGTGTTTTGTCCGGACTGAGGACTGTTCTGTCTCTGTGTCTATCCGTCTTCCTGTGGAGTGTTTGAGTCTGGGTGCCATCTCCGTCCGGGGATCGGCCAACCAAGGGGTTCCTGTCCCTGCGGTCTGAGTGAGTGGAATCTGCACAATTGCAGCCGCACCACACTTTGGGTAAATCCCTGGGTGTGAAAGCAAGGGCAATTGAGGCAGTAGCCTGTGGGCTCCTTTTGTGTGTTGCACTGGGCATTGCTCTGACAAACCCGAATTTCCTTCTTGTGCGATTGGTGTGTGAAGTCCTCCTGTATGGGTAACCAGACGTCTAAGTAGGGACAGTTCCCTAAACGAACGCCGGCTCATTTTATGTATTTAGGATGGGTCCAGACTCCTGTAAGAAGGGTCCGGACTCCTGTAAATTTCTGGAAAAATGGTCTAGGCTAACTCAGGGGGATCCCAAAACTCAGTGGCCACTGTTAAAATCTTGGAACAAAGACCGAGTGGACATCTTAAAGGACAAACTCGGCCAACCTAAAACTAAATTGGCTAAAGAAGAGGTTAATTGTTTCATTCAGTGGTGGGAAGAGGCAAATCGTAGCTGGACAAAATCAAAAACTCGCCTCTCTCAAATATTCAAATAATAAGTTGAAAGCTTTATTAAAAGCCTCCTCTCCCACCACCAGACCGAGCGCTCCCCTTTACCCCGTTCTCAGAAAACCCACCCCGGATCGATCCAACCCCCTTAATACTCCCATCTCATTGTAAAAAGGACAAAAAGCAGGATCGGGCCCAGAAAAGCAGGCAAGCAACAGATAAAAAAAACAACTGAAAAACAGGTTGGAAGCCCTAAGGGCATAGTGTAAGGAGTAAGAAAAGCAGTAAGTGCAGGCATGAACCCCTGGAACAATACTTAAAATGGTGAAATCTGAGGTGATAAAGGTGTTATTTTGGGAGATAAACGAGTGATTTAAGGAAAGAGAGTGAAAAGTTAACTCTACAAAGGCTGGAGAGAATTAAGCAGTTAAACTTTGTGAAAATGTTAAAAAGGACCATGTTAAAGAGAGAGAATTCTTGGTTTCTTTGCAGCCATTCTGAAGGGAAAATGGGCCCTTTTCCAAAAGAATGCCTGTAAATAATCCAAATATATATAGAGCTATGTAAAAACAAAGCAGTGCAAAGGAATGTTAAGGAAAAGAAAATGTGTATGTATCTAGTTGTCTGTGAAAATATGTAAAGTTCTAAGAATCTAAACCAGCACATCTGGTTTGTAAAACTCCTGTTTTGTAGGTGTAAGATAAATTAGTTTTGTTTTTGTTTTTAATGCCACTAAAAATTCATTTGACTCTTAAATCAAAGTTGCAAAACTGACAGACCTTTTTGCAAGACACAGGTAATTAGTGTTGTTTGGCTTTGGGATTTAGCATTTAACCCTTAAGGGGTAACTTGATTCTTTATAAAATTTAAAATGTTTTTTAAATAAAAACCAAGTCATGGCTGCAATAGGGCAGTCAAAATCAGGAGAATAGGGAGAGATTCTGGAGTCTTTTTGTTTGGTTGGTTGTTGTTTTTTTTGGTAACAATAGCAGATAAGAGCTGTAGTGAAAGAATTAAAAAAAAATATTTTAACAGTGCCCCTCTGAAGCAACAGCAGAGGTGAGGTGCACAAAACAAAAAGAAGCAATGTTAAAAACACTGAGCCTTAAAATGGCTCTGTGTAATCAGACTGTCACTTTTGATAAGGGTACATGAAAACTCTGTAAGAAAAAAGAAACAGTTACATCGTATGTAAAAATTGATATGGCTAATGTTTAAAAAAAAGTTGTAATATAGATGGAATGTGCTTTTTCCCTAGGACATGTGCAGTGTATATTGTAAAAAGGGGTAAAAGAAATACAAATGAAATATGCTACTGAATTAAAAGCCCTGTTTTCTTTTTCAGATCTCTGTGTGTTTTGTAAGCAGGAGTTGAAAGTGGAAAGAAATTAAAACTCTGGTGGAAGTTAATTGTGTCCCTTTTAAGACAAGTCTCTGAGCTCTGCTAATGGCTTTGAATCCACAAGCCAAGCCTGTGTTAATGCAAATTACCTAACTGATAAAGGAAGGTAAAAACTGCCAGCACAAAAGAAATTGCCTAAATAAAAGACATGGTATAACAAGATCCCTTTAAGAGATTTGATGCTAAATGTTATTGTTAATATTAAACATTGAAATAAATTTAATGTTAGTAAGTACCCCTGTAACAACGTATAGTGTGTATGATTTTTGGAAAAAACCTTGAAGGTAATATGGTAATAATGCTTCTCAGCTATTACCTGTGAATAAACTTAAAGCTTAACACAGCAGGAAAAACATTACAAACTTGGTCTGCTATATAAGAAGAAAAACTTTAGTTATTAAATTCATGAGGTGGTATACCTCAACAGTGGAATAACTTCCCCATAACTCTTAAAAAGTAGAACCCATTAAAACCTGGCCTGCCTATAGAACAAAAAAAAAAACCACAGGAAAATATGGGGGTAATTCCTCTGTTTTGCCTGCAATCAGCAAGGGTATTTGTAAAAGAAAGGAATATTTTAAGCAACAATCAATGCCACCCTGAAAGGGGTAGAAAAATGTTATTTTTGTCTTTCAGAAAATCAGAAAAAGCTAATACCAGCTACAGAACAACCTATTACAAAAACAAATAAGTTAAAAAAAAAAAAAACATACTGCAATAGCTATGAAATGTACTAAAATGCAGATAATTAGAACATAAGATGTTTTGGGTAATATCAGAAAATATTAAGGTTTTGATGCATCTGTTAAATCAAAGGAAAAGATTATTGTTTAATACCTATCAATATAACTGGATGCAGTATGTCTCCAGTACGGTAAGACAAAATTTGTTAAGTGAAGAAATTGTTGTTAAAATTGCACACCAACAGGCTCTGGAAGCAAAAAAAATGAAAAGTTAGCCCACTCCACAGATTGCACCTGGGATCCTTCTGGCTACCTCAAACCTCAAGCCAGTGGGCTGGGGAGGAAGGGAAACTATTGGACACTAGAGGTTGTACCAAGTGAACTCCTCAAAAGTGGTTATGCTTATCCATGCCTGTTGCTCCAAAGCTCTGTAGTAAAGACACCTCACTAGGATCCTGTATGTGGGAAACAGAACCATTCATATTATCTGGATGGTCTCCCACAACTACTGGCATACTAATGTTACTACCCCTAATTGTTTTTGGTTTTAAATTGTATGTGTTTAATTAAAATGTTTAAAATATGCTGGTAAATAAAACAAATGTATGCACAGCTAAAGCCACAGGCCCAAATCACCTCCCAGTATTTTACTACATAAGAAGTGACACTGGCGATTGATAATCTTAGTGTCAAAAGGGGGATATGTAGGAGCTGGACTTTGTAATGTATAATTTGATTTCATCCTACCAGCCACCCTTTTTGAATAGCAGAAAGAAATGACCCTCTGGGACTATAAGATTCTGTTTTCCCATATGCATTACAAATTGGGCCCTCTCTAACTCTTTGTTTTAAGATGTAGGTAGTAAGAGACAGGATTCTCTATTGTGTCTATGTTAAGTAAATTAGAGAAACATTGAAGGCCTGGGTCTCAATGTAAATTGTCTTGGTTAATTGTAAAACTTAGCAAGGTTTAATTTGCAATGCCTTTTTGCTCAATATAAAATACTACTGTTTGTATTCTCAATCTGTTTGTGTGAATGAGGAATGAATGCATCAGGAAAAGATAAGGTGTGAAGGCCATTGTTATAGCCAGAGTCAAGAAAAGAAGCAAAAAGACTTAAAGAGTATCAAAGAATCATCAGGCACTGCTTACTACCCAAACTGCTGTTAAACTGTCTGGCATCCGCAGCATGAATACATGCTTTGCCGTGTAAGAATGCACCACCCCAGCGAACCAATCATCACCTCAGGACCACGCAGAGTCAATTTTGACTCCAGAAGATGACGTAGAGGAACAGCCTGCAATACCTTACAATCTACGTTCTCGTAAGGGTTGCCAGAAGCAGACGACTACCTAAAGCAAGGCCCAAGAAAAAGCAGTAGTGAGCCTAGCGCCTGCTGCCTGGTGGACATAAAACCGTGACTACAGTTCCCTCAGTTGAGGTTGTCAGAACCAGAAGGGCCCTGCCTCCAACATGTGGTGCCTGTTCCTCGGCTGTTGGTGTCTGAAGGTCGGGGGAGTCCACAATGACAATTCTTTTATCCAGCAGCAAGTGTGGATAGCTCAGACCCTTAATATTTCTAAATGCTGGGTCTGCAGCCACATCCCAGCCCACTGTCAAACTGATGTTCCTGTCCTGGCTATCCCACTCAATTCCCCAGACCTCACTGGAGGACCTCGTCCGTTTAATACAATATGGAACAGTAATGACACCTGGGAAGAGACTATTGGCAGTTCCTTTAACCCACTTGGGGGAGTAATACACCGGGCAAAAAGGCTCCTGAGGTTAAAAGAAGTAGTTAAAATAATGGCAAATAAAACTGGAGAAAGTTTTAAGAGCCCTGGCCAAAGAAACAGGGGCGGTCCGACAGGTGGCCCTCCAAAAACGTCAGGCATTGTACATAGTGCTGGCGGCCAAAGGAGGGACCTGTGCTCTCATTAAAAAAAAAAACAATGTTGTGTGTTTATACCTGACGATACCAATAAGGTAATAGATCACGCTAGCCACTTAGAACAAATCGCATATATTCCCCATAAAAAGCCAAGTTCTTTATGGAAGTGGCTAAGTATTCTGTGGTATAGGAAACTGGTTGTTTCAGGAAGCCCTAACTATCCTGTTTGAAATCCTAATAATTTTTGTATGTTTTCAGTTAGTCTCCTGTTGTACCCAAAATTGTGTAAGGCATGCTACTCAGGTAACTGCCCCAGAACAGAGTGCTAATACAATAATTTTAAATATTGCTAATGAACAAAGAGATAAAAAAACGGTTAATATGTAAAACCCAGTAAAATTTTGGTCATGGCGTAAGCTTGACCAAAAGGAGGGATTGTGAAAGTAGAATAAATTATATTGTAAAAATAAGAATGGATTAAAGAAATGTTGTATGTACCTTTAAGCAGAAATAAGAAATGTTGAAATACAGGTGCCAGGAAAAGAAACATTAGGCATAAACAATGGTGCTAATGGCAAAACATTAACAGAAGATGGGTAGTAGTTAGTAAGGGAATAAAATATGCATGCCTAACCCAGGTAAACTTATCTGATTCTGCTCCCTTTGTTATCTTGTTAAGTTCTCATCCTTTTATCTGTATAAATAAGATAGTTTGTGTCTTGCATGGGGCTCACATTATCTGGGTGTTATTAGCAGAAGCGCTGTGCTAATAAAACAGAGTGGTCTGACAAACTGTGAGTCCTGAGTCTAACTTTGACACATCATATGGCACGTCCCGTCTTCCCAGTGGCTGCGAGAAAGTTGGGATACCTCACTTAACACAGGATAATATTTTGATGGCTGTTTTTTTCTGTAACTTTTCACTAGTTTGAGGATTTACTTTTTTTATTTAATGACTGGGGCTTCTATCTCTGTGCAATCCAGGGGAATGGGTTTGGGGGCAGTGGTTAAGAAAATAAGAGTATGGAGGACATTGGTAATCATAGTTTGCATGTGGAATATGCACATTGGTGGGAAAACTAAAACTGTAACTTCTGCAACATTTTGATCCCATTGTGTATTTGTTGCTCCACCTTCCCCAATCCTTCATCTTTTGTGTATTTAGATTGTAAACTCCTTAGTGCCCAAGTCTTTATGAGCACCATGGGAGCTCAGCTGTGGCACGGGCACTTTAGGTGCTATTGTAATGAATATTTAATAACATTAAAATAAATGAATTTTGGCAAGGATGATATCAAGTGATACATTAAGAATAAAATGTTTTATCAAGAGAACAAATTATTTAGCAGATCCAAGATTCTGTGATCGATATCAATGAGTATTTCAAACTATTGGAAATGCATTTCTTTTTAATCTCGCTCCAACCCACCTACCCACAAAAACTCTAGTTATTGAATGCTACCACATTTCAGTATAAAGTTGAGATGCACTGTCTCCTTCAGGTTAGGTCAAGTTATGTTCTAGCTCAACCAGAAGTTATGGGCTCGGTGCAGGAATTGCTGGGTGAAATTCTGTGACTTAAGTCAGCAGTTCTCAACCAGGGGACTGTGAGCCCTTTCGGGGGGCTGTATGGCCCAGTGGCTGAAACCTGGTGCCCCAAGCTCCAGTGCTGAAGTCGGGAGTGGCCAGGGCAGAAGCCGGCGCCCCCTGCCGAGAGCGGCCCAGGGCTGATGCCAGATCCTTCTCCCAACAGCAACCTTTAAAGAAAACTTAAAGCTTAAAATAAGTGTACTTTTCATGACTGTGTGCAGTAGAAAGTATGGATGTGGATTCATATGACTTCAGGCTTGTCCTACTGTGTGATCTCTTCTGTACCATATTTTAAATGTATCTAAATAGTTAGTATGCAGGTAGCTGGCATACTTGCTGTTGCTCCTACTTCTACAGTTCTCCTGCCTTTTGGTGCTGCTGTTCCTACAGCTTTACCTGCACCTGGCTTTATTCTGCTCCCCGTGCCTGGAACTTCTCCAGGATTCTAGACAGCTGCTCTTGCAAGTTTGTAGTACTGAGGCTGCTTGGTGCTTCTGCCCTTACACATTTTTGACACCTGGACTCTGGCTTGTTGCTAATGCAGGTTTCTAGAGGGTCTGTATTTTTTGTCCCTGCCGGATTCCTATACCAAGAGCTCAGCTGCCCCCAGCATGTCCAACACCAAGGATCTCACTGCTAATACCCCTACGGATTTCCTGAATTCAAACATTCATTGCTACCACAGGGCTGCCCAGAGAGGGGGGCAAATGGGGCAATTTGCCCCAGGCCCAAGGCCCTGCAGGGGTCTCCACGAGAATATAGTATTCTATAGTATTGCAACTTTTTCTTATGGAAGGGGCCCCCGAAATTGCTTTGCCCCAGGCCCCCTGAATCCTCTGGGCGGCCCTGTGCTACCAGACTTGTAAGGTGCCTTGTCTACTTGGTACAGGTTCTTCTGTCCTTGAAGGCATCATACACCTAGACTGTGGGAACATCTGCCTCCTCAGATTTCCTGCATACAGAATACTCAGCCTTGCTACCTCTGCGGCCTTCCTGGAGACAGGGTGCTCAGAGCTGTACCTATTCCAACAGGTTTTGTGCACCCCCAATCCTTGGTGGGGGTGCTGCTGCTTTTGCTGATCTACACCATTCAGTTTTTCTGTTCCTGCAACTTCCTCCACATCCAATACCTTCTTATCTTCTCCGGCAGATATCTGACAGCAGATACTCAGTGCTGCTGCTCCTGCAGGTTTTCAGCACCTCTTTCCCTTAGTGCTGCTGTTCCTGCAGTCAGTACTTCCCATGCATATTTCCTCTACGCGGAGCCCTGCATACTGCTACCCCCATAGTTTCCTTGCACGCAGGACACATACTGCTGCTCTTCCTGCAGTTCCATATCTCATTGTTGCTCCTACTGCTTTTCTTCACTTAGTGCTTGTGCACCCACGTTTACTGCTACTTCTCCAGGTTTCCCTACACCCAACACACTGTAGGTTTACCTCCACAGTTAACACTGCCATTGCTGTGAATTTCCCTCTACACATGGCAGTAGCTCCTGCAGGTTTCCAATGGGCTGGGCCACACCATTCCTGAAGGCTCCTTACACTTAGTGGCTCTCAGTGCTTTGGTTTATAGCTAGGGTGACCAGATGTCCCGATTTTATAGGGACAGTCCCGATTTTGGGGTCTTTTTCTTATATAGACACCTATTACCCCTCACCCGATTTTTCACACTTGCTGTCTGGTCACCCTATTTATGCCACACCATAGAGCACATGATGCTGTGGCCCACCACCACATATTTCCACACCTTGGGGCATCTAGTATTGCAAAATCCGCTCCATCTCCCTGTAGCCTGGGGTGCCCTGCCCCTATGCACTACTGCAGGGCCCCCTCTTGCCCCTCCATACAAGGCCCAATTCCCAAGAGCCCACACCCACCCTATCCCCCACTGTGACCATTCCCCAGACACCCTCCACCCCCTAGAGTGACCAGTTCTCCAGACCCCACCCCCTAGTATGAGCAGCTCCCCACAGCCCCTCTGCTCCCCACCCCCAGTGTGACCAGTTCCCCAGACCCCCCCGCCCCCTAGAGTGACCAGTTCTCCAGACCCCATCCCCTAGTATGACCAGCCCCCCCACTCCCTATCCCCCAGTGTGACCAGTTCCCCAGACCCCCCCGCCCCCTAGAGTGACCAGTTCTCCAGACCCCATCCCCTAGTATGACCAGCCCCCCCACTCCCTATCCCCCAGTGTGATCAGTTCCCCAGACGCCCCCACCCCCTAGAGTGACCAGTTCTCCAGACCCCACCCCCACGTACGACCAGCTCCCCACACAGCCCCTCTGCTCCCCACCCCCAGCGTGACCGGTTCTCCAGACACCCCCCGCCCCCATCCCGCAGTGTGACCGGCTGCTCAGGCTCCCTTCCCCTACCCGCATGGCCCAAGGCGGCCGGTTCCTCAGGCCCCAGCTGCCTCCATTCCGCCGCTCCCCAGCCCCCGTTCCCCCGCAGCGCCGAGGTTCCCGCGCGCCCCAGCAGGCAGCCGAGGCTCCGTCCGCGGCTCTCCCCGGCGACTCCCAGGGCTCCGGCGCCTGGGCGGCTGCGGGTCCTCCCGGCGGTTTCCCAGCCTGCACCGCGGCGCGGCGGCGCTCTGGCCGGCCTGTCGCTGTCACCGCCAGGAGGAGGCCGACGCTGCTGCGCTCCTCGAGCCGCCGAGCAGGAAGGAGCCTTCGCCGCCGCCGAACTTTCCCTCAGGGCCCGCCATGCCCGGGGCAGCGGCCCGGGGACTCTGAGCGCCGCTCCCGCCTTCCCCTCGCAGCGCCGCGGCCGGTAAGCCCCGGGGCGCGGGGCAGCTGGGTCGGCCCGGCCGCGCACGCACAGGGAGGGGGAGGGAGGGAGAGGAGCTGGGCCTCGCCGCTCCCTGTGCGCGGCGCTGCGGGCCAAGCGGCCCAGAGGCTCTGCGGAACCGCGAGCGGGGCGGGGGAGGCCGGAGCCCCCGCGGGGCTGGCGAGGCCGGAGCCTGAGGAGGAAGAGGAAGAAGGAGGAGGGGGGGCGAGGAGGCTTCCACCCCCTTTTGTTGCTGTGGAGGGTGAATGTGAGGGGAGCTTCCTTCCGCTCCCCCCCCCCCCCCCCGCTTGATGCGGGCTGCGCTCGGGGCTTTCCCTGCCGGAGTCTGAGTTCGGGGTAGGAGGTGGAGTGAGAGCTGCTGGGCTGCTGCTCCGCCGCGAGCCGGGCTCGCACTTGGGGGACTGACGGACAAAGACGGAGGAGTGAGATTCGGGGATATGGAGACAGGCAGACAGACCTAGAGACACCCCCCTCCCCTCACTGTCTATTGTTCTCGGGAAGGGGAGCTGCTGATTTGGGGATTTAATCTTCCAATGCGCCCCCCCCCTTTCTTGGCAGCTTTGCGAGTGGTCTCTCTAGTGTCAGGAGCTGCTAACAAGTGCTTGCTTGGAAGTCCTCACACAAGAGAGAGAAAAAAGGGGTGGCGGAGTTGTGACGGGTATTTAATTGCGATTTAAACTCCCCCCAGTACCGCTGTCAGATCTTAGTTTGGATTAGCACAATAGTGAGTCTTTTTCTTTAACGGTGCATAGACATGGGCTAGACATCAATGTTGCAAATATAATGTATTCTGTTTAGCTAACCTTTTCCAATTTCATAAACCTTCTTGAGTTCTTTAATTGAGAATGTTGTATAATGATGTAAAGTATTATTATACATAGAATCCAGTGAGCAAACTTTTAAGTTTGTTTCTCAACCCCACCTAGAATATGGCCATGGATCATAAAGTAAAATGTATGTGATTCTGGAAAGCTAGAAGTTTAAGATGAGACTGAGGGAGATGGTGGTTTCACAACACATTGAAAAAAAGATTATTGGAAAGGCAAACTACATAAAATGAAACTTTTTTTATTAAAATACAAACAAATAAAGATTCCCTTTAATGTGCTAGATTAAGGCTGAGCCCAAGTACAAACTTTAACATTACTTTTCAAAGTCTCCAGGAGTATGTACCTGGAGCTTGAGCTCTCTGAACACAGTGGATCATCCATGTTCAGATCTACTCCTTTGCTTGTGGGAAGCACGGTCCCTACACTTCCCCTCCCTAGGTTTGGAGATCCTTGCCTGAGGAGGTAAAAGATGTTGAGGAATGGTATCATCCTATCCCACTTCCTGCAGGGTGTCATGTTATACTGGAGGTCAGACTAGAAGATCTAATGGTCCCTTCTAGCCTTAAAATGCTTCAATTTACAAAAAAAGTGTATGCCCCTTCAGGCTGCATTAACTTTTCTGTATTCCCTTGGCATCCTGTGGTATTCATGCATGCTTCCAGGGACAGCTGTCATTGAGGGAAGCCTGGACAGTGCCGGGGGGCCCACAGCCTCTCAGACATAGTCTTCTGTGGATCTAGTGGAATTTGACGTCTCTGGTTTGGAATCCTGTTGGTTTCACAGCAGGGACAAATGCTGATCTCCCAGGAATGGTTAGAGGAAAACTCCTCAAGATCAGCTTTACTAAGTCAGTCCTCCCCACCATAAAAATCCCTATCATGGGTTTTTATCAAGAAGTATTGCAGAATATTTATGTATTAAAACAAACAAGAAACAGGGACTGTTTAATTATAATAATTGTATTTTTTGTTACTGATTTTTTAAAAGTGTTTTCTTCATAGTTGTGTCTGAGCATATTTAGAAATTATAAAAAAATACAGTTATTTGGCCAATATAACTTAAAAACAAAATAAAGAGACTAGTCTCCTGTATTTGACTATACAACGTAGCATTCACATTTTCTGCCCTCACCCCCTCAGGCAAAAGTCTGGGATAACAAGTGTATATGTAATATATATTTCTGGTGTGGTTCTTGATTGCTTTATTGTCTTGTATTTAATTTCTACCCTATTCCAAATTTAAGTCCCGATCCTGTAAACACTTAGAAATACATTAATTTTGATGGAAAGTCTCTAATATAACAGATAATGATATTGTCAGTTTATAAGTCTCTAAATATTAGCACTTTATTCTGGAGGGAAAATGGCATTCTAAATCTATTGAAGTTGAAAACTGCTGCTTCTAATTTGTGAACTTCTGTGACAACATTAGTGATGTTTTAAGACAATATTATGGACATACTTTGACCCAGTGAAATATTATGAACTCAAATATAAAAGAACTGAGTTGACAGCTCATGGACAGGACTGTGCACCACAGATTTGGTGATGTAAATTTG
The DNA here is from genome assembly GCF_020497125.1 of Mauremys mutica. Lineage (NCBI taxonomy): Eukaryota > Metazoa > Chordata > Testudines > Geoemydidae > Mauremys > Mauremys mutica. Next base: position 12,738,598 of record NC_059081.1, on the reverse strand, counting down.
GAAATGGTGGAATTAAAGTTTTCAATTGTGAGTTCAGTCAGTTTAGACTAAGTTTCAAAACCCTAAAAGAGTTTTGGGGATGAAAATGTGATCAGTCACCATTTTTTAGTGTTTTGGAAAAATCCTGGACAGGGTTGACATTTTGCCTTCTACTGGTAATTAATTATGTCTATGGTGGCAAGGATCTTTTGTAGTTTTATTCCCCTGTGAAGAAGAATATTAAGTGTGCTATTGTTCCATTGTAAATATCTCCAGTGGAAACATTTATGTACTTAGGGCACTTAGGAAAGTTAAGGTGAATCAGTTAGAGATTTGAAGTCAGTGTGCATAAATCAGGGTGTTAAACTCCCATATGGAGGCTCCTACTCAAGAGTAAAATGGTTTTAAATTATAATGAACTAAGACCACCTAGTCCTGAATGAAAGCATCCACACGGGGGTTAAAATGATTTAATTTAGGATTATGTCTACACTTCAAGTGCTACAGTAGCACAACTGCGGTGCTGCAGCTATGCTGCTGTAATGTGGACACCTACTATAGTGAGGGAAGTGGTTTTTCCATCTCTATAGTAAATTCCCCCCATTCTGATGCTTTAGCTAGGTTCATGGAAGAATTCTTCCGTTGACCTAGCTGCATTTACAGTGGGGGGTAGGTTGACCTGACTAGGTCGCACAGGATGTGACATTTTTCACAGCCCTTAGTGATGTAGCTAGGTCAACCTAAGTTTTAGGTGTAGACCAGGACTTATGTACATGAACCTCACACTTTTAGTTGATTCACCTTAACTTTCCTGAGGGTTTGTCTACATGGTGTGGCAGTGCTCACCAAAAGGGTGTATGCAAATTGTACAGTGCTCTAATGTGTTGCATGCCAACTGTTCTGTGTAGACCCTGCTGACACATTGTAAAAGGTTCCTAGTGTGTGTCAATGTAGTGCTGTTTCAAACAAGACTGTCAGTGCACGCTTGGTACCCTTTAGAGCGTGTCAGGAAGGTCTACACGAGGCAGTTAGAATGCAATACATTAAGCATTCTGCAGTTTACACACCCTGGTAATGCGCACTGCTGCACTGTGTCCACAAGTTTGAGTGTCCCTTTGTAGAAAAGCCCTTAGGCTGTGCATGCTTAGAGTAGCTTGCAGGAATGGGCTCCTAATTCCAGTTTGTCAGAAATATTGTCAGATAGATTAGGCTTAATTTAGTTTTGGTTTTAAAAAATGCAACCTCCCCCTTTAATATTAAGAGACGTGTTTTTGTGACATTAAAGATACATAAATAAATTACAAGTTTTCTCTTTGGGTTTAAACATTATCCTGCAATGTTTGCTGGTTAGCATTGTTCAGGAGAACCTGAAAGTGAAACTGACATGTCTATTTGTATTGTTCAAACTGAGTGAAGGGCTAAAATTAAATCAGCAAATTAAATTATTTTAGTTGAAATCATCTAAATTGTTACGTTTTTCATTTGACTAGACGTTTTAATGAAAGCTGCCTTCTCAAATCGCCACATAGTGATTGGAGAATAGACTAAGGCCTTTAGCATGCAGTCTGATCTGTGTAGGTGGACGCTGAAGCTACTGAGTCTCCACATGGACATACTGAAATACAGATAAAGACCTTTGAACAAATGAATCCCCACATACAAATTGCTTGATGTCCCTAAAGAGCAGAAAGTTAACTGTTGACAGGACATGGACTGTCAGCAAGGCACAAACCATTGGCTCCAGCTATTAACTCTGGAGTGAGCACTCTTATTAGAGAGTTTTTCACAACATTTATCTTCAGTTACACAGATTCTGTCAGTTACTTTATTTTAGTACTTTCCAGTGAAGTTAAAAACACTATCCCATCTGTTTAGCTCATTAGTACTATATATACATTCTAAACATTCAATTATTTTTAGGGTTTTTTAATCTTCATATTTATATAGCAGAGTGTCCTTTTATATATTAGCAACAATGCTTTAAGCTACACGTGCAATAATTAACATACCGCTTGAACATATCTTACTTACATGTAGTACACAATATGAAATAACATATTCAAAGACTATTACAATAGGATTTGTGATTAAAAAATGTGATCTTGAATAGACTGCATAATGAGATTTTTTCATATGTAGTCAGCAGTTCAAATAATATATCAGAAAAACTTAAAATTATTTTCTCATATTGCTTGGTGTGTGTCTTGATTTTTTTTTTTTAATATTTTTTTTAAATGTGCAGAAAGAAGATTTACCTTCCTTTGGAAATGCACTGAGAAGTATATCATGCAGAGTGATAGATCTACATACGCATATATTTCTAATGACATTTTAATTGTATTGAAATGATTCTGGTAACCCAATCTACACAATGTCTGGAATTATCTATTAAAAAAAAAAATCAGATAGTACTTTTGCTCTAAAATTCCTATTTTTTTAGCATTTATGCTTAGGATATTGTCAGACAGGGCTGGATTAACCTTTTGTGGGCCCTGGTGCCAAACATATTTGTGGGCCCCCATGTAGTCATTGTGGGCTCCAAGTGTGGGCCTGGTGTGGCAGTGCTATTGGTGCCATAGTAAGAAGTGAAAACATTATCTACTACCTGGTCCTGAATCTCAGAGACATTTTTCATTTTGATCACACACCTCTGCGTGACTAGATGCATTGCCACACACAGCACCCTCAGCCCCCAGTTTTTCTCATTAAGCTGTATATAAATGTGGGTTTACCAGTGTCCATAGTAAGCAGTAATTTCACAGTGATCAGGGGAAACTCCCCACAGATTTATCTCCTTCCTTATTCCGATCTTCTGTAGCCATGTCTCCAGTACAACCCCATGTCAGCAGTCACTGTATGTGGTTCTGGTCTCAGGTCAATAAAGTTGCACAGCCAGCAGATATCTGATCAGTTCTGCCAAATCCCTTCCTCAGCACTCATTCTGCCATTTGAGCAAGCCACTTGCAAACACCATTTTCCCAAATGAGGACTTAGCCCCTGGGAACCTGAAGTCACCAGCCTTTCTCCCTCTGCTCCCATCCACTACTTGGTCACCTCCATCTCTCCCTATGCTTGTTTCCCTGTTACCTTGGACATGCTCCCTAGCATTCTCCCCCTGCAAGCCTGATCTGCTTCCTCTTTCCCTGCTCCAGTTGGAATTGGAAGAGGTTCAGAAAAGGGCAACAAAAATGATTAGGGGTATAGAACGGCTTCCATATGAGGAGAGATTAATAAGACTGGGACTTTTCAGCTTGGAAAAGAGGCAACTAAGGGGAGATATGATAGAGGTCTATAAAATCACGAGTGGTATAGGGAAGGTAAATAACGAAATGTTATTTACTCCTTCTCATAATACAAGAACAAGGGGCCACCAAATGAAGTTAATACGTAACAGGTTTAAAACAAACACAAGCAAGTATTTTTTCACACAACGCATTGTCAACCTCTGGAACTCCTTGCCAGAGGGTGTTGTGAAGGCCAGTACTATAACGGGGTTCAAAAGGGAGCTAGATAGATTCATGGAAGATAGGTCCATCAATAGCTATTAGCCAGGATGGGTAGGAATGTTGTCCCTAGCCTCTGTTTGCCAGAAGCTGGGATTGGGTGACAGGGCATGGATCACTTGATAACGTCTCTGTTCATTCCCTTTGGGGCACCTGCCATTGGCCATTGTCAGAGGACAGGATACTGGGCTTGATGGACCTTTGGTCTGACCCAGTATGGCCATTCTTATGTTCCCCATGACATTCCTTTCCTATAAGTGACCTCTGTTCCTTGAGATTAATTCCAGTTTCTTTATCCTCCCCCTGTAGTCACAGAGCCACCTGCAGCTTCTCAGACTACAGCCATGGGCCAGCCTTAGAGAGCTGCAGCTGCTAGCAAGGGAGGGGTGACAAGCCCAAGGCTGAGCATCCATGAACCTTGCAGTGGTGGCACTAGGGGTTCTAAATTCTCAGCGCTGGCCCTAGGCAGCTGCAGACTCGAGTTAGGTGCTTCCCTCCTTTAGGCCATGGCTTTAAGTACCTGAGTTGCCCATCACCTGCAGCGGAGACCACCAATTCCCACTCACCCCTCTGCTAGCAGATAGTCAAGCAGAAAGTACAGCCTGAATGATTTTGGAGGCTGGAGTGCCAGGAGGTTCACATCCCTGAGCAGCGGCTCTGCAACAAGCTCACATGGCCCCCCTCTGCTGTGGGACCAGGACCCTGTGAAGACAGTGGAGTTACCCTGTGTATAACCAGTCCTGTCCAAAGCCTGTTGAAGTGAGTGGGAGTCTTTTCATTGTCTTTAATGGACTGCGTATAGAAGCAAAGGACCCTATTCTAGACTCTAGGAGCAAAGTGTATTCTATGCTGCACTGGTTTACTATTGTATTAGGAAGGTCTCACATTAACTAGTGAATAAGCAATACCTCCTACAGCACCTAACTTTTTCTGTTGGGCCTCCTGCCCAATTACTAAATGTAAACCTGTTTAGCTTACAAGGGATGAACATATCAGGTAGTATGGTTACAAAAGCAAGGCACTTCTGAATTCCAAAGTAGGAATTTTGTATGTGCACAGAACACGCACAGGATTGGTTCCTGCACGGTTACAGAGCTGCAGGCAAGTGGAACAATTTTCAGCTTGCGTGATTGGAGGATATCTGGATCCATATTATAAGACTGTCCTACATAAATGAGGAAAAGTTGAGGTGCCTTTGTTATTCTTTTCTTCCACTCTTCTTTGCTATGGGGAATTTGCCAGTGCAATATTACTGTCTTCTTTTTAAACAAACAAAACTAAAAAAAATGGCACTGGCTGTTGAAAATAGCAATTCCAGTCCTTGTTAGCAGAGGGAAGACCCCAGCATTTGTTGCTCAATTTTATCCTACTTTTTCTACACCAAATTACAGTGGATCAGTATATTTGATTTGGGAGAAATGAGGTAACAGCTGCCCAATTGATCTTGAGCGCTCCTGAATTTTGAGAGTGTTCAAATCAGGAAGGCATGTGCTAGATTCCCTTTCTTAATATTGGATAAATCTGGAAAGGAAAAGTCAGTTTCTGCTTCCATGGCTCAGATGTGGAAATCCTCCTACATGCCTGGTACTGTACCTAAAGCTGTCCAGGTCCTCCAGTAGAGTCTCTCCTCTCTTACTTTTCATTTTCACTTCTCCAGGTGGTATCCCAATACCTCCCTTGCTAGGCTTCAGATAGAGAGGTGCATTGTCCATTCATTTTACCCAGTTCCTTCTTTGGGGGCTGCCAGGCGAGGTCACACTAGCATCCCATATCCAGTCTGGGGAAGTCTTCTGAGGGTGATATCTGGGCCAAAGCCTTCTACTCCTTGGGCATACTTGTTCCCCATTCACAGGGCCACCCCCTTCTAGCAGCCAGCTCTCCATTCACAGCAAGCTGCAGCACATGGGGTCTTAGCTTCCCTACTCTTTCCCCCTCCCTTTCTTGTTGATAGCAGCCAAGGGAATGCTGGGAAATGTAGTTCCTTCCCTGCTCCAGGGCCGGCTCTCTAGGCAGGGAGCTGGCCAAGGAACTACAGCTCCCAGGGCCCCTTGGGTTTTCAGCTCCCATGCTGGATCCCTGCTGCTCCAACGCTCTGCTTCTGCACCGCTGCGAGAGGGGAGGAAGTGAGTGTTATGGGCCCCCTTCTGAGCTTGGGCCCGGCACTATGGCGCCATTGGTGCCATGGTAAATCCAGTACTGTAGTCAGATTTTTCTTATGTTCAGGAGTACAATATAATTTACAATATAAGTAGCAATTTTTACTAGTGATGAAATATATTTAGGTTTAAATATGCCTTCAGCATTTTATTGAGTTTTGGAAAAATAATGTGGGAAATTGTTGTTTAACTGTATATCCTGTATGTATTGGTCTGATTTTGGAGCTAGTCTTCTGAACTGCTTTTATTGACAGTTTAGTATTACAGTATCTGCATCTTGTCACAATTTGTACAGAGAACTTTTAAGACAGTGCGGTCTGATTCTTCTTTTATGGCTTGGATGACATTTTTATAAGTGCAGAATTAAATAGTCTGATGATAAAATGAAATCTGTGTGGGCAGAAGATCCAACCTGCAAACAGCAGAAGGATATAATTTGTGAGCAGCCTATCAAGTATAAACTGTCTATATCTCTAGCACTGAAAAATCAAGAAGCATGTAAAATGACTGTAAAAATAATTCCTTGCAATAGCAAGTTATTTTAATAATGCATAAAGTTGTTGTAATGACTGTATGGATAAACTCTCTAAAGTGGGAGGCTATATGCAATTTTAGAACAAAGCTGCATACACATAAGGTAAAAATATGCCCATTCTTAAAAATTGCAAAGATTATCTTAATGCTCTTGTAATATTCCACAATGTCTGTATTAACTTTTTACTACTGATGTTTCCCAAAATAGAATATAAAAAAATTGTCAAATAGAACAGTTTACAGTAAAAGTAACATCGTGATTGGATAATATTACATTATTGAAAGAGGTGGAGTGAAGAAGATTGTTAGCTGGCAGATGTGATGTAGTTGTGCATTCACTAAATATTTAAGAAAGGGAAGACAAACCTTTTTTACACTATCAGAATGGTGTACACTTCTAAACGGCTGTTTTTCAGAAATGTCAAATACATTTATATTTTTGCAAGAATTGGAGTTGAGGGTTGGAAAGTTCTGGTGTACTCCAGACAAGTATAACTTACTCCTGTACCTAGTAATCCTCAATTCCCTTGCCCTCTCTGATCTGTTTCTGCCACAGATATAGTAAGTGGGTTACATATTGGCTCTTCATTTGCCAGTATACTGTATGATTGTCTGGTCCGACTCTGACCCATCATTCTTTTGCCAATGTCCCTAGACTGCCTCCTCCTCCTTTTCTTTATCCCAAACTCATGGAGATCACTGGCCTAGGGTTTTGTTCATTGAGTGTTGCAAATATTCAAAAATTATAGGGGAAGAGGTGCTGTTACTAAGCTGCTTGGAGAAAGATTGAGATCTGTAGGTTATGTGGGAGGGACTAGAGCAGCCTTTGCTGCCATTGTGCTGTCTTTTGCAAGTTTCACAGTGGTAGGATGGTAAAATGTATGGATTTTGCTTACAACATACTGATCCTAGGAAAAACAAATATGGAGTGTCATTGAGGCCAAGAATTTAACAAGTTTCAAAGAGGGACTGAATGTTTATATGGGTAACAAACTACCCAGATTTTTGATACTCTTTTTGTAAGAGAGAGAACCTCATGTTTCAGGATTTAAGACAATGTCTAACCATTAGGGATTAGAATGAAACCTTCACCGGGCACATTATGCACATTATGCACCTTTCTGAGAAATGCCTGATGTTGGCCGCTGTTGGGGCTAGGATATTGGACTAGATGGAGCAATGTTCTGATCCAGTGTGGCAGTTCTTTTGGAACAATATGTGCTTGTGGCTGCTGTTAAGAAGGACTGATTTCATAGATCCTACCAGGGACACTAGTGGACCCAAATAGATTTCAGAGTTCTCCAGGAGAAAATATGCTACAGCCAGTGGCCCTGTCTGTTGATGGCCTATTATGATATCCTGATTGTCATCTGCTCTTGATCGTTGTTATGATGGTTCTTAACACAGGTCACCTTGCTATCTTGAGAGCCTGTGACAAGTGAGATGGGTGGCAAAAGTCAAGCTCTTAGGTTGCATCATTTGTAGCGTTGAGCATTTCTAAAGTCACATGGTAGGTATAGTGAATGTGAAAAAAGCAGTTTTCTTGTCTACCATTATGTCCATAAAATTGCCCTGTAACAGAATTGTTCAGGGTAGTTGGCAGTTTGGTATATCCTAGCTGACTCATTTTGCAAAGAGAATCTAATGTTTTTTCTTGCTGTGAAGTGATTATTTATTTCATGGACATGATTTATTAGATTCAGAAGTGATGATCAGTCCCCATTGTAATCCAATGCAACAAAATCTCTGAATGAATTTGGGCCATTACCACTTGCTTGTTTTCTAGAAGTGTGTGAGGAGTATTGGCCTTCAACCTGCATGTGATCTCATTCCACTTTGGTAGAATCCAGTGTGTGTGTATTGAGTCAATTTTTGTTTGAGATTGTTAATATATTTATATAGGAGGGTAGGTTGTCACCTTTCCTCTAGGAGAAAATGGTGATTAGGCCTTGCATAAGAAGCCAAGCCTGCCAATTTTAGTCCTGTGTGAATCTTCATTGGGGCAGCAGATGGGTTGCAGGGGTGTGTATGTGGTAGGGATGCTGTTGGTGTGTGGAGGCCATGAGGAAGCTAGGTGATTGTTTTGTGGACCTTGTGAAAACCACATGGTTTCTTCTTCTCCCATGCAAACTTCATAATCTCCTGTAATACCTTTAAAATGAGTTGTCTAAATTACCTTTAATGTAATTTTAAAAAAAAGTATGTTAATGCCACAGACCATGTATACCATATTTGAAGTTGAAAGTTGTTTTGGGGGTAAAGTAAGGCTTATGATGGAAAACAAGTCTGAACCTTACTTATGGTGCAGATGCCACCAACCCATAATCAGTACTTTGGTCAAAAGGTCTTATTTTTAGAATTAAAACTTGGTGTAACAGAGTCCCCTGTGGTTCCTCCCACAGATGATAGGAGAACCTGACCACACCCAGTTATTTTCACTGGGTGGTTCCAGCAGAGGTCCTGGTTCCTTACTACTGGCAAGGAGGCGTGGAAGGGCTGTTCTTTGTGAGCCTTCTTAAGTCTCTCCGGATGGGGGATCGAAAGAAAAGTCACAAACCCCAACACATTTGAGGGTACTCCCATTCCCAGGGCCTCTCAAAAAGTCAGATGGGGAAAAGTCCAAAGTGCTGCCATTGATCCAGCACCTGCATAGTGAGTTTTGAGAAATCTCACTGGCTGGGCTTCTGAGTCAGGCTTAGTGTGTCTGACTTACCATGGGAGTTCGCTGCACTCTCAGTAGGGTCAGGGTGAAGGTCTCCTGGCTGGGAGTTCCCTCTGTGACTTTAGGAGTCACTTCTGCAGTCTGCTGCTTAGGGCAATTCCCTCCTCATCCCCACAATAGCTGGCTGCCGTTTCCTCCCTTTTAAAAGCCTCCTTCCTATTATACAAGATTGACAGGGCCTTGGTGGGAGGGCTAGCCCAGGCAGCCCCGAGGGCCTGTCTTGGACCTTCCTTATCCGTGTGAGGTCTATGTACACCCCATCGGACTTGGTATTTATATACAAGTTGATGATTTATCCAAAGAACTAAATACATTAAAATGTATTTCTAGCTCAAATTAGTTGATTGACATGAATATTCAGTGCATTTTATGCAATGTGGTATTATTCAAGGTCTACACTAATTAAACAGTGTTTTCATTCAGCATGGGAAAAGCATGCAGGGGGCAGCACTAGGAGCTCAAGTCATCTTATGTGGTGGGGATGATGCACTATGGTGCCTGGAAGGTATTTTATATTCATTCTGGCTGACAGCCAGCTTTGAAAATCTGAGCCTCTGACCTTCTGTTAAGTCGAGTTTTGAAACAGCATCACCAAACAGCTCAGGTAAGATTGTATTTAGTACTTTTACAACTTGAAGGGTTTGAGTTTAACCTAAAAGCAAATTATTTACTCTTGAGAGTGTGGTGAGAGTGTTTTTTGTCTGCATTATTGGTCTTGGGGAGGATGGCAATCCTTTGGCCAAATAGCAAATTTTTTGAATTCCCAGGTGGAAAGGTGTCCCAAAACACCTTTTTTGCAAGACAGTCATGACTATTTCTTTCAGATGCTTTGGATAAATGCCTTTTTTGTGACTCCTAGACAACCTTATTATTTTGTTACTTCTTATTTGTAATCAGGTAGTACAGTGTGCTGGAAATGTCCACATGCTTACTTACACCCACCAGCACCTCATGCACAGGGAAATAGTCTATGTCCTGAGAGCTTGGTATCTGAGAAGACAAGCAACATACAAAGGGTAAGGGAAAGGCATATACAGTTTTTATGAATATTATACATTACACTACATATTTTTAAATTAAAGAAATGTATATCAGCTATATCTAACTGCCCAGAAACCTAACCGTTATTAGGTGGTCAGCTGTTATATGCGTTATGGAATTAATATCTGGAATTACTGCATTACACTCTATGTAGGCTCTGAACACCATATAGAAGCTATAGCATGTGTTGAATGTGACTGTGGGACATTAGTCAGAGTGTATATATTACACCAGAATGTAGGGTGGGGGGATCGATCTAAGTTACGCAGCTTCAGCTACGTAAATAACATAGCTGAAGTCCACGTACTTAGATCTACTTACCGTGGTGTCTTCACTGTGGTGTGTTGATGGGAGGCACTCTCCCGTCGATTCCCCTTGTGCTTCTCGTTGAGGTGGAGTATTGGCATTGACGCTAGAGTGATCGGGGTCAGTTTATCGCGTCTATACGAGACACGATAAATCAACCCCGCTGGATCAATCACTGCCCGTCGATCGGCTGGTAGTGTCGACAAACCCGTAGTTTCCTGCCTTTTTTGTGATGTTGGTTGCAGTGACCGTATTACACCAATTCTGACTTGGTGGTGGAGTCCCCTTGGCTGTTAGTGGTAGGAGGTTTCCAAGTCAGTGCAGATGATAGTTCTTAATTATTGGCTGTGAGTTCATGGAACCAGTGTCTTTCATCAATTTGTCCCTGATAAGTACAGGGAGTACACACAGAGATGGAAACATACTTTTGCCTTGTTTTTGGATCAGTCCAAATGTCTGTTCTTCTGTATTCTGACACTTAATTAGTGCAGACAGTGATCAGGGTACCAGTGCCACTAAGGTCAAGGCTCAGTTTCAGTGGTCCTTCCCCAGAAAAGTGCCTGTTCCAGAGAACTGTTAGAGTGTTCTCGCCTGAATTGCTATTGAGTCATTTCTGAAGTGGGTTAATGGATTAGTATAAACGTGTTTCCCATTGCCATTCATGAAATGGCTCCAAGACATCCTCTCTTTTTGTATCATCCCTTTGGCTTGATTTAATAATAGGCCTGAGTAATTAAAAAGTCAGGGAGAAGACTGAAGTCTGGTGAAGGCCAACCCACTTGGAGTCTGTGATGGAGGCCAATAGATTTTTCTTTTTCTTAAAGTTCTCTTAGTCTAGACTAGAGTGAGGAATTATCTGGCAGAACTAGTTTGGGTTGTTGGTAGTCTGGTGAATACAGCATGCCAGTGACCCATAATGGATTCAGCAGTAGTTTGCTCTTAACACTTTTCCCTCAATCTTTGGACAGTAGTTCAACCAGGTTAGAAAAGATTGGTTTATGACTGTGGTATCAATATCTAAGATGAACAAGATGTCTGTACCCAGTCTGTCCTGGCTGAGTTTCAGATTCCAAGATCAGAATGGTTCTCAGTGGGTTTATTCTGACCACAAATGTCATGTACCTCTTTTGCTACCAGTGGGTTAGTGATGGGCTTGCTGCTAATAAATGTCAGTGATTCTGTTTAAGTTAATAAGGTCTTGACTGTGGTTAAATGTATGAAGGTGTGGGCCTTAATTTAAAAAAAATTCTGGATTGTTCTGGCAGTTTTGCCTGGTTTCTAATTTTTCATGTTTGGGAAAGGTTTTTGAGAAAGGCATGACTTGGGTGTTCTGTTCCTACCAGTCTGTGGTTGATTAGTTATTTTATTTCTTTCAGTCTGTGTTCAGACTGTCTTGTAATACAGACATGTTCTGATCAACTTGCTGAATGCTCTAATGATCCTTGCTGATAATGTTAGATACTGACAGCAGCCTTTGACACAGTTGATAGCATGGTGTTGGTGGCCAGGCAGCTATTCAATTCTGCTCAACACAATCAGGTTCTTCAGTCACTGAGTTCCATAACTGGAAGAGGGATTTCAAAATGTGGTGATAGACATTTTCTCATCATTACTCGACACTCTTCTTTATGGAGTGTTGCAAGGTTCTCTGCCCCCTGTTATTCATTATGCATAAAAAATCAGAAGGGGTTATCATAATGGAATATTCCCTGAGATACCGCTAGGGCTGATACTCATTTTAATGTCACCTTTACTATTCTCTCCTCTTGAGGATCTTATACAGCTCTCATCATCATAGTGTCTTATCACTTCCAGAAGTGCATTAAAATCATGATTAATAACTGTCACTTGTGTTTCTCTCTTCCTCTCTCCAGGAGAGTGTTGTACAGGAATTTTTAATTTCTATTTTATTTTAATATATGTACACTGTACTGTGTGTTTACATTAATACAAGCAAAGTCAAATAACTTTTTCCTTGTTCTTGCAGTGGTAATAGTGAGGTTTATGGTCGCTCTTAGTTATTGTGGGAATTTATTCCACAATCTTGGATGGGCCCCTGAGATAGCTCTTTCTCCTGCCCATGCAAGCTGTACCTTTACTGTAGACAATTGCAGTTCTGTTGTGCCTGAGGAGTGGAGCTGTCAGCTGTGGTCCTCACTCCAGAAATTTAGAGGGGCTCTTCTAGGTATCCTGGGCCCAGGCTGTTTATGGTCTTGAGGATCAGGACTGAGACCATGAATTTTGTATTCTTAGGAAACAGTGTAAAGAACAGAGGCCAGGGTCCTCAGCTGGTCTCATTCTTATCCCCACTTGTTGTTTCTATCCCCACCTCCCAATCCAAGTGTCCTTGCTCAGACACTCCCAGTGCAGATAGAAGTCTGTTGAGCATGTGCCAACTGAATTTTTTCAGAGGATGATAATTTGACCAAATTTGTGTGGATTTTCATGGGATATAAGAACCTGCAGGACTAGAACATGGGACCATGAGGTTCTGGGTTGCTGACTCTTCCTCATTGCAATGGGAAGCTTAGGCTGGATTTCTGCTGGAGGACACTGTGAAGCTAGACACTGCAGGAAGTACCACTGAACAGGGCCTGTGTGGCTGCCTCCCTCAGTCCACTGATTGTTAGTATATCAACTAGGAAGCCATCTTGGGGAGCAGCCTGAGCAACAATGCAGACCGCCTCCTTGCTTCTGCTCCAGACCTTGCCTTGCTGTGGATCTTAGTCTCCAACTTCTGACCCTGGTTCATCCCCAACTCTGCTTTTTGCCTGGCCCCTGACCCTGACTCCCTAATATCTTGACCTGGCCACCCATCTCCTGAATGCAACTTGGTAACTGATGGATGCACACAGGCCACCTGTGGATGGGCCCTGACATGGGGATGGAAAAGACACAAAAGCCATCCCCTGCCAAATTCCAAGTTCCTTCTCCAAAAGATGGGGTCATTAGAGCTTTTCAAAGAAAAGGTCACTAGAATTTTTTAATATGGGCAAAAGAACATGGACAAATACAATGGGGTATTTTTTCTTTGGCCTTGCTCTCAGAAACTGCTGAACTGTTTTGGCCGAAATAGTAAAAAAAAAAAAAAAAACCCCAAACAAAAAACCAGACCAAACCAAAACAAAAATTCAGCCCCTGGCAGATATCTGGCATGGAAAATTTCATCCAAAACAGCTGAAGTTTGGCAAAGATATAAGCAAGTGAAAACAGAGAAGTGTCAGGCAACCTTAAATATAGGCAGTGCTACTATCCCACCTATAGTAAAGCTAAAGCTAGAGCTAAGACTTCTTAGTGTTTAAGTTTCACAATGTAAGGACACAGATACCATATGTATTCTATTCATTTCAATTGTACAATAATAGAAATTCTAATGGGTTTTTGAAATATTGCATTTATTAATGTTGTACAGAAGCTGATAATACAGTGTCACAAGATTCATGGATCTTTCCAGTTCAGAAAGTAAACAAATGTTGCATATTTTATTTTCATCCATGGTTTTTTGAATGGCTAAAGTGTGGTTGCCTCTCTGGTTTGTGGTTTTTAACTTGCTTTGTTGCTGAAGTAATATGGAAAGCTTTTTGAGACTTGTGTTCAGTATTGTTACAGTATGATTATGATAAATGATCAACTAATATAGAATTTAGAAAAAGCAGGAAGTTCTAGACTATGGCCCTAAACCTCTAAAGATTTTCACACGTGCGCTGTGAGGAGTCCCACATTTTAATATGGCTATTCACAGTGCACAAAGTTAAGCATATAGAAACATCTTTGCAGGATCAGGGCCTATATTGGCACAAGTTCAGCAACATAGTTATTCACAGGGGCATATGCTGAATGATCTGAGTCTTAAGAGGGTTTCAGTCATACGGTACAGTTAGAATTCTCTAATTTCATGATCTGTCAACTTTTTTTCTGTGTGTTGATTTATGTTTGGTAACTTTCTTTGCAATTCAGAACTCAACAGCTATAATTTATTACCAAGTGATACTTTTCTTAATTTCTAAGGAGGGTTCTGCTGATAGTATTGTTTTATTAATACGAAGGATAAAAATGCAACATGTTAAGCACTTATAGTTTTTAAAGCATTATTAGGTCATTTTGCCATCTCTCTTTTTGTTAGCATAAAGAGTTGCAGGAATATTGCCCTATTTCCTCCTGTAAAAAATTCTAATAGTTACGTTTGAGAATTTTAAATACAAACCCTCTGCTGGTGTAAATTTTGGGCTAGGTAAGGTTCCTACACCAGTCTTACCTTTCCTACTCACCAGTGTACATACAGTTAGGGTTTGGACTGAGTGGTTCTGGCAAAATAGGAACACAGACACAAGAACAAGACACGGAATGGCCTGTGGACAGGGCCGGCTCTAGACCCCAGCGCGGCAAGCACGCGCGTGGGGCGGCCCTTTCCCGGGGGGGCGGCAGGCTGGGCCGGCGGACCTGCCGCAGTCATGCCTGCGGGAGGTCCACCGGAGCCCCGGGAGGACCGGACCTGCCGCAGGCATGACTGCGGAGGGGGCGCTCATCCCGCGGCTCCAGTGGACCTCCCGCAGGCATGACTGCGGCAGCTCCAGCGGAGCCGCCGGACCTGCGAACCGTCCGCAGCTGCGGGAGGTCCAGCCGAGCCACGCGACCAGCGGACCCTCCGCAGTCATGCCCGCGGGAGGTCCGCTGCTCCCGCGGCTCCGGGGCGCCTCCCAGGCATGACTGCTTGGGGCGGCCAAAAACGTAGAGCCACCCCTGCCTATGGAACAGGACTGGAGGCTTTTGTTTGTTTTTCCTACCTGAATTTTGTGATTGATTTATTTAAATCTTCCACTTGTCTTGTGATCTGCTGCTGGTACTTTTTTTTTTTTTTAATGAGGCTTCAGCAAAAGTTGCTTATTTGTGAAGGTTTTTATCAGTTATACCTGTGTAATTATACTGGTATAGTTATACTGATATAACTTATTCTAGAATAAAAGTGACTTTTTTTGGTTTACCTTAACCCTCGTCGAATTAGTGTAAGCCTGGGTTCTCACACTTCATTGCATCACAACCGCCTTCTGACAACAAAAATTGCTACACGACCCCAGGAGGGGGGCCTGAGTCTGCCCGAGCCCTGCTGCCCTGGGGGGGCAAAGACAAAGCCCAAGGGCAGCGGGTCTCAGGCTTTTGCCTAGGTGGTGAGGGTTAGGCTTCAGCAAGTCTAATGCCAGCCCTGACGAAAATGGGGTCACGACCCGCAGTTTGAGAACCGCTGATGTAAGCTAAACTGAAAAAAGGCATTCTTCTATGGGAACCAGAACACAGGGAGTTGTCCTGGTATAACTATATCTGTTTAAATTCACACCTTAGCTTATGTGTAACTTTTCCATGTAGACAAGCCCAAAGAATAGACGACATGTCTGGAAATGTCCAAATGTTGCACCAAAATTCGTTAAGCTTCCTCGGTTCGCTATTTGCATGAGTCGACTCAGCACAATTTTCTTCTGGGGGACAAAACACTAAACCTTTTTCCAAAGATTGTTGTGGGAGATAGGATATAGTGGGAAGAACCATCACACTTGTATTTTCTAGCTTCAGGTATTTGTTTCCTTGAAAGCTTTTTTTACCTTTAGCTTGGTCTAAAACAATACCCAACAAAAAATGAGAAGTTGCATTTTGAAGAAGCAACATTATCAGAGTATTTCTGTTATGGGGGATGGGAGGAGTATTTCTGCTCTGAGGCCATTTTATAACTTGAATCACATTGTATCTTGATTTTGATTTTTGGGAAATCCTGAAGAGAGATTTTTTAACATGGCATCTAGTTGAGAAAGATATGATAGAATTTCCATTATACACACTATTTTTACATTTATTCCTGGCTGAAATTTGGAATGCACAATGAGAGGGAGTTAGTGCCTGCATCTGTTCATAATACATTATTTAATTAAATTTCACAGTTGAATTAGCTGGTAACTTTCTGGGGGGAAATTATTTACCATTTATTTAAAAAAAATGCAGATGTTCCATTTTGGAGTAGGATCCCCCTCCCCCTCCTTTTTTTCTTTTTGCCATTTTGCCTCTGTAAAAAGATGGAGACGGTGGAGGGGAGGAAACGAAAGTGATGAAAACTCAAAACTTTTTGATGTTTTGTTTGAAACTCAGAAAATTTAGAAATAAATTTTTAAAACGTATATAAACATTTTCATTAAAAAAGGGCCATTTTTCATTAATTTTTTTGGCAAAAAATTTCAACCACTTCTGTTCTACAGTTGGTAGATAGATAGATAAATAAAAAGCAGTGTGAAACCTAAAGAATGCACGTTTGATATGTGAGAAAAGATAGTCATTTTCCTTCCTCTTTATTTACGTTATCAGTTTTTCCAGATACTTCCCCATTCTTTTCTTTTGCGCAAGTTGTCTATTCAATCATTAAAATCTCCTAAATTCTTCCAAGGCTATATTGCACATATTAATTTACATCTAAGATTTCTGAAATGCACCCAATTAGTATCTCAACGTGCATGTTAATTATTTAATAAAATCAACATTATTTGTACAAGAATAAAAGGAAAAACACATATATACACCCATCCACCACCAGTCAAAGTGAGAAAAGAGCTTGGTCTTGCATTCTGTCCTGATGTTAAACAAGATGATTCTTTCCTCTGGGGTGTCTGTTCTACTCCAGTGAGTAGTCACTATCGTCCTAATTATCGAGTTAGGTTAGGTCTGATGCAGTCATTTGGACAGCGTACAGGCCACAGAATACATCATGCAATTTCATGATGTGCTGTTCTGTGTCAAATCTAGTGCATTACAGGATAGAATGGCTGTGAGAGACAGGGATCTGTTGACACTGTCCAGCCATTGTGTTTTAGGTCTTCTGGGGGTCTTTTCTATCCTGCTTTCAGTGGGTCAAAGTAGATAATGAGTCTTGCAGAGAAGAAGGTAGGCATTTGAAGTAGATGACCATACCACCTTAGAGAGTGTTGGGAGACTGTATGACAGAGCACGACCTGTTTAGTTAGAAAATGGAGTTCTTCATTAGACTTTAATTCATGCCATTTGATATTTTTAGATCATTTGGACATGCTTCATCTGAATGGTGTCCAACTTTTTTTTAATCTGGACAGAGAAGCACCATGTTTCAGTCCCACAGGTCAGAACACTGACCACAGAAGCTTTATTTATCCTCAGCTTTGTCTCTGTACTTATCAGGGTGTTTGGTTCATGAAAGACATTCTTAATAAAATGCCCCACTACTGATGAGCTTTTGAAGTGCAGGCTTCACGTTCTTTGTTGACACTGCTTGTATTATCAACAACACAGACAGTGTTGGTGAAATCACTGACTGTCCCAGATGGGTGGTCATTCATATGCTAAAGGCCACAGCATATTTAAAATTGGAAGAATTTTGGGTTTACCCCCAATTAATTTTCAGGCCGACTTTGGCTGCTGAGTTTTCCAGAGATTTAAGAGCCACAACCAGATTGTCTGTTGATTTGACAGCTAGTGCTCTATTGTTGGCAGAATTGATGATGGTAAGGTTCTTATCATCAAGACATATGCCTAACCTGCATTTACTTATTGTCTGGTCAAGCATGTAATCTGTGACGGCATTGAAGAATTTTGGGGTAGTAACGTGTCCTTGTTGAACATCCAACCTTATTTTGGAAGAAGGCAGTTCTTTTCCGATTTACAAGAATGAAGCTTGAGGAGTCATCATGTAGAAGTTGAAACATTCTACAGAACTTATCAGGGATGCGTGCGAATTTCAAGATCAGCCAAAGCGATACCCTGTCAACAGAATCAAATGCCTTGATATCCACAAATGTAACGTGAATGGGGCACTTGAATTCTTGGGCCGTCTGAATAAGCTGTGAAGATTGGCTCCTTCCATCGTTGAACAGCCGGGAATGAAACCAGCTTGTTGGGTCTTGTCTTATTGCTTAAGATATCAGCAGTTTGGGCCAATGAGACAGAAGCAAAAACCTTCCCCTGGGTGGACAGAAGAGTAAAGCAACAATAATTACAGCAGTCTCAATTGCTGCCTTTATGTTTCCAAAATGGTAGAATATCACCTTTTTTGCCCGTCGCATGGGACTGACTCTGCTCTCTGGATCATAATGAACAGTATCTGCAACCATAAAATAATAGCTGGCCAAGAACTTTTTAACAGTTCTGCAGGATTTTCACAGAATCTTTCATATTCCTTCCACCTTATTTCTCGTAAGCTTCTTTACAACTCTATATTTTGTTTATAGTGAACTTGTTAGCGTCATTTTATGCAGAATGGGTCAACTTGGCGGTGGCGATCAGGTTACGTTATCAGGACACATTTCTTTTCCACCCACTGCCAAAATTGTCTTTTTGTTCTAAATAGGCAAAGGCAACAACATTTTGCTTTCAAGATATTTTCAGTTAAGTAGTACCTTTTACATTCTGAGTCGGGGGATTGGGGTGGGCTTGAGAGCCCAAGATGCTGCCTGAGCCACAATATCCACACTGCTTTTTTTAGCAAGTCCATTTTCCCAAGTGGAAGGCTCGTTCCTAGCTTTAGTGTAGATATATCTTTAGATCTCCTTAATGTACCAGGAATCTTTGGAAAAACGTATGTGAGGCACACTGAAACTAACTGTACTGAGGTGCTGTAGTTGGGTTTGTCTGAGTAGCTGTTTCTGAAACAAATCAACATGGTTCAGTGGCTCTAGAAGGGGTTCTCACAACAAATTTTTTGGTGGCCTTTGAGTGCTGTCACCAACTCTTGCTGGTGGCCAATATGACAATTTTTCCGAAAAATGTAATTAACTTTAGGAAAAACAAATAAATATGGACACATACCAAATCTTTGTAATTTATTTATGTCGTTTTTTTTTCCAAACTCAATAATAATAACAATGTGCAGTTGTCTCTATTCTTTAGAAGACCTAACCAGAATAGAAACACAAATAAGGTACTTTTCATGTTGTTGTCTTTTTTGTTGTTGTTTCTTTTGCTTTTTTGGCTTCTGTTTTTTTGTTTTTTGTTTTGTTTTTAAATAGAATTGCTAGCTAGTAAGTCTGCTTCTGTGAAAAGTGATATTTGTATGTTTGTTAATATCACTTTTCACTGCCATTTGTTAATATCACTTTTCTCAGCAGCAGAGTTGTTAGCTAGGGGGAGGCAGTGAAAAGTGGTATTAACAAACATACAAATATCAGTTTTCACAGCAGACTTACTTACTCAGCCCTGGCAAGCTGGGAGACAAAGTAAGCCTTGGGTGGGGAGGTGGGTAGGGAGGCATTGGGGCCAGGGGTGATGGGGTGGATGGGTCAGGGACTGGGGAAGGCCGCAGGGGCCAGAGGTGATGGGCTGGGGGTGAGCCTGAAGCACGGCTGAAGCTTGCCGCCCACCACCCCGTGCTGAAGTCGGAAGCCTGAGCCCCACCACGCACGAGAAGGTGGGGAACTCACATTGGCTGTCTGCTCCTCCGGCATTGTGGCTTCAGAGGGGTGCAAGGCCCAACCCCTACTTGCAGACCCAGGGTAGGGGCCAATGGTCTGTGTCCCCTCTCCCCCCCGCTCCCAATCACTGCCCAGATGGCTGTGGCTGCAAGAAAAGCCTCTGGTGCCCACATGTGAGAAATGCAGTGTTCTGCAAGCAGTTCCTGAGCATTGTATCAAAAGAGAAAGAAGCTGTAGGATGGAGCAACTGTTCTGAGTTTGTTTTTTCCAGTCCTTTCTTTTTCTTTTTCTTCCTTCCTTCCTTTCTTTTTCTTTCTTGGTATACATATCCATGCAGTCTGTCCTGTGGAGCCCCACATTCAAATGCCTTGCTCGAGGCAATGAATTTGGGGAATCTCTAACAAGCACAATGAACATCTTAACTCTGCATTTCTTTTAGCTTTGGAGCATTTAAGTTACACCTTTTATGTTACCTTTTTTTAATTGTACCTCTGTCTTTACTGAGAGATTTTTAACTATATTTTCAAAGATGGTGCTAAAAATCCTCTAGGATGGCACTAGAAGCAGAAAGTTAAATGAGACGGTCTCAAAATCCTCTCTCTCTAGCAGTATATGAGATCCAGCAAAGCTGAACTGGCAAACAGATTGGCAGAGTTAGAAGGAACTCTCCTCACGAGATTGGAAATTTAGGACACCTTCATTTACCTGACGCAGATGTGCTTCCTTCCACAAACAGATTTGTTTGCAAATTTTATCAAATAAGAAAGTTCTGAACTTTTACTTTGTTCCAGACTCTTGACGACAGCAAGATTGGACAACTGCTTTCTTCTTCACATGGGATGGCCTGCAGAGAGACTTTGCTGCCTTCCTCAGTGAAGACAAACGATTGTTGATCCTCATCACCCGAAACTGCCCCTACAGACTGTGGTTTCTGCATCTTGCAGGAACATCTGTCTCTGAATCATTGATATTCACACTTATGGAATCTTGCGTACCGAGCCCTTCTAACATGACAGTTCTCAACATTTTTGTTGAAATCTAGGAGGACATCTATTCTGGAAAAATACAAAGGGTCTGGAAGCCCTTTTTGTATGGTATTGCTCACTGGAATATTAATTCCATGCAAATGTGTTGGAGTCTCTCTTCTCTAGTTTCATCAAAGGCCTTGTTCTTCAGCTACCTCACAGGTTAGGTTGTAGATTTGGGGAGTATCAGTCTTTACTTTTTTGTCTCAAATGTATTCCTCCATTTTCATATTTCCACATTTTTGAAGGTTGTTGGTTCCTTTTTACTTTCTTATTCATTTATAAATATCTTTGACCTTTTGTGTGCAGAAGCTTGGGTTTCAGTGTCTCCCAAAAAACAAATGAAGCCACATCATTAAATCTTTTAATGATGTCAGTGCCTTACATATTTAGGGTCAAGCTGAGTGAATACATCAGTAGTCAATCCATTCGGACTTCCAGCAGTGGAAAGTTTACTGGTACAAGGTCCACTTTATCTTGAATATCCAACATGCTTCACTCTTTTGACTTGGCTGTTGAGCAGCTGAACTTGAAAAGGGGGAGGATTATTAGGCAATCCTGCACAGCTCAAAAATCAGCCACCTCTCTGACGTATTCAAGGAGTTAGAGATTCTTGCTCTTGTGTGATAGGGCAGGCACATATCCTCTCCTGTCTTGATTAGATTAATGCTGGAGAATGGTAATTTTGGCTACATTTTTAATTCTGTTTTAATTTGCTTGTGTGCATTGAATATTCACAAGAATCAGGACTACCAATAGTACTGTCTGGAATCAGGTATAATGCAGATGAGTAATGTGTAATCTTTACCACTCAGTTCTGTCAGTGGACCACATTCCTAACATCAAATGCTCCTGGGCCCCACTTGAGGCGAGTCTGCCCTTCATGCCAGATTGTGTGGTGGGTTTGTGAAATTAACAAATCTTCACTAGAAATTAGGATAAATCCAGAATCCTCACTATTTTTCTCAAATCACTGCAAGTGTTTTTTGAGACATATTTTCTATTTTCAAACTGAAAACTGAAGTTTAAACATTACATGTTGATCTGTTTGATACAAGTTTGTGGATGGAATGTATGCTTTGCGAGTAGCAGGATGTTAAATTGGCTGTAGGGCATCACAATGTAATTCTTAGGAGATGATGGAGAGCCCTTCTGTACTGCTGGGCAAGATGGTTTGGCTTCTTTGGCTATTTAATTGGACGATTAGAACATTAGGGACAGAGCTGACCCAGAAACTAATTAGCTAAAAAGCCTAACTGAGGTGGAGCTGAGCCTCCCCCTCAGCGTGATGAACTACAGCCTATTTCCTACTATGTTTTTGCACTATTAATGGTGGCAGTGTCTAAGCCCATACACCCTGACTCATGCTCTAGTGTCAGAGTGGGTGTGGAGGTGATCACCCCCCTATAAGTATGTTTAACTACTCCTCTTCCTTCTTTCACGTGCAATAACAGCAGCCCAAGAAGAGCCAAAAAATTCTCCTTCCTCTCCCTTGTGAAGATAAAGCTGTTCTGGTAGCCTGGGGCAGTGGTGACAGGAGAGACAGACAGCACATACAAAGGGAAGTGGAGAAGAGAGAACACAGTGAAAGGAGGCATCTTCAGGAGAGGGATCAGGCACAAAAAAAGGTGGGGAGAGAATGGGGAAGAGAGGCAGAAAATTAAAAATGGAAGCAGTTTGCTTCCTTTAAAGGGTAGGGAATGTATTTAAGTTTCTTTTGGCTATCAATGTATATAACTATGGTATCACCCCATTATACTGGTAGACAAAAGACAACCACAACTCAACTACAACCTATTTGAAAGTAAGTGTGTGTGTGAGTGTGTGAGAGAGAGAGAGAGAGAGAGAGAGGGATTGATTGATCTCCTTTAGCTTATTACAACGAAGATGAAGTATTGAAATCCTGGACACTACTTACAAGAAAGGCATGTGTTGTTGACTATTTTGTAAAACTTTTTTTTTTTAATGTCAAGTAAATTTTTAAATAACTTCCCCATTTGTAGATATTCACTTGCTATACTTCTTTTTGTAGGCTATTGCACTTAAGCATGAATATTGAAGACAAACTTGGAGGATTATTTCTTAAATGTGGTGGCATAGACCAAATGCAGTCATCCAGGGCTATGGTAGGGATGGGTGCAGTATCTGACCAATCTTCAATATCTGGGGAACGGCAAGAAGCAGTGCTTCAAGATCGGACTATGGCACATCAAGAAATTCTTACAACAGATGAAGTGTTACAAGAAAGTGAGCTTCGACAGCAAGAGATGATTTCACATGATGAACTCATGGTCCATGAGGAGACGGTAAAAAATGATGATGAGCTGGAGGCTCAAGATAGACTTCCTCAAGGGCTACAGTACGCAGTCAATGTTCCTGTAAGCATTTTCTTCATGAAATATTGCACACTCATTTAGGAAGCATGGTTTGGTAATGTTGTTGTGTTATGTAAGGAATACATTAATGAGTTGTTTGCATTTTGATTATAAAATATTTATTAATAATAGATGCTGTTTATGAAAATGTCTTTAGCTGCTGACTGGGTGAAATTCATCTCAGTTAGAGGGCCGACACAAGGCCCTATACATCATTTAAACCAAGCTTCATGAGCTTAAGTGTGGTATTAAAAGTGCGTTACAACCTTTTGTACCTCATTTGAGTTGAGGTGAGTTTCGCCGAGCTATATTTCATTTTTATATTAAGCATCTATTTGTAAAAAAATTGATAATTATATTGGTTTTGTTACTATATGAATTGACTGGTTAACATTAAACACTTAAAAAAACACACAATAATAAATTTTAAAGAGCAAAGATAAACCAGGATAAGTAATATTATTTAAAGGACCTGGATGATTTATTTGTTTTATGCAAAGCACATTTCTTTTTGCCATCTTGAAGCATTTCTGTACATGTTTTTAAAGTATATCTCATATAAAATGTTAGCATTTGATAGCTGTTGCTTTCATTCATGCTGCAGATCAAACATATAACACTTTGTAGATGCCCATATATGTCCTCCTTGATATTTAATAGAAAGTGTCTTCCATCTACCACAGGGAGAATAAAAATGGCTTCCATTTCAAAATAATGCATTATTACTGTAAAGTTTGAGTGTTTACTGAAATGTCAACGATTAAAAAAGATGAGTTATATAGGTGTAAAAAGAAATAATAGTCTTTTTCAACTGGAGATTTGTTAAAACACTGTACATTGAGAGGGCTTTCCTTTTAACTGAAGTTCAGAGATTGTTGGGCCGTTTAGAAAACATACCAGGAACATTTAAGAATATGATCTTTAATAAAGTTGACATTAGATCAAGAAGTATTACTGGGGGAAAAGTTCATTCTCTGTATTTTGGGGTTTTTAAAAAAAAATTTTAGCTCAAATATATAGTAAATTAATCTGTTTCTGTTAAATCCTGGCATTGACAATACGACAGGCAAAAGTAATATAGGTATGAAACAAATTGAAGAGTGATTATATGCACATATGAGAGATTTTGATATACACTAGGAGTCACAAGGAAACACTACAGGTCAGAAAGAAAAGCCTAAATTTTTGGGGATGAATGAAGAGGTACAGCAAACTGTAAATCTGTAGAGAATTATTTCTTTTCTGCATTTAAGATATTGATTACTCCCTTTTTGTTAAATTTCTGAAGGAATGAAACCATGGGACAATCCCTTCAGAAAAAATCTTAGCCTTTGTTTCAGCTGTTTGTCATCTGAAAATGAAAAATTGCTCTTTTGTAATGAGAACCTCACCTGAAACTGGCACTTTGTATCTTAACAGATCAGTGTAAAGCAAGAAATTACTTTTACTGATGCATCTGAACAACAGAAGAGAGACAAAAAACAAATACGAGAGCCAGTAGATTTGCAGAAAAAGAAGAAAAGAAAACAGCGTTCACCAGCAAAGGTAAGATGGATTTTGTAAAAACCAAGCTTGAAAAGAACCTGTAGATTTACTATGACTTTGACTGATTTCATTAGAATTTGAAGTAGTTATGTCGGAAGTTGTTTTATTTGCACAGTAAAGATGCAACTTTGGAGCTTTCCAGAATCCAGAGAAGACTGTGATATAAGGCATTCATAGTGTGTTTCTTTGAACTCCTTTTAGCAACATGAACCTTTGACATACTTTAACATCTGTCTCTCCAGGCAGTTCCCTTTCCAAATATATTTTTTTTAAATTATGAGTCAGTAGTTTTGTGGACAAGTTATAAATCATTTCACTATGTTCATCTAATAATAGTTGTACCTTTCTATGAGCCTGAGAATTATTGTGTGCCTTATGCATTGAGAACAGTTTAAAAACAAATTTAAAATGAGTTTTCAAAAATTTTAAAAAGTTTTCATTCATAAATTTAGTAAAATAACTTGCTGGTAGAGAGCATTCCTAAAATTTAAGTGTCTTTGTATATATTCTACTCCTGGGGGAAGTCTGTGCTACTGCATACATGCAGAAATATGTCCCTGTGCAGATTCTCTTTGCTTTTCCACAGAAAAATGGTTTCTGTGGGGAACCAAAGAGAAGCTGCACCAGTGCTCACTCACCCCTCTCCGGCAGGGTCTGTTTGGGTAGTCAGGGGAGAGGAAAGTCACCGCAGTGAGTGGGGGGCATGTCTGGGGATGCCCCGGCTGCCCCAGGATGTTAGTCCCGGCTGGGCATGGGAGGGAGGAGGAAGACGACAGAGACAGAGTTTCCCCCTCCCCTGCCCGGAGCAGCCGGCACTGCGTCAGATCAACCCTAGAAACTTCCCCTGGCTCTAGGAAGCTCTGCACTGCGGGCGGAGGGTTGGAGGGAGGGGCTTAGTGCAGGGGGTGAGGCACAGCAGGGGCGGGTGTCCAGATGCATGGGAGTTGCGTGGACAGGAACCAGCTCCCCCTCAGTACCCTCTTCCCCCACTTCATGGTCCCATCACTCCTCAGCTACTGTATGGGAAGCTGCTCCCCCTGTCTGCCCAACCCCGTGCATCTGGACCCCCCCCACCAAAATCCCTCCTGCCGATCCTCACCCCACTCTCCCCGTGCATCAGGAGCCTCCTGCACCCAGAACCCCCCCCACCCCCAAACCGAGCCCTCCGAACTTCTTCCTGCTGAGCCTTACCCCCTGCATCAGGAATGCCTCACAACTGGACCCCCACCCCACTGAGCCCCAAACAGCTGCACCCTGACCGCCACCCCACCAAGCCCCACTCCCCCAGACCCCTGTTGAGCCCAAACTGCCTTCACCTGGACTCCCTTGCTGAGTCCTATTCCCCCTGCACCCAGAACCCCCCAAGTCCCTGTGCATCCAGATCCCTCCTGGACCCCCCACTGAGCTGCCTGCACCAAATTGTGCCACACAGAACCCTGGTACTCTTGAGGGAATTCTGCACCAAAATTTAAAAATTCGGTGCCAAAAAAATAAAAATTTTAAAATTCTGCATAATTCTATTTGGCAAAATAGCACAGTAACACAATAATAATATAATCTCACAATTTTCAATTATTTTGATAAATTATTTCAAAATACTTGTCAGCAAATAATTGAAAATAGTGTGATTATATTGTGTTATTTTAACAAAATATGCAGAGTTTTGCAGAATTTTTAATTTTTTGCACAGAATTCCCTTACGAGTAGTATTCTTATTTGTGTTAGAAGTTCTCATGATAACTGTTCTGCATTATTTTGAGAGTTTGTTTTCCAGATCTACTGTCAAGAGGGATTTAGCAATTTACCTGTCTGCCTGTGTCACTGGGTAGCCTGCCCTTCAAATGTAGTGGCACATAGGGGTCAGCCCACTCTGCCAGATGGCATGGCCTTTTAAGATTTTGAATGGTCCTATATATATAATATAAGAACTGTCCTAAGAGATATCGATAGAGAGGAAGTGGTTCCAGGAGTAAGTAGTGCTTGCAAGGAAATTCCATCACTGTCTTTAAGGGCTGGGAGTCTTGGAGAGGGTGGGGCCAGGCTCTCCTGTCATCCAGCCAACTGGGCATGAGCTGGGAGATGCAGACCAGCATAAATGCTCTCTCCTTCCTCATAGCTTGTTACCTGAAGAGGAATTGAATTTAGAGTGATCTAGCCAGATGGCTGAGCCACATGAACCCCAGGAGACACAGACAATCCTGGGGAGGAGAAACTGAGGCAGGGAGTGCCTGCAGTGGGTCCTGTAGGACGGTATTGCCCTGTGACAGTCTGAGAGCTTAGATTTTCCTATAGCAAAGGGGTACGTTTTTGTTAAGACAAAAACAGGATCAGCTATCCAAATTGCGGCTGTAGCAACGTTTTGCCCTCTTCTACTAAAACCCAAGCTAATTATTTATTTTATTTGGATTTATGCAACAATTAAAATAAAGCACACAGATGCTGTAGCAATTAAGTAA
The DNA here is from genome assembly GCF_020497125.1 of Mauremys mutica. Classification (NCBI taxonomy): domain Eukaryota; kingdom Metazoa; phylum Chordata; order Testudines; family Geoemydidae; genus Mauremys; species Mauremys mutica. The sequence continues at coordinate 12,711,543 of NC_059081.1, read as the reverse complement.
AATCACAGTCCCATGAAGAGGACCACACAATAGCATAAAAATAAGTGTATTCAGGAAACAGCCCAGCCAGCAAATAAATTAAAGCAGCAAATCTCCTCTGCCCTCTCTACTCTCTCCCCCCCCCCCGAAAAAAAAAAACACCTTTTGAAAGAAAATAAGCCTTTTCATTTTTCCCAGGGTTACCTATCCCATAACCTCCCCCACAAATAATCTTAGATAGGTGGCTTTTGTGGCATGCCTGAAGGGCTGACAGATTATAAATATTTAAGACAGAGTTTGGGAGCAAGTTCCAGGCTCTTGCGTCCCTGATGGCAGCACAACTCTCTCTTTTATAATGAGGGGGGATCCAGCTTGAATGCCTCACCCTTTCTCCTCAGAGACCACATCTGTGGGAGTATTGTTTGGTGGGAGAGGTTGGTGTCCCTCTTACAGAAGGTTTCATGGGCATTCATGTATGCTTCCTTCCTCTAACTCCCTGTCTGCCTGCTCCATTCTTTTGAGATGAAGAAGGTTTGAAAAAGGTTGAGGAAAATCCTTGAGCAGGTTTTGTATCAATCTTTTATTGGCTCATAAGAATAGGAAGGGCAGGAAGAGCCGAAGGATTGGCATGGCATAATCCCAGTATATTGGTCTTGATTTGCCGTCAGTCCAACATCTGGGTTTTTAGTGTGGAGGTCACTTAATACACTGAAATATTTTTAGTACTATTTTCCTTTTATTAATTGACTACTTGAAAAATCTAGTTTTTATTCATTTTTACCCCCATTATTTTTTGGACTACATTTTGGTGAAACCGCATTGGCAAAACTAATTTTCTTCTTTTAAGGGGAGCTACAATGCAGTCAATTAAGATTCCAGAATTTAGAAGGAAAATGGAGGAATATGAAATATTTTTTTCTGTTTTCAGCGGTTACTTTAAAATGTCAATAATATACATAATACATGTGATAAAATTTAATTGTTTTATAAAATATACTTTTATACCTGACAGTGTCCGTTTAAGTAGTAGCATATTGTTACAGAACATAATTTTATAAGCATTGGACTTCACAGGTCTGTAAGGCCCCTGCAAACGTATGAATGTGCTTATTGATAAACATATGAGTAATCCCATTGGTTTCAAGTGTGTGTGCTAGATCAGAGTTTAAACTGTCTGTGAGGTTGGCTGTAGCAGAACGAGCGGTAAAATTAGATCATTTTTCAAAGTAGGTCCTATAATAACAGTTGATACTGAGTTTATCAACAATTGCAGAGCAGTGGAATGGCTCTTTTGCTTGCTCTGTTAAAATATGCTGGCTATTTAGAGTGCCAGCATGCTTTCCTCCTCGGTTTATAGTGAGAGAGCAAATCACTATTTATTTGAGATTATTCTGTTACAACACATTATTATAACACTGTTTTCGGTCACCTAAAACTTTCTGAAAATTTCATTTGTTGGGCTGCCATTTTCCTGCTGGTCTCTTCCCAATGGTGTTATTTTGGGGCAAGTTTGAGCAAAACTGTACTGAGCTGTATCAAATGGGGTGTGGAAATGAACTTTCCCTAGTTTTTAAAAAATTCGTGCAACTTGAAAAAAAATCTGCTATGGTCATCAAAATTATTGAAAGTAGAAAGCTGAATTTGGCAGGGAGATCTTCTCAAGGGATACACTAAGTGAGGAAGGGCTCTGTAAGATGAACAAGTTAGGAGGGGTCCAAGGTGGGGTTTTTTGTTTTTGTTTTTGTTTTTTTATCATCTCCACATTACAGAATATTGGGAGAGGTTGTCTTGTAGCCAGTTAGCATATAAAAGTGATATAAAAGCCTGCTAAGTGCTGTACCATGACAATATATCAAAGAATTAGAAAGCCAGGCTAAGGGAATATAATGGAAAATAACTAAACAATTAAAGAGTTACTTTGATACTTCTGTACTGACTTTTTATATGTAACTGGACAGGGGTACAGTTTTATTAGTCCAGTCTTATTTTTAGCTATGATGTGCAGTAGCAGACAGGTTATGTGGTTACTCGGGGATAAGCTTTTATACATCTTGACAGTCCTACATTCTTGCTTTATTTCCACAAAGATCATACAGCATTCCACTTATCCTTTAAAATATGATGATGCATGGTTCTGTGCCAAAGATGATTTGGTTACTTTACCTCCTTCCCAACAGCTGGAGAAAGTAAACACTGACATTTAAAGTGACTCCACTCTGAATAGAGAAGCTGTAAGCTGGTTTTCCATCAATTGCTTTTGTCTCCAGCAGGTGGAAATATCTCTTGACAACTGATGATACACAAGTTTGGAACAGGCAGATGTTGCAAATGTAAAACCAAAATCCTGTCGGTGTAGATTTATAGAAGTTAGCACTATTTTTATGTGAAATATTTGAATTTTCTGCACTACAAAGTTATTTTATGTTTTGATTTGTAGTTAACAAAACATATTTAGTGGGTAGTGTGAGAACAAATTTTACTTTTTTTAAAATAGATCCTTACAATAAATGAGGATGGATCACTTGGTCTGAAAACCCCCAAATCTCATGTTTGTGAGCATTGCAATGCTGCCTTTAGAACCAACTACCATTTACAGAGACATGTCTTCATTCATACAGGTACTGCTTAACTTCACTTGTCTTTTCTACTATATAAAGATCTGTTTACTCACAGTAAAAGTGTTTTCAGCTCTATGCGAATTTCAGTTCTAAGAGTGTAGGTTACTTGGCATCTAAGCTTAGTGATTCCATGCACCAAAGTGTCAAAAGAATACCAGAAAAAAAATCAACTTATGTTCATTAAACTGAAGATATAACTGTTTACAAGATTTCTTTTCTTTCTTTATCAGAAAGTAATGGGTTGACCTGTAGCGTAAATGCCAAAATTAACCCCTTTGTAAAATGTGCTGTAGATGCTTATCTGCCTGATGAGGTATCTCTGGTTTGGAGAGATGAAAAAGGTACTTACCATTATAATAGCTTGCCGGAACCCAAAATGCAGACTTATGCCAGCATCATGATTGATTTTGTTCTTGAGGAAATTACAGCCATTTCAGCTTCAACTCCTCCATGTTTGTGTTAATGTGACTCATGGGGAGAATTTTGAAGTCCATATAGTTAGCAGGGATAAATTTTTTGGTATTAGACTATTTTGGAATTCGCTCAGATGCTGGTTTCTTATAGACAACTATTTTATTCCTCAAAGTAAACATCAGAAACAACAGTTTGTAGTTATTAACTTATGGATGTGGAATTATATTGTTCAAGGTGAAAAACCATTTCAGTGCAGTCAATGCGACATGCGTTTCATACAGAAGTACCTGCTACAGAGACATGAGAAGATTCATACTGGTGAGTATAGTGCCTTGAGTATCTTTATTGGCGTGCTTAAAGAACTGTTTCCCAAATCAGGCCAGGTTTCCAATAATAAGTGTGCAGCTTAATATCTTGTTGGAGTTTGTTTTGATTTTAACATATATGATACAAAACACTTAGTTCTGTGCTTTAGCCTTGCTTCTCTTTTCTTTGGCTGCAAAGTGAGTGTAAACTATAGTGAGCAAAGGGTGGGAATTACATATTCTTCTTAAAATAGTCCCACAGTGGCAAATCATAAAGTTTAACAACCCATGATTTTTTTCAATCTTCTCTTTTGTCATATAAAACTGACTTTTTCACTGGTGTCTTCATAGCTTAGAAGATTTCTTATTTCCTATTGAATTAAAGGAAAACTATCAGGACTGTAATGGCCAAAATGCCTAACCCTCGAGGTATTAGCATCAGCATTACTTTTCACTCTATTTTAAAAGTTTTAATGCAGAATTATTCTAATATATTTTAAAATATTTTATATGTATATATATATATATATATAATAGGTCAAATAAGGCCCAAATTTTAAAACAAATGAGAGTTAGTTTATGCGCATTTGTTTATTTTTGTCTTATTGCAATGTGCAAAACCACATTCTCTAACAGGTTTGGCTGTATTGGGTTTTTGGCATTTTGGTGCATGGCCTTTCAATCCCTCTGTAAATATTTTGTGATATGGTCCTTTTGGACTGGATGCCAATTTCTCAGCCTCTTTTACAGAAAAGCAGAGCTGGTGAATGTGCACAGTGTTTCTTGGCTGTAGCATTTAAATGGATATGAACGGTACTAATGTGAAAGTGTGTATGAAAGTTGAGAAAGTTAAAAACTCTGCAAAATGAATTTTTGAGCAGTGTACAGAGAGTTACATGCACAAGTATCCTGTTGTTAATGGGATTTCTGTGTCTTATGTTGCCATGAATTCAGACTTAGTAGGTTTCCTTTGGCCAGTCAGCCACAGAAAAGTCCCGCATTCTTTTTCTGTCCAATGGCTTTGCTCTATTCCTAGTTTTTCCTCTGGCTCTGAATTGGTGAACTTCACTCTGGAGAAACTGCTGCCTTCACTCTCTGTAGATATTATTCTTGTCAAGAATGGATCACACCCAAAAAAAAAAAAAAAGAAAGAAAGCAGGAAAGGGGTTTAAATGTTGTCACGTTTTGCAGAATCATTTTTTCTGCAGATTATTCCCTGTACATAGCTTTGAAAATGAGACTGGGCAATGTATCCAATTAACAGCTGAGTACAAGCATTATATAAATGTCACTAGTACAGTATTTTTGAAATTCAACATTTCCAGCCCTATAGAGAAAGCTATGTTGCTTTTAGTGTTGGTTTGTTTGTTTATGCCAACTCTTGCATAGGTGTGTTACTCTTTTGTGTATAAGAGAAAAACACTGCAGTCTTAACAAATTAACCTTACTGTTTGCTGAACTTTTGGAAAAATATTTTCCCCCTCTCCTCAGCCTCCTACTGACTTGCATAGTTTGGTAATTTTCCTCTTGGAACTGGAATAGAGGATTTGGTTTAAACCACTAGAACACTGGTGTTTCCCAGATGACAGTTAAATGAGTGTTTAGGACAATCTCCACTGGGGTAATTCTCTGCTTTACTGAGCATGCAGTCAGTAGGGGCTGCCTTACAATCTTAATAAGTCCCAGTGAGCTGTGATTATTATATTTATATGGCTTATTTGAAAAAAAAGGAAATAACTTATTTGGTTGTTTTAAAGTTTTCTAAAGTTCATTTAGTAAATAAATAGAAAATGTAGTGATGGAACCTCTGGACCTGTGTTATACAGGAGGCCAGACTAGATGATCACAGTGGTCCTTTCTGGCTTTATAATCTGTGGATTTTGGTGTCCTGCCCCAATTTTAGTTTGGCTCCTTACAATCTACATACCTAAAAATCCTTCTGTATTTTAATTTAGATATGGTATTCTTCACCACTGGTCCTAAATTGTTGTCTAGTGTTGCGGTATGCTGTTCAACAGCTGCATACTGGGATCTTCCAAATAATTTACATTTTAAGATTGCCTTCTATGACTAGAAGGTGAATACTGTTTCCATGATTTTACTCTGGGGGGGGGGAGGTATTTTCCTTGGACTTCAACTTCAGTACTGCCATAGATTCTTTATAGTCTGTAAAGGGTGAGAATCCATGGGAAGTATTTCTGCCTAGCTCTCCCTTTCTCTTTTGTAAACAGTTTTGGTTTTCTTCAACCCTCAAATGCAGTAGGTCTGATTTGCCTTTATTCCTAGTGAAATGATCCTATATTGTTTCCGCCTTTGGTACAGTGTTTAAAAGATTAAATAGTAACAGAATTTTTTTTTTGCCTTTTTAAGATTTGTATCCATTCTCCAACTACCAGTATTAAGGTTGCTAAAGACAACACTAACACAGACAGTAGTCCCATTAATATCTTTGTAAAAGCAGGGAACTTAGAGGTGCTCAATCAGTAGCAGTAGGTAGGGTTTCTGTCCTTGGAACTATTGCCTCAAATTAAATACTGTTCAAAGACGGTAGGAAGTCATCAATCAACAGCCCTTATTCTATATAGGAAATTAACAAGTTGCATTAATACAAAATCATGTTACCTAGAAACAGCCACACTTGGGAAGAGGGTGATAACCAGAAAGATCAACTGCTAGTTGTAATTTTTTATTATTTTGCTTGTTGCTAATGATACTGAGAATCAACATTCAGTTTGTGGGAGGAGGGAAAATCGTAAGTAGACTACTACTTTGGTGTTCTTAGGTCACTGGCTCCTGAAGAGAACAACACCACAGGCTTTCTTCAAATCTCTTCTGCTTTGTTTTCACTGATGGAGATTTCTGCACCAGCTCCCTACCTCTGCATTCTTGTCTCACGTCCTAATTCTTTAATCCAGCTCACTTCACATTTTGAGTAGACATTTCCCTAGTTTAAGAGAGGAAGATTGTGTCTTAATGATCTTATCAGTTCACATAATGTGTCCTGGTTCAAACATTGGATAGAATTTTACAAAAAACGTCTACCTCAAAAAATAGATAAAACAGTCTTGGGACTAACAAGATGTCTGCCAAACTTAATTGCTCAATCACTCTGCTTTTATGTTGCTTGCCTTTTCTGCTCTTTTGTCTAAATTTTGTGTTAAGATTGTAAGCTCTTCCTAGGCGTTTGCTTGCATAACTGTTAAGCGTCCTGTTCACTACTCTTTGTAGCTGCACTTTATAAATACATTTTAGAATTAATATTAAGACTTCTAGTACAGACATGTCCAAAACATCTGAGATGATTTTTCTTTTATACGATTTAGATCAATAACCTGCATAATATATTGTACATTCCAATTAAGTTATTCCTTTCCTTCTATGTGCAGTCTTTTCCCATTCATTAACCCAATTAAGGAAAATATGTCCTCAACTCTTTCCCTAGTTTAAGAGAAGAAGATTTTGTTTTAATGATCGTATCAATTCACATAATGTGTCCTGGTTCAGAAGTTGGATAGAATTTTACAAAAACCGTCTACTTCAGATTTCAGCTATGTTAAATGGTTTACAGTAGGCATCAGATCATCTTAAGAATAGAAGAATTTTCTGATACATTTTTTAATACTTTTCTAACATACTCATCCTTACAGAGATTAAAACCAGAGTTAACGGTGGTATTAACTTCACAGACTCACCTTCACAAGGCATTTCTTAATCTTATCTGGAAGAACATTATGCCACTCTGCTGAATAATATCATCTTCCTAGATGTAGCAGCTCATTTGGGAACAGTTTCCTCAAATCAAGATACCTGCTCTTTCCAGTCAAGATCTAGACAGAAATAATGTTTAGATTTGAAGGAATACTAGTGTATACTCGCAAAGGCCCCAAATTCTCTCTTGTGATCTCACCCATTCACACTTTTCAAATGTTGTAAAGGGGACAGATAACTGGCAGTGTAACCTACCAGCATTTTCCCCGTCTCACCCCGCCGAGGGCCTACCCAGTTAGAGTAAAGCAGTGTAAGGGCTCTACAACAGTCCATTTATGGAGCCCCTGGGGCATGCTTAGGGGTGAGAGGTGTGTGAACAGAGCACTCTATGCTCCAGCCTTTACGGGCTGGCAGAATGACTTCTACAGGGATGTTAAAGCTAAAATAAGTTTGAGCTTTCTCTAGTGTTGTTCACATTTGGGCTGGGGAGGCCCAAAATGTGGGAGGCAAAGCCACCTTTGCGCCAACTCCAGAGTTAGGTTTTAAAGGGGGATTTAAATGACAGTAGGGAGGGCATTTGGTAGACAAGAAGCAGGAATTTATTCCAAAAGCAGGGACAATGTGATAATAGCACAAAATTGGGAATGGTAGGAAACAGGAAAAGGAAACAGCAAGGAAAGAGGATTGAAAGCAGGATAGGGAATTATGGGAGTGATATGGAGTTTAAAACTAGAGCAGAAATATAGGTGGGAAAAATTTTCAGGGCTTTGAAGGTAAAGGTGAAGTTCTTGAACTTGATTCAAGAAGCAGGTAGAAGGTTAGGCAAAAATACAGTAGTATGGTAAAAGTGGTATAAACACCTAGATAAATAAGTGTGAAAGTACTGATCTGATTACAGTGAAAGTGGAGAGAGAGAGAGACAATTTTAATAATGGCTAAACTAAGTAGACTGGAGTTGGAGAGGTAAAAAGCTAGAAGGCCAGAGAGGAGAAACGTATGATATTCAATACAAGATATGACCACGTTATGAGCAAGTGGTTAGTGAAGAAACCCAGTTTGGTGATAGATTTAAAAAGGAAGAAGTAACAAAGGTTAGCAAGAGACTAAATGTGGAAGGAGGAAGAGAGAACTCAAAGACGATACTGAGCTTGTGAGCCTGGGGGGAAGGAGCAGCAAAGAGCGCTCAAGATGGAAGATAAGTTCAGTTTTTGAGAGAATAAATTTGAGATGGCATCAGGCCATCCAAGAGGAGGTATCTGAGAAGCACTGGAGATGCACTGGCGTTGGAAGCTATCTGCATAAAGGTGAGAGATGAAACCGTGGTAGCTGATGGGGTCACCAAGAGAGACAATAAGATGATCTAAAAAGGTCTTTTCTAGTTTCTATGAATCAAATTTCCATGGTTTTATTGTAGGTGTGTCTAATTATATAAATGAAGAATAATAATACACAGATAATTAAAACAAAAACTTCAATAGTAGGCTACTTATAGTAGATGCAGAATCTGTTCACTACATGGATATTGGAAGGAGGGTTACATAGAATATATACAGTTGTTGTTTTTTTAATTCTGCATCATCTGTTTGGAATTCTAAGTAGTAATGACTTAAAACTGCAGTACTATAAAATTTTAGTGTCTTATATGAAACTTTAGCCATGCCACCCTCATTTACATTAGTACTGGGATGTGGTTAAATTCCTCTCTATTGAGTGGAAAACATACCTCTGAATATCAATAAATTCATAACTTGGTAATAATGAGAACAGATAACAGTGTGTTCCATCCTTTCCATCTGAAGTTAGGTGACAATCTAAACCTTACTTCTAGAAACAAAGGAAGGATGCCAGTATTGTCTGCAATAAAAAAACATTGCGTTGTTTTCCAGGACCAAAACCATGTTGGCAGATGCTGTCAGCAGAATCCCTGTTTTCTATCTCATTAAATCACAAGATTGCAAAATAAATATTGAGAAAAAAGAACAATCCGTCACATCAACAATAAATAAGTTTGACATTGGAGAACAAAACGATAACCGCATTCCAAATGCAGAGGCTTAGATATGGTTATTAAGAAGTGGTAGGACTTCTATATTATTTATGTCTAGATACTGTAATTCCTATTTCCTGAAGAGATTTACATCTATAGAGAATCCACTCTGTAATATAATATCCTATTGGCCAAGATGATACTGGTTTAATTTATTTTTTTTTAAATTTAATTTTGCCCCCGTCTCTCTTCATTATGAAAGATGGAACCTTTTTCCTGGACAAATACCAGGATCTCAGTAATTTTTTCCTTTCAAGAAACTAGTTTATATAGGAATATGTGTCATTAATTAGGTATCAGGGGGTTGTTGTGTTAGTCTGTATCCACAAAAACAACAAGGAGTCCGGTGGCACCTTAAAGACTAACAGGGACTCCTTGTTGTTTTTGTAATTAATTAATTAATTCATTCATTCATTCATAAAGAGTAATGTGCCATAGCTCTGGAGATTGTTTTGCAGTTATTAAAAAGACAAGATTTTTGCCTTTATTCTACAGACTTGAAGCCTTAATATTAAATCTATAATGCAAGAGATGTCTTGCTCTTCAGGTGAATTCCATTGAATAACAGTGAGTTCCTGTAAAAGAGAGACACTCTGCAAGACAGGTAGATTTTTGTTAGGCTTCATCAGACAAACATAGACAATGAAGATAGCAAAGGACAAAAGTTAAAACAAAGAGTTAATCTGAGTTACTTTATAATGTGAATGGATCTTTGTAAATTTTGTTTATTTTTAATTAAGAACAAATTAGGTGAGAGGTATAAGTAGCACTGGAGTTGAAGTAACATTCAGAATATGCTGTCTGAACAAATGAATAATGTGACAAAGGGCAAGACTTCCATTTTCATTTGCCAGAATGACTTTAACTACAGAGATTTGTTGTTTTTATATTTAATTACAAAAAGAAAAGGTAAAGTGAACATGCCTTTTACTTATTGGAACTATTCTATAAATCAAACCAAAATGCTTAAATTGTTCAGGGCCATTATTTCAGCTTTTCATACAGATATGGAGAGAAAGAAGAGGGAGAACTATAGAAAATAACACAGATATTTTAAATTTGTTTAATCACTGACATCTTGAAAATTTAAATTTCTTTTTGAGAAAATGGAGTCAAATTGTGCAAAGAAGGTGAAAGAATTTAGGCCTTGTCATCAGTACAGTCTTCTCATTGTCCTAAATATGTATTTTTGGCAACAATTCATCTTGAAATATATTTTTCTATCTTATGCAATCTTTGGTAACACTTTGATGGATTTACAGTACATATCTGCACGCAGGGAACAGAGATGGTAATAGAAACAGGTTACTTAAAATTTCCCCTTTTTAATTAGAATTTTTTGGTATAATATTCCCTTTTTGCTTTCCTTCATGGTATTCTTGACATATTAGTGAGTACTAGGGAAAATTGAGACTTATATGAACGAACACAGATTGCCTTTTCAATGGGAGCATATTAAATCCTCTTCTCCGTTACTTCCAGTAGAGGCTAGTAATATTTGCCAAGGTTACCATATGGAATAACTCTGTTTTTCTGTTTTTATTTTGTTTAAACTATATTTTAATATAATGACTGTTTTTAGGTGAAAAACCATTTCGCTGTGATGAATGTGGTATGAGGTTCATACAGAAGTATCATATGGAAAGGCACAAGAGAACTCATAGTGGAGAGAAGCCTTACCAGTGTGAATATTGTTTGCAGGTAAGATGGTTAATTGAAATAATTCACATCATTTTAAAAACTGAAATAACAAACCTGATTCTAAAGTAATACACATAAGACTTTCTCTAAATTTTGAAGTCTGACAAGCCTACAAATCGATCTAGAAAAAATTATACTAATGCAAACTGAATGTATGTTGTAGGGCAGCCTTCAGTTGAAGTGGCTGAACTGTGTGTGAATTAATGAGTAAATTACTTACAATCAAAGATGGCTTTTCTTATTTATATATTTTTGTCTAACTTAAAATATCCTCTACAGTACTTTTCCAGAACTGACCGTGTGCTGAAACATAAACGTATGTGCCATGAGAGCCGTGACAAGAAACCTAATAGGAGTGCCACCAAAGTTGGCCTTTTGACATCTGAGGAAGATCCTGGCTTCTCTACACCGATGAAAGACAGCTCCCTGCCAAAGAAGAAGAGACAGAAAACAGAGAAAGCAAAGTCTGTGGACAAGGAAATTGGAGATAAATCAGAACAGAAGAAGGATAAAAATGACTACTTGCCTTTGTATTCTGCCAGTGCTAAAGTAAAGGATGAATATATGGTGGCAGAATATGCTGTTGAGATGCCACATTCTTCTGTCAGTGGGTCACATTTAGAAGATGCAAATTCTGGAGAAATACACCCACCTAAACTGGTTCTCAAAAAAGTTACTAGTAAGAGAAGTCTAAAACAGCCACTTGAGCAAAGTCAGACCATTTCACCTTTATCTACATATGAAGAGAACAAGGTTTCAAAGTATGCCTTTGATCTTGTGGATAAACAAGGTTTATTGGACACAGATGGTAATGCTGACATTGACCAAGTTGATACTTTACAGGAAGGACCCAGTAAACCTGTACACAGCAGCACTAATTATGATGACGCAATGCAGTTTTTAAAGAAAAAGAGGTATCTGCAAGCGGCTAGTAATAATAGTCGAGAATATGCCCTGAATGTAGGTACTATAGCATCTCAACCTTCAGTAACACAGGCAGCTGTAGCAAGTGTCATTGATGAAAGTACCACAGCATCCATATTAGATTCACAGGCACTGAATGTGGAAATTAAAAGTAACCATGACAAAAATGTCATTCCAGATGAGGTGCTTCAGACCCTACTAGATCATTATTCCCACAAGGCTAATGGACAACATGAAATATCTTTCAATGTGACGGATACTGAGGTGACCTCCAGTATATCAATCAATTCTTCTGAAGTATCTGAGGTCACCCAGACTGAAACTGTTGGAACAAGCTCTCAGGCTTCCTCATCAGATAAAGCCAGTATGTTACAAGAATATTCAAAGTTTCTACAACAAGCATTGGACAGAACTAGCCAAAATGATGCCTATTTGAACAACCCAAGCCTTAATTTTGTGACTGATAACCAGACTCTTACAAGCCAGCCAGCATTCTCTTCCATAGACAAACAGGTCTATGCTTCTATACCTGTCAATAGCTTTCGATCGGGAATGAACTCTCCATTAAGAACAACTCCAGACAAGTCTCATTTTGGACTAATGGTTGCTGATTCCCAGCACTCTTTTCCCTTTTCAGGTGATGAGGCGAATCATTCTTCCTCCTCCTCTACACAGGACTTCTTGGATCAAGTGACTTCTCAGAAGAAAGCAGAGGCACAGCCTGTCCATCAGGCTTATCAAATGAGCTCCTTTGAGCAGCCCTTCAGAGCTCAATACCATGGAGCAAGAGCTGGAATATCACCTCAGTTTAGCACTCCCAACGGACAGGTGAACCTGCGAGGGCCAGGGACAAGTGCTGAATTCCCTGAATTTCCCTTGGTGAATGTAAATGATAATAGAGCTGGGATGACTTCTTCACCTGATGCCACAACGGGCCAGACTTTTGGCTAAGAAAATCTTTGTAAATAATATTGGCACTTTAGAACAGATCTGTCAAGAGTGGTGTTGCTCTGTATAAAATGGAGTGCTGTACAGCTTTTAAGAACGTTGTGTTATAACAAAAATAAGCTGATATAGCAAGATCAATAACTTCATTTTTGTTAGTCCACCAGTCATTGAACTGCCTTACATGTTGTCTCTCCTATAAAAGGCAGTTTATTACTCACTTGTTCGAGACCAGAAACTTGCTCTTTTACATACACTTAAATTTAAAACAAAACAAAAAACCCAAGGTAAGGTTTCCTCCCATAATAGTTTCCTATTTGGTTTCATTGTACGTTCGTGGTAGAACAGTAATTGTCATGTTGTCATTTTCTAAGCTTGTCAGTGTAGTCATTGCTCTTCAGTAGGGAACCTAAATATACTAAACAGAATAAACTAAAAGTTTAAATGTCAGGCGATTATGGCTAAACCACATTGGTGTATTCTATAGAAATACCCTTTCTTCCCTCTTTCTTAAAATGAAATAAATGCCATATGCCCTTTATTTTTGCTTTGCATTACACTGAGCTGTGTTTTGGAGGAAAAAAGTAATAATAAATTCTGATAGACTAACTCCATTATTTAAAAGTCTAATTAATTTAAAATACTTTAAAAACTTTTTTAGCAAAATACATGTCTGCTAATGCATTTACTTCAGTCCTGAAGTGTGTTGCATATTTCTTTGTACAGTTGAACCTAGACATAACTTTTTATTATTCTTTCACATGCAGATATCAAGATTTTGAAGTTTTAGTTAAAATACTCTGTAGATTACATTCCCAATTACATAAAGCTTACACAAATTGTGTATTCCGAGATTTTAAAGCTTAATTGTACTTTATCCTGCATATTCACAGTGATTAACAAAGAGCACTTAGATTCTATTTGATATTTTTTGATTTCTCAAAGAATAAAAACTATTTTAGATTTTTAGGTCTGATATGGCTGCATCATTATCATCTCATACAACACTGATTAATATTTTTTAATATAAAATGAGATTGGAATTTCTTAGCTTCTGTAAAAACTGGTTTAATTTTCTCTATCTAGAACTTTGACAATTCAGATAATTAAACATACTAAAGCATCCCAATAAGCTGAAGTGGGCCTTCTAATTGCATATCTTTTTAGCGATTTCTTAATGAACAATGTTCATTACAATTTTACCAACCAAAACTGTTGACTAATGCTGGTGAACAGAATTTTTTTCAGTATAGATGGATGATCAGAAGCTTTTGTTGCATTTCACAGTATAAATAAACTGCAAACTTTATCCCTGTACCATGAATATGTTTTTTTAATAGTACTTTGGCTTGAAGTATACAGTAAGGTACGATAAATAGTTCTGTGTGCATTTTTAAGGTGGTGAGATTGGAATAACATAAATGTGTTGTGTAGTTTAAGTTAACAATTTTAAAATTTTGAACTTTATGTTCATTCGTTTGCACCTTTCCCTAGAGGATACACGGTCAGGTAGTTTAAGGCAGTTTAAACCTAATATTGTAGGTTGATTAACCATTACGTGGGGATACAGATAAGGATGCATACATCCCTTTACAACACTGTCCCTGGCTGACATCTCCCAAATGAAACCATCAGCTCGGAGAGGAGGTTGAGCCCCATCATACTGAAGAACACCCTCCCCAGACAGCAGACTCGAGGAGTGGGAGAGCGCAACTTACCCGTTCCCAAAATACTAAGAACGTTTTATTGTTTTGCATCATTGTAGCTGCAGTAACTCCCTTGGCCCGTTTTAGGAAGAAAGTTCATCTGGAATCCATAGACTGCACCTCAAGTGGCCAGGGAGATCATTTACATGAGCTTCCTGCATAACTCATTTGTATACAGTGAGACCAGATTCTTATTGCCCTGTGATGGCCTTAACTATTCTTAGGATTCATTGTGCAGCTGTTTTATGATGCTGCAAGGGGTTATATACTCTGCCATTTTCTTACAGGAACAGGTCTGAAGATTTGGCCCTGAGTTAAGTAGAAAAATAAACATCAAGGGAGAAAAGCAAAATCATTGTACAATATTAGCAGCAAAGAATCCTGTGGCACCTTATAGACTAAGGTGCCACAGGATTCTTTGCTGCTTCTACAGAACCAGACTAACACGGCTACCCCTCTGATACTTGTACAATATTAGTGACACATAAGGAAACATCTTTAAAAGAATATTTTTAACCTGGTTGTGTCCCTTGAATTTTTTCTACCTTATTGTTTTAGTCTCCTGTCCTACTTGCATAGACATACCTGTATGGCACCTAACTCACAACAAGAAACAGCCTATCATGAATCAGATATCTCATTTCCATTAAGATTACTTGCATCGCATCCTAGCTTTCACTGTCCCCATAGATCTATATCGGCATCTTTGGTTTAATATCCTACCATTGCAAATATATGTCCATTTATTTACCATTGTTTTAAGAAAATTCCCTTGGGGCTAAATTATTACAGCACTTATTTGGACACACAGGGAAATAAGAGGGAGTAAGGCCTACTCGGCCCTTGCCAGGTTGATGACTGGCTATGTTGGAGAGGGCAGCGGCTACTCTGCTGATACTCTGTTCTGAGAAAGTGGCGGGGGAGAGGGAAACCTTGGCTCCCTCTGCACACTAGCCAGAATAGTTAACTTTTTGCATAGTGGTGAGTAAAGTGTTTCACACAAAGGGTGAAATAACTTGCTTCTCCCCAGAGGAGGAATTGTGGTTCTCTGAGTCACAGTTCATTCTTTGATGTGTTCCTGGGGTATTATAGCTGCGCTCTGTGACGTAGGGCAAAATGTAAAGTCTTCACTCTATCCCATGGTGGTTATTTTGTAGACTTACTTTATACATATAGATAGAGGCAGTGCTAGTAGTTAATCTGTGGAAATTTAGGCTTTTTCTAGCTGGAGAAATTTACCAGCAGAATTCTTCCAATATGATTTTGTTGCTATAGTTATACCAGATTTGTTGTGCCAGTAAATTTCCCTCTCTAGATAAGCCTGTATTTTTAACAAGTTCGTCATTTAAAAAAATATTTTCCCCTTCAACATGTTTTATTGTTTTACACACACACACACACACACACACACACACACACACACACACACACACACACACACACACACACACACACACACACACACACACACACACACACTCTCACTCTCACTCTTCCCCCCTTTTGATCTGGCAGATGTTTATTCTCATCTGGGCCCCCTATGTATTTGAAATAACTAAACATGAAAATGACTTTTTCTTCACTACATTGTTCATGTACCAGCATCATTAAGCCAGAATGCTTTTGGGAATAGCATTTATATCCCAGCAAGCCAACAGTTGAAGCTCTTATATTATTTTATAAGTTGTGAAAGGTGTGCGTGTGTAAGGTGGAATCTTTTATGGCTGTTTTTTTTCTGTGACAGAGTAAGGATAAATGAAAAACATATATTTAGAAATTTTAGGGCATTTACTCCCAGACTATAATAATTTTAAATAGATAGTATTTTGGGCCTAAATTACTTGAGAGTATCCCTTTGAGCACTAGTCCTTTGTTATGTTTTACCATGATTATAACTAATAATGAAGGAATTGGCTTGCAATGGTATATTAGTAAGCATCTACATTTTCTTGTACTGGTTTGAGAGTGAGTTAATCATAAATGATAAAGTTTGAAGAGGAGGATAGAATTGTGTACTATTCTACACTGGTCTTATAAACAGTAATATGAAGAATTTAAATCAGGCTTTAAAATGAATTTTTTCATGGTCCTGTGTGTTTCCTGGTGTTGCCTATGGGAAAATTATGGTGCAAGAAGAAAATACAACAACCCCTAAAATACTCGCGGTTGTTTAACATTTTTATTACTTTTATATTTATATTGTAGGTTGTCAGTGTTTTGGAGAAAGGGAGCAGTTCAGTGATAAAGGGGAAATACAATAAAATCTTTCTAATTTGCTGATTGCTAATTAAAGCACCCCCTAATTCTTACACATACAATCTGCTTTCTCCCCACTCTGCAAAGTATTAATAGTAAAGTACTGTAGTGAATCTCACTTTAATAAGTCTGTTACTTCAACCAAGTATACTACAGAACATTTATTAGTATACTCTGAAGTAGTATAATGGAAACTAACTACAGTTGTTGCAATAAATGAACGAAGTACATTTTGTGATGTGATATCCTTGCCTTTGTTTGCTTGCTCACTTGCTACTTCTCAAAATTCAGTCATTTGTAAATGTTTTCCAAGTCATTAATGTGCATTAATGGGGTTCTACTGTGGCTTTTTCAGAAATGTGTGGTTTTCCCTCTGAAAAATGTGGATATAAACAATATATTCTGTGCTTGTTTTGAATATTTTAAGTTAGCATCATGTGCAGCAAAAATTTGAAAATGACCCAAATAATCTACTCTGAATTTTGCAGTATTGCATTATTCTGTGTATGTAAATTTGCAAACTGAATTTTCTTGGTTTTTTTTTTTTTAATTCATTACAAATTGCAGGGAAATTCCTAATATTCCTGGAATACATTTGGAAACTTTAGCAGGGAGATACATGCTTGTGCTATGGTTACTTGAGTTGGTACCAATACACGTGGACTTTCAAATTATGTGGTTAATACTGAAGCAAAATAATAGTTTTATGCTTTATTAGTGTTAAAAGTTCTACTAAATGGAAGCCTTGTAATTTTGAAAGTTCATTCATTTTATGTTGGTGCATGTTTATGTTAAGCATGTAACACATTAAACTAGAATTCACTTTTTCAAAGAACTTGTACTAAGTATTACTGTTAATGAAAAACACCTTTAAGTTTAAATTTGAACTTTTGTTCAGTTTTAAATTGCTTTAAGTCAGGGAAATAAATTTTATAGTCGCTTTTGTTATACTACGCATATAAAAACCTTATGTTTCCTTTTTAAAACTATTTCTTTTCTTAGGATACACAAATTGAGGCGAGCAAACATTTCTAAGAGTTGTTTCTTGCTTTTCTTAATCCAATGGATGGAAAGGTAAAATTCTGTAAACGACATTATTTTATTTTTTTATGCAATATCTTGCTGTAAATATGATTTATCAAATAAGGATGTACCTATGATTGAATCTTTGATTCTGCACAGTTAGAGTTTATATATAAATATAAATGTGTCTTGACAATCAAGGACTTATGTCAGTCTTCCTTTATGATGTTTATTATTGTTATGCATTCCATTTGTTTGAATTGAGTACCAATGTGCAAATCTGTATTGTCTGTAAAGTATGTAATGTTTTTATAGCTTGTTTAAAAAAACCCCACAAAAATGCTGTAAATATATACAAACTGAACACAGTACTGCTTTATGTTAGAAGGCATATGATGTTGTACTGTATGTAAGCAATAATACATGACAGTGCTAACTTTACAAGTAGCATAAGGATCGTTCCAAAAATAGTTTTGGAGTTAATAGCCTTGTTTGAGTTAATCAATATTCTTAATCATTTTTTTATAAATAAATTCAACTGTTCTCCTGTTGGAGTATATAACTGTTTACACAGCACAATTTCAGTCACAGAGGAGACAGGCTTTAGATTTATGACTTCGTCTGTAAACGCTTTCAGTAAGAAATGAATGGCTTTACTGCACTTCTGCGAGATGAGGAAGACTGCAAAAGTTTAGTTTTAAAGGAAGAGAGATACTTTTCTGCTTCTGTGCTGATTCGTGACAATTCTTGTACTTTAATTCAGATTCCTTAAGTCCTGATACTGACCTGATGTGACTTGGGGCTCCAATATAAAGGAATAGTTCTCTTCATAATTCATATACAGTTCAATAGTGAATCTACAAGTTATATGTTCATTTTACGTTCTTATTTTTTAAGTGTGAGTTATCCTCAACTGATAAAATGGGTTTATTCAGTTATTAAGTTGTCAAACTTACTACAGTTTGAACTGACTAGGTATTGGATGGTAGAGTGTGGCATAGCGATTTGAACACAGTCATCACTGCTTTAGAAAAAACACAGATTTATAAATGTAAATGACCTACATTTTATAAGAGAAATGTTTTTAAATGCTAGTCAGTTATATAATATGTGCTTTGAAGGATTTGCTAGTTCACTTCTGTCACTTTTAGTACACTGGTATCTTTTATATGTAAAGTATGCTTTTTATTATTGTAGCAAAACCGTTTCAATAGAAGGAATTTTGCAACAGTATGGAGGGAATTTTCATTGTCAGAAATGAATTATACTGGATTTTGTCTGTGTACTCTTGTCTTTATTTTAATGCTGTCTGGAAGGGAACTTCGTATCCAAATAAAGCAGGTGACCTTTTATTTCAAGGGTATACTATGTAGTGCTAAATTGAGTCTGGAAATATGATGATTTTGTGTGTGTGTGTATATATTTATATATATATATATATTCAAAATCATCATATTTCCATATATATATATATATAGTGGAACACTGTTACAGTGCATTTTCTGATATAGTGTTATTTTCCTGAAGTCCATATGCCTTCTTTGTATTTCAACTAATAAAAAAAGACCAACACCCTATAGTTAAGTTTTTGGCAGGATAATGGGTTTATTTAAGTGGTAATACAGTATTCTTTTAACCTACACCATCAGTTCCATCCATTTTACTGTTTGAGTAAAAATTAAAAAAAATCAAAACTCAAGTTCTATCTGTAAAAAATATGTATATAAGTAATAGATGGTTTTCTATAAACCTGAAAAGTATGAATTTGTATATTCCTTATGTTTCTGATAGAAATTAGGAGGTGAGTCTTAGTTCCTGTGAAATCAGGGATTTCATGACAAAGGGGTGTGTGGGTGTGTGGCTGAGTGTATGAGTGAGAGAGAGTTGTCAAACAAAACAAGTATAAAAGGGTTATTTCATTTCAAAGCAGTCTCTAAGCATTTGAATTTAATAATCCATTCGGAAAGGTGAAAAATATTTTGCAGGGAGGTTATTTAACCAGAATTGTTTAGTTCTTAGTGTTTGATCTTGCTCCCATTCACATTAATGGGAGCTTTGTTTACTTGAGTGGGAATTTAAAAAAAGAAATGTGTATTGTGTTACACTAAATTCAAAAGAATAAAACTACTTGATTAGCAGGCTTAGCCAAATGAATTTTTTCATTAACAATACATTTTAAAAGATCATTTTTCTGCCTTTATTTCTCTTCTAAAATCAATATTTAAAATACTTTGGAAGTTGCTATTCCTATTCATTTGACTGTGATTGTAAATTAAATTTTGCTTGACAAAATATGGCATGAACGATTGGATTGTTGTGCCTGTATAATACAGTGGAAGATGGTTTTTATGCATAGTCATAGTGAATGATATTGTATTCTTAGAATTGATTTTTTCATTAAGTGGCTTAATGGGTTTCATTGCTTCTGACATTACTGTTTTCTTATGGTTAACTTAGCCATTTTAGGTTTATAATAACCTTTTATGTATTGTGATACTAAAGGAAATTACGTTATTTGCTTTCATTTTTAATTAATCTATTAGTTTGATAATTTATATTTACAAATGATGCATTTTAAATGTGGTCACTGGCTGTTTGAAAAATAAAAATATAGAATACTGTTTTATGAATTAAACTGTTTAGCGGTATTTTTCATGTTAGTTGATTTTAAGACAAAATTTGATCTCTTAACATGGCAGACAAAGGCATGTAGAAATATATCAAGTATGCCAGAAATGATGTGGATAATTTTAACAAATAAGTGAAATATTTAAATATTTGGTTATGGGCTACAGCACATTTTCATAGGGCTTTTTTCCTGTTTTTCCCTCCTATAGATTTGGAACATTATTACCATACTTGATACTAATTTTAATTCAGAAATTTTGCGTTGATTGCATTGCTATAGAGTAGGGTCACAAAAGATAAGTGAGACAGATTCTTGTGCATGCTAATGGCCCTTTATACCACCATGGCCCTGTAAAGAGGCCATAGTGTAAATGACAATCAGGCTTTAGTACCTTTAACTGCACATGTCAGAAATGTGAATTTTAATATTAAATTTTGAATATATTGGATTAAAAATGCACAGTGTGTGTAATATAGAATTTAATAGCGCATATTCTTCCTGCATTGAAGCAGAATCCATAAGAAGAATTGCAAATCATAGCATTGTGCATTTATAAGGAAGAATAAATCTTGTGATCAAAAATAAAAGCAAGCTCTAGTGCTAATCTCTAGTCACTTTGCATATTTTTAGTGACATTATTTTACTGAAATGTTTCAGTATTGATGATTTTGGTATATAATTAGAAGACCATTTCCAGTTACAAAATCATGTTGAGAAATGTGTAGATCTGCTGATTGGGAAATCTGTTTGACTTTGCATAAGTAGACTTGATAGTTATATCACAATATATGTAAAGATGACACACAAAGTCATGTAAACTCTGAGTTAAAGCTAGTATGACTCTCCTTACTCCACTCCTTGTTAGTCTATGTACTGCTGTGCACATTGCTTTCAGTCAGTGTACCATTACATGGTTGTGCAAGCAGCGAGAAACATGCATCCCATAAATAGGGGTGGAGTACACTGTACATATAAATATAGTGCATCACTTCTGTTATGATTTTACTGAAATGTACACCTATAGCATTGTAAAGAAAACAATGTATAAAGAACCACACAAGATATGTAAACATGATTGCAGTCGTATTTTAAAAATGTGTAAAACAAATCTTAGATTGTGGGCGTACTTTGAAATACGACTGAGAAAGTTGCACCTCCTTATTCAGCAGATCTGTTTTCTGTGTTCAATTTTCTTACTTTAGTGATACTTATTTTTAATTATTTTTTAGTTATTTATTGGAAACAAGGTGACATTTAAATCTGAACTTGGTAGCCTAAGACTGTTGGCTTTCATGCTTTAAATGTAACGTTGTCAAATAGTGTAGATCTGTGATCTTGAAAATAGGGACATTTGTCAATAATTTGATGTAATATATATATTTACCCCAGTTTTCTTTTAAAAGTAGTAATTGTTGCAAACCAAGTTGGAATACAAATATCCCCTAATTCTTCACTGAGCTAATATTGCAAAAAGAATAACACATTAAGCTATCTTTAATATTTGCTATGGTTATCATACAGAGAAGTGTAATCATTCTGCTCTTAATATGACTTCCTTAACAGCCTGTCCTGTCAGAACTGGTGCTCCATGTGTTCAGAGGGATACAATCCCTGTCCCTTTAACTTGGAATTTTCCTTTTACTTCATGTGATAAACCATTCTGAAGCTCGACTCCAGTGATCTACTCACATAAGTGGCTGGTTATTACCAGAGTCTGGAAAAGACTTAGTACTGATCTCATACATCACCCTCACTAATCCAGTGGAGAATTGTTTCCTACAGTAACTGGTGTGATGTTTTGTCTAATCTGTTTCTCAAGACATGGAGTTGAACAAGTGTAAGTCTTTCATTGGGAACCAACAATTTTTTGAGAGGCACTGAAAATGGAACAGATATGTGTTTTCCTTTCAGAAGTTGGTGAAGCCAGCAACACTGGAATGGTCTTTCAGGTAAGTGGCCTCTTCCTGTACGCCTCCTTTCTACTTCCACTGCAGGGCTCTCCTTCAAGTTCACATGCTCTATCACAGCATCCAACCCATGCTTTAAATTATTAAACCTGTCGGATGTGTGCATATGAAACCCACTTCTGCTGATCATTGGCAGGAATTAAATATGATTTGGTAAGATGTAACATGGTAAATCCAGTCTTGAAAATTCTACTCATCCACTTGCCACAATTTTTTGACAGGCAAGTAAAATATACTTTTAAATTATAATTGTGGTAAAGACCAGGTGAGTGTAGGTTTTGTCCCTGGGCTGGTGAGTTTTTATGATAGTTTTACAAAGGTGTTAATCCTATTCTGTTCCTTTAGCAGCTTTACTCAGAAAAGCAAAGTTCTTCCACTCTTTATGACTACTGGCATAGTGGCTATCCCTGGCTGACAGAGGAACATACCTGTCAGCTAAGGAATCAAAAAGGAGACAGACGAAAGACCTGAAAATTGGATTGCCATCAACTTCCCCCTTTCCTATGATAGTTGTTATACTTATTATTTTAATACCTAGCTCTTATGTAGCACTTTTCATTGGTGATCTCAAACAACTTTACAAAGGAGGTCAGTTTTACGATTCCACTTTATAGATTGCGAAACCAAGATGCTGAGCTGGGAATAGAATCCAGGTCTCCCAAGTTGTAGAGGATCTTGGGTGGCTGGGACTGCTTTTGGGGTCATTATGAAGATTTGGGCACTTTGTTAATTAAAAAAATCCACAACCATATTTTATATGTTCCTCAGCTGCAGCTGTATACCAGAATCCTTGTACCTTGGAACTGCATTAACTAATTTTCTGAGCCTCTTGTTCGGGGAAATTTGAAATATACAAGTCTAGGTAGGGAGTTGTGTGCTAAAGCCAGAGAGCCATTTTGTCTTGGGTTTAAGATGGGTAGGTCAGGGATACTTGTTATTACAGAGATAGGAAAGTTGTCAAAGTTCTTGTCTTACTGAGTGCTTGGTGGTTTCAAAAGGACTTCAGGAGGCAGGCTAGAATGATGACTACAGGGAGCGGAGCTGGGCCCTTCATTTACTCTATCAAGGTTTGGGCCAGGAGGAAGGAAACGAGAGTGTGGTGACATGGAGTGCTCTGGAAGCTCTGGGCCTTGAGCAATCATATACTGTGAGCTAATCCTGCATCCCTTCCCTCCAGTGATGTTTACAACAGATAAACTCTTTCAGCCTATGTTAAAGGTGGTTATGATGTCACCTTCTCTGGTAAACGAAAAAGCAGGCGAAAGTTTTGATTGCTCAGACTGTGATTGCCTCAAATTTGAGGGTGGTCGTTTCTTTTTAAATACAACGCTAAGGATAGTGGGGAGCAGGCAGAGTGGTTTTTCCTCTCTCAGAGCCTTTCCAAGCAATTTGATTTCTTTTAAAAAAAAAAAAGAAACAAAAAAACATGTAGTTCATCTGTGTATCTAATCTCCAACCAAGTGGTACCTTGCCCATCATTGTTATCCTTACATGAACAAGAGCAGCTCTGTGGAATATCTTCGTAACGCACTTGTTGGTAGCGAATAATTGACATTTTAAAAAGAATCATTGATGCTTAAGCTGCCTTTCACTATAGGAAGGATATTAGAACATTTTTCCAGTGAACATTTATCAATGCTAATTTTCTGACACTAGATTGTCTTCCTCATAATTTAGCAGTGCAACCTGCTAACACATACATACACACACACGCACACACCAGCCTATTCACACACGCATACACATGCCTGTCAGCCTCTTAACTTATTGTACACAAGTGTTGGATGTTTGGGGTAATATGGTCCTTTGCTGAAGGACTTAATTCCTCCTCCTCCTAAAGGTCATTCACTAAAAATTTCTATTTCCTACATTTTCTCTGCAACCTATCCCACCCCAAATCTGTCTGTCACAGGTGTAGTCATTGGTGGACCATCGCCCGCCCAGCTAGTGCCCAGGCCCCCCCCGGGTACAAGCTTGTGTGAATGCAGAAGCTGAGGTCCTTGTGATTATGGGTCAGGAACTCCTGGCTGAAGAGTGGGTGGTTCTCAGCCTGTCTGCAGAACGCCATGGCTGGGAGGGAGCAGAGTGGAACAGCCTTGTCAGTCCCACTGCTGCCTCCGCTCAGCACCTCAAACTTCTTCCAGCTCTGCATGGCTTTGATGAGAGCCAGGCCCCGCAAGCATGCTGACTAGTGTCCCTCCCTCCCCGGCTTAACCTGTACCTGCTTGTGGGACTGCAGGGATCGTTCCCCACTGAGCAGCTTAGCACCCAGCATCCTTGCTCTCAGTCCCTTCTCTGCACGATCTCCCCTATAATCATGCGCCCTGGCATTCAAATATGCAATAATCCACAGTAATATGCAGTATAAATGATTTGCTGTAACACTAGAGCTATATCTCTAGCTTGCTTCTTGCTTGCTTATATATACACCTGCCCCTGGAAATTTCCACTGCTTGCATCCGAAGAAGTGGGTATTCACCCATGAAAGCTCATGCTGCAAAACGTCTGTTAGTCTATAAGGTGCCACAGGATTCTTTGCTACTTCTACTAGAGCTTTGGTCATTGTTCATGCACCATAATTTGGGGGCCCACCCAAATTTCCAGTCCTAGCTACTGATCTATGTAGGTGTCAGCAGCCATGCACTTTCTGAAAAAGACTGATTCTTCCCTCTGTTGTATGCGCTCAGCAGAAGTATTGCAAGGCAGCTTTTGGCCCTGTGTTCTGAATCCCAGCATCACCAAACCACAACTGTTTCTTTTTTCTGGCTTGACTAGCATTTTCCCAGCTGGAGTTCATTTTGTTGGCCAGTGCTTCTGTGCCTGTCATACACAAGAGCCAAAGTATGATACTGTAACAGTTATCATACACTACTACCCACTGATTAGCAAAGCAGTTTGGCTGTGGTTCTGCAAGCATACACATGTCTCTGGTATCTTAGGATATCTATGCCAGTACAGCTCTCTTGCTGGCCTGTAAACGTGTATTCATGACCATAGCCACAAGTAACATTTCTATCTGCTGACACGGTTCATTATACCAGTATTATATTGTTGCCAGGTACCTTCTTTCAGAACAGATAATATTCCCTGGGCTGCATAACCTTATAAGCTGCTATTTGAAAGAGGTAGGCTGGCACAGGTACAGAAGTACAAGCTGTGACCCTGAACACGTTAGCTTTCACAGTTGCCTCTACATGATTTTTTCTCATGGTCAGATCTGATTATTAGTGCCACTTCACAAAGGCAGAAATACAGGGACTTTGCTGTTGTGAAATCAAAAGAACCAGGCTAGTCCAAATTAAACTTCCGTCACATGTGGTTCATCCTCTCTCCAGGGCAAGAACTGTGTGTGTAGTGGAGTGTTTCCTTTTGACGTTTTTAAAATATTCATATTGCTGTGTGTGTTAGAGAAGACGGGTCAAAGGGCTTTGCATGTGGTGCAGAAGGTGAAGGCTGTGACGGTCCTTATTAATATGCATGTAAGTAAGAAATATTTTTCATATTTTCCTACACTTACATAGTGCTCCTAGTCTCTGTTTAATTATATGATGATCACTCAAGTTGGTAGCCATTTTAAATATGGCTCACTTCCCCCTTACTGTCTAACCTGACTGCTACTATCTTTTCCACCTCAGGAATCTGCTTCCTGCTGTCTGATCTGCTACACTTCTTGGCCCCCAGAATTTGTCCCCGGCCTGCTTGCTTGCTTGCTCTCATTGTATATCATCTTTTTATCACTTCATCCACTCTGCCGATGAATCTGTCTCCACATTCCAATCCTCTGAGCAGTTTCAAATGGCTGGCATAGTATAATTTTATGGAGAAAGGAGATATTTCTATTTTAAAGTCTAAGAGGAACAATATTCAGTCCTGCTAAGATTGGCATCCAATATCTCATAACTTTGAAATGGGAGTTCTGTATTATTGGAAAGGGGAGATTCCTGGCTTTCCATGGGGACCCTGAATGCACTCAACATACCATATTTCAAGTTCATATTGTTCTTATGTATAACGAAGATATTTTAGGACATTTTTAGAAATGTTTTAATGTATTAATTGTATTTCCCCCCTCCCAGCTGAACTAAGGAACTTAGCTTTACAGGTTGGAGAGAGAGAGAATTTATTTATACCACACCACACCATCACATATTTCCTATATGTAATTTTAGAGCGTGTTCTGTAGTATATTGCTTACCACTTCTCATTTTCACTGTTTGTTCTCTCAAAAATATTTAAATACATTTGGAAATGATTTATTGAGTAGAGTAGACTTGCAAAAATAACGGTGGCATATCAGTCTGGACCCTTTTACTAACGGGCTAAACATTTCTAAAAGTAAATGAAATTTAACATGCATCAAAAACACACATGGTTGCAGTTAAATGCTAGGATGGGATTTTCAAAAATACTCAGTGTTAACCTAACTGCTCCCAGTGAAGAGGATGTTAAAACTCCGATTGACTTAAGTGGGAGCATATTTAGGCCATTTTTTAATGCTTTTGAAAACCTATCCTTAACTTCTTGCTCAAAGTACAATTGTGCACACAAACCTTCCTCCCCATTTACATTGAGTCCTAATGCAAACCACTAAAATCAGCGGTCTTAATTTTTCTAGTTTACATCAATTTTATGCCACCAGATTAAATGGAGTTAATCCTGATTTGCACTGGTGTAAGTAATTAGAGAAGAAAAGAGTGGCTAGTCCTACAACAATATGGGAAGAGACAGTGGAGATAGCCAGGAGGATAGAGGATGATTTGCAGAAGACTACAAGTGAGAACAGAAGACAAGAAGATTGCAGCCAGAAAGAACAGGAGGAGGAAGGCTGTACATTTGCACCAACACCAGGAAGAGACAGGTCTACAGGGGATTCCCTACTAAGAACAGTAGAAGGGTCTGTCACCAGAGCTGATCTGCAGAACAGAAGGGTGTCTGCTGAGAGCTAAGATACAGGATGTGGACATGAGCCTGAAAAGGATCTACTGGGAGCAGGAAAGAGTCCATTGATTTTCCTTCACATGGGAATAAATGATACTGATAGGTTCTTGCTATCAAGTCAGACTACGCCAGGCTGGAGAAGCCACTTAAAGAAATTAGGACGTTTGAGTGATCTTGAGTGGGATTCTACCTGTCCCTAGAGGAGGAGAGGGAAGGCAAGACAAGACTACGATGATCAACAGATGGCCCTGGCAGTGGTACTACAAGGAGCGCTTTGGGATAGTCAACAACTGGGAGGCATTCAAGGACGGAGTATTGTTTTCTCGGAATGGACTCCACCTGAGTAGGGAAGAAAATAGACTTCTGGATTGGAGGTTGACACAGCTAATTAAAAGAGTTTTAAACTAGCAATGTAGAGGAGACGGTTGGGAGATGCTTATATAATCTCCACACCTGATTCTAATATTGAGCAGGAGGAAAATCAAGCAAAAGAGATAGCAATGGGAAAAGGAACAACAGAGAGTAGGAGAATGGACAACAAGAGGAAATATAATACCAACATCACTGACTGTAATAGGTAGGCAATACTAGCAGTAAAATGACCGTACCTAATTAGGTGAGGAATATGGGTGAAGCCAAGCAAAAACAACTAAGATGTCTGCACATCAATGCAAGGAGGCTGGATAACAAAATGAAGGAACTAGAACTACTGGTTCAGGAAGTTATAGGGATAACAGAAACAAGATGGAATAGTATTCGTGACTGGAATATAGGTATTGAAGAGCATGTGCTGTTCAGGAAAAACAGAAGTAAAAGTAAAGATGGAGAAATAGTGTTGTATAATAATGACAAGGTAGAATGTAAAAAAATAAAAGTGATGGAATGGAGAAAACAGAATCTGTTTGAGTCAAATTTACTTTGGGGAAGAAAGGTAAAAGAGGCTCTATTGGGATCATGCTTGGGATCTGATTTGGATATGGATAGAGATCTCTTTAATATTTGTAATTAAATAAATACTATTGGGAATTGTGCGATCATGGGAGACTTTAATTTCCCAGGTACAGATTGGAGGACAAGTGCTACTAATAACGGTAAGGCCCAGGTATTCCTGGATGTGGTAGCCAACAGATTTCTTCACCAAATAGTTATTGAACCAAGAAGGGGTGATACCATTTTAGATTTAGTATTAGTAAGCAGCAAGAACCTCCTAGAAAAACTGATTATAGAGGACAACCACTTAGTTCATGTGATCATGAGTTAATTCAGTTTAAACTACATGGGAAGATAATCAAAAATAGGTTTGCACTTAGGGTCCTTAATTTCAAAAGAGCAAACTTAAAAAAATTAAGAGAATTAATTAGGGAAGTGGACTGGACTGAAGAAGTCAAGGATCTGACTGTGGAGGAAACTTGGAATTACTTTAAGTCAAAGTTGCAGAAATGATCTTAAGTGTGTATCCCAAATAAAGGGAAAAATTCATAGGGAAGGGTTGTAGACTGAACTTGATGAACAAACATTCCAAACCGGTAATTAAGAAAAAGCAGAAAGCCTACAAGGAATAGAAGAATGGATGGTTGAGCAAGGAAAGCTATGTCTTGGAGGTCAAAGTCTAAGGAAAAAATGAGAACTGCCAAAGGCCAGATAGAGTTGGATCTTGCAGAGAAAATTAAAAGGTTCTCTAGTCATATAAATAAAATGAATACAAGAAAAGAAGTGGGACCACTAAGCACCAAGGTTATGGTGGAGATTAAAGATAATCTAGGTATGGCCTAACCAAATACTTTGCCTCAGGTTTAATAAGGGTAATGAGGATCTTAGGGGTAGCAGCAGGGTGGCTAATGGAAATGAGGATATCATATTAAAGGTGGAAGCCAAACAGCTTAATTAGATGAAAATCAGGGGGCCCAGATAATCTCCATCCAAGATTATTAAAGGAACCGCCACATGAAATTGCAAGCCCGACAACAAGGATTTTTAATGAATCCGGAAACTCTCAGGTTACCCTCTATCACTGGGAATAGCAAATATAGTACTTATATTTAAGAATGGGGTGGGGAAGTGATCCAAGAAACTACATGCCGTTTAGTTTGACCTTAATTGTATGCAAAGTCTTGGAACACATTTTGAAAGAGAGTAGTTAAGGACATATAGGTAAATGGTAATTGGGATAAAATGCAACATGGTTTTACAAAAGGTTGATCGTGCCAGACCAACCTGATCTCTTTCTTTGATAAGATAACTGATTTTCTAGACAAATATCAGAGGGGTAGCCGTGTTAGTCTGGTTCTGTAAAAGCAGCAAAGAATCCTGTGGCACCTTATAGACTAACAGACGTTTTGCAGCATGAGCTTTCGTGGGAAGGGTATTCACCCACGAAAGCTCATGCTGCAAAACGTCTGTTAGTCTATAAGGTGCCACAGGATTCTTTGCTGCTTTTCTAGACAAAGGAAATGCAGTAGAGTGAATCTACCTGGATTTCAGTAAAGCATTTAATACAGTTCCACATGGGAAATTATTAGTTAAATTGGAGAAGATGGGGATTAATATGAGAATTGAAAGGTGGGTAAGAAACTGGTTAAAGGGGAGACTACAATGGATCATGTTGAAAGGTGATCTGTCAAGCTGGAGGGAGATTATTAGTGGAGTTCCTCAAGGATCAGTCTTGGAAGCAATCTTATTTAACATTTTCATTAATGACCTTGGCACAAAAAGTGGGAAAGTGCTTTTAAAATTTGCAGATGACACAAAGTTGGGAGGTATTGCAAATAGGGAGGAGGATTAGAGTATCATACAAGAAGATCTGGATGACCTAGAAAACTGGGGTAATAGAAATGGAATGAACTTTAATAGTGCAAGGTCATGCACTTAGGGGCTAACAACAAGAATTTTTGCTATAAACTAGGGATGTATAAGGTGGAAGTGACAGAGGAGAAGAAAGACCTGGGTTGATCACAGGATGAGTATGAATAGCCAATGTGATACAGGCCATAAAAAGGGCTAATGGAATCCTAGGGTACATCAGGTGATGCATTTCTAGTAGGGATAGGGAAGTGTTATTACCATTATACAAGGCACTGGTGAGACCTCATCTGGAATACTGTGTGCAATTCTAGTCTCCCATGTTTAAGAAAGATGAATTGAAACTGGAATAGGTGCAGAGAAACGATGGTTAGAGGAATAGAGAACCTACCTTACGAGAGGAGACTTAAGGAGCTCGGCTTATTTAGCACTAACAAAAGGAAGAATGTGGAGAGAGATGATTGCTCTCTATAAATACATCAGAAGGATAAACACCACGGAGGGAAAGGAGTTATTTAAGTTAAGGGCCAATGTTTGCGCAAGTACAAATGGATATAAACTGGTCATCAATAGGTTTAGGCTTGAAATTACATGAAGGTTTCTAATCATCAAAGGACTGAAGTTCTGGAAAAGCCTTCTTAAGGGAAGGTAGTGAGGACAAAAAACATAACTTGTTTTAAGACTGAGCTTGATACGTTTATGATGGGGATGGTATGATGAAACTGCCTACAATGGCATATGGCCCATCTGTGACTGCTGTTAGGAAATATCTCCAACAACTGGATATGGAACACTGGATGGGGAGGGCTCTGAGTTACTACAGAGAATTCTTTCCCAGGTGTCTGGCTGGCAGATCTTGCCCACCTGCTCAGGGTCTAACTGATCACCATATTTGGGGTTTGGAAGGAATTTTCCCCCTGGTCAAATTGGCAGAGACCTCTTAGGTTTTTTTTCTTCCTCTGCCATGTGAGGCATAGGTCACATACTGGTTTGAACTAGAGTAAATGATGGATTCTCTGTAACTTGATGTCTTTAAATTAAGATTTGGGGACATCAGTAACTCAGCCAGAGGATAGGAGTCTATTACAGGGGTGACTGAGTGAGGTTCTGTGGCCTGCAACATGCAGACGGTCAGCTTAGATGATTGTGAGGGTCCCTTATGTCCTTAATGTCTCTGAGTTTGTGTTTGCAGCAACAGTGCAGTCTCCTTTGATTAAATGTACACACCTACAATTGGATTCCTCACTGATGTTAAGCTCTCACATAGCAGCATCCATCAGTAATACTTTAACAGCTCTGGTTGGCTAGAAGACTCTGTCCCATCCTGGCAGATGAAGACCTGGCCTCAGTTATTCACTTCTTTATTACATCTTGTCTGGATTACAGCAATGCAATATATTTGGGGATGAAAACTTCAGTACTAAAGAAACTCCAGCTAATCCAGAACTCTGCAGAGTGCCTCCTCAGCAGCACAGGCTACTGCCAACAAATCAGATTTGTCCATGTTCTCTGCACTGGCTTTTCATAGAATTTCAAATCAAGTTCAAAGTCTCAGTCCTTGTCTTCAAGGAGCTGTAGGGCCAGGATATCTAAAAGTTTGCCTAAAGGTGTAAGATGAAGGTCCTGGGCAACAAATATGTGCCTTTGGCCCACCATAACTCTCTACAAAAAGGTTAAAGCTTGTCGCTGGGGGAAATAGAACTTTCTCTGGGATTGATCTGAGACTATGGAATGAACCCCTAGGAACTGAGGACCATTTCAAACTTCATCTTCTGCTCCAAGTGCAAGAAAAATGTATTTGACCTTGCTTTCTCCAGCATAAATACACAGCAACAAATCCTAAAACCCTACCAAAATACGGCATTCCACAGCACACACTTCTCCCCCTGGGCCGAGGATGAGAGAACAGATTACAGAAGTGTAGTTACATTGCTTAATGCACCAAGGGAAGGTGCTCAAATACTGATGATGGGCAGGACCTCAGAACCTATATAGGATAGAAGGGAATTCCAGAATAAGAGTGCCTTAATCTGTTTTGCAAATTCCCGGCATAGACAACCCCTTAGCGTGCCACTTGGGGAGCTATTGAGGAAGAGCTACTATGGAATGCCCTTGCATAGACATGCCTTTATGCCCACTATGCTCCATCAGGCAGAATGTGGGTGTGAGAATTTCTTTTCACAAAGTGCTGGGACTTTCAAATAAATCGAAAGCCTCCATTCTGAATAAGAAATAAGGACATGAATGATTGGTTTCATGTTTTCAGTGAAACACAGGATGCTACCGCCTAGCGTCCTTATTTGACTGTTTATGTGCCTATTGTCTTCCATCCTTAAGGGGAAAAAAATCATGTTCCCCGAGTGTCAATAAAGAATAAACAAACGGGCTTGCCAAGCAGGATGTTGAGCCTATTATCTCTGGTAATGGGACTCCGTCTCTGTTTGCATATATAACCTGTCACATTCCCTCCCCACTGGCTGCATGTGTTTGTAATAGACAAAATTGTACAAGGTTCTTGTTACACCTGCTGCTCCCTTTGGATGCAACCAACAAGGGTTGTCTCTTAGGAGGACTAGTAGAAAATATACTGCAGGACACAATGCTGCACTGGCAGGGTCAGGGGCCAGATACCGAACAGGCCTTTTCCACCTCCAGAGTCCACGCACTATGGGTGAAATTGTGGCCCTAGTGGGAGTTCTCCCATTCTCTTCAATGGGGTTAGGATTTGCTCCCTATGGATCTAATCCTGCTCTCAGCTCCATCAGTATAAATCAGGCACCCTTGTAATGGAGTTGCTCTGGATTGACTGGTATGAGTGAGAGCTGGAGTATTGATAGTCTGGGAATGCCAATATCAGAAGGCAAAGCCCTAGGCCTTGCTCCCTTAAGTGGGGGCAGAGAGCCTGCTGCCCTCCGGAAGTGGGGGCAGGGGCGGGGCCGTATTTGGTAGCTAGAGGTAGGTGCCCTGGTTAGTTGGATGTGTGAATAAATAATAAGGGCTGTCCAGGTGTGGGGGCTGCCCCCCATCCTGCTTGCTGGAGGCAGGTGAGCTCCTTGGGGAGGGTGCCCCCTTTCGGCTGCCTAGCACAGCTGGGGAAGGGAGCGCTGGCCCTTAGCTGTGGTCGGGGGCATGTGGCTGGATGCAGAGAGGAGGCTCTAGGGCTGCGCGCTCCGGCTCCTGTGCAAACTACCAGGGAGTGTCCCTGCCTGGGGCAAGGCCACCCCCACGTCCCGCCGCCGCCGCCGCAGCAGCACCGGCAGCGCCAGGCCCACGTGGCACTGAGTGCCCGGCCCCGGGCAGCGCTGGCTGGAGGCTCGCAGCGGAACCGGGGCTGTCTCTGCAGGGCAGAGGCGAGGCACAGCCCCACCCCAGGGTAAGGCGAGCCCGGGGCAGGGGAGGCCCCCAGCCAGAGTCAGGGGGAGCAGGGAGTGAGGGGGGCCCAGGGGAGCAGAGCCAGCAGCTGCTGCGTGGGGGGATGTGAGCCCCGGGCTAGATAACCGGCTGCTGGTGGGGTGGGGCGCGTGGGCTGCACCCCACGCGCGGAGCGAGCACCAGGGGCTGCAGTGCGGTGGGGCGGGGGTTTGCTTCTGGGGCAAACAACTTCTGGTTTGTTTTTTCACTCACCCGGCTGTAAATGGGCTGCCACTGACAGCAGAGAACCAGGGGCTGCTGCTAGCTGCCCCCCTCCAAGGGCAAAGCAGGCGAGGGGGGGGGCGGGGAAGGAAGATGAGGGAGACTCAGGAGCAGAAGGTGCAGGAACTTCACAAGCAGGCGAAGGCGGGGGGCAGGGCGCTGAGAACAAGCGGCAGGTGCCTCCCGGATCCAGGAAACTCCTGCTCCCAGGCTGACGGTGGGCAGGGCTCGCCCTCCTTCCTGGTCCTTTCTAGGGCTCGTCAGCGCAGGAGTTCCACCTAAACCTGCGCGGCGCACGCACCGGCCCGGCTCGGCTCGGCGGGTTTGCAGCGCCGTGTGTCTGCGGGTGGAATGACCCTGAGCCGAGCTCCGGAGAATCTGCATTTACGGGCCCCCTGGGCAGGCTCGAGGAGGTGGGCGAGGTGATGTTTGTGGCTGGTTAAGCTAGTTTCGGCAAAGAGGCTGCGGAGATCTAGTCTGTATGCTGGTAAATCCTGGAAGGAATAGCTGTCCCGTCTGTGAGTTTCCTTGGACACCTCTTTTTTTATGTTATTAAAAAGCAAACAAAAACCCAATTAATAATAAGAGGTGGGTGGCTGTATTTTCTGTGGGCTGTCAAAGAGGTGAGAGCTCTCTCATCAAGAATGGTTTGATTCACTTCAGTCTTTGATTTATACCATAATAGTCATGATAGTAGCGCCTAAGCACAGAGGAGAACAGGACCCTGTTGTGCTGGGTGCTGTACAAACAGAGTAAGAGACAGTCTCTGCCCCAAAGGCCTTACAGTCTAAATAGACAGGACAGACACAGGGTGTCAGCAAACGAGAGAGAACATAGAGCCAGAGTGAACAATGCAGTGGTGACAAATGTCATTTACTTGTGTGATTTATTTTATTATATAAATCCTTCCAGTGGCGTTTGTTCTTGTTTTGTCATTATAGCTGGTCATTTACAGCCTAAGTGTAACAGTGTCTAGTTAACTAAGGTGATGGGAACCTTATAAACAACTTTAAATAGAAGTAAGTCAAATCAGGCTGTAAAATTGATATACTGCTAGAGAGTTTGTCCTTAATATGTAATACTCTGTTCTTCTTCGAGTGATTGCTCCTATGCATTCCAGTCAGGCGCGCACACCTGTCTAGAATGGATAGGAGCAACACATCTCGAAGAACAACAGTTACTACGGTGAGTAACCGTCTCTTACTATTGTTTTCAAAATATAGAAGAGCAACAAACTTAGCTTGGATATTACATTGCCTGGATAACATTGTTGTATTTGTATATAATCAAACGTTCCTGAGTGTGCTAGTTAAGTTTATTGTGGTGACTGCTATTTGATTTATCTTTAATTAATTTCTTCCTTGGGGTCCCCAAAATTAAGTGTTTTTTAAAACTTGACCACAATAAGGGTTTAGGTGATTTATTGAAAACAAAGTGCTCTGAGCTGCTGGGTCCCATCACAAAACAAGCCTTGAAAGTAACTCCTATGATAGGAAGGGAGCCCCTTCAAAGGTCATTGGACCACACACAATTGCGGGTTGGAAATGTATTAACCTCTTTTCTTTAAAATCAGCCATCTGTTGAATAGCTTAGAGTAGTGATTTTGGCTGAGAAGCTGCTTTAATGTGATTATTAATGAAATAGTCTTAGTTTGAAAAGATACAATGGCAGTTTGAGTTGCAGAATGCACACTAGAGGCTGTAATTTTCATCTTCCAGAATAAGCCTTTACAATTAAATATGAAAGTATCTCAGCTTCCAAATTACTTGTCACCATAAAAACAGACAAAAAAATCAACCCTACATAATTATTTTTCCTTAACTGCAATGGACGTATTTCCCCAAAAGCTCTTGTTTTGCTCTTAGCCATGAAAGCCATGGGGAACTAAATATGTGGTCATTGATTCCATTTATTTGATTTATTTAGTGCTGGGGAAGAGGTTTGAATTAGACCCTAATTTTATATTTGGGGAAAGGAATTATTATTCTAGCAGGCTAATTTTGAACGGTGTGTGTAGCATAACATGCTTTAGCCATGGTGTGGCAAATGCTAGATAGAACCAGGGGTCACTCAATGAAATTAATAGGCAGCGGGTTTAAAACAAACAAAAGGAAGTATTTCTTCACACAGTGTGCAGTCAACCTGTGGAACTCATTGCCGGGGGATGTTGTGATGGCCAAAACTATAACTAGATTCAAAAAAGAATTGGATCTATCCTCCAGGAACTTATCAACAAATAGCTATTAGTCAAGATGGTCAAGGATGCAACCCCATGCTCTGGGTGTCCCAAAGCCTGTGACTGCCAGATGCTGAGACCAGACGACAGGAGATGGGTCACTTGATGATTGTCCTGTTTGTTCTCTTTGAAGCAGCTGACATTGGCCGCTGTTGGCAGACAGGATACTGAGGTAGATAGACCATTGGTCTGATCCAGTATGGCCATTCTTATATTCTAACCTAGATGGATATTTTGTGGTGGCATTATTGAGGTAGGCACCTATATACACACACATAACAAGAAGAAGGTCCCTGCCCCCAAAGACTACAATCTCAGACCCTGATCTCACAAAGAAGTGTGTTTATTTATCTTACATACTGTAAAATTCCGTCGACTTCAATGGGACGACTTGCATTGTACAAAGTTATGCGTGTGTAAGTCTTTGTAGAATCAGAGCAAAATATTTATTTTCCTTTCATTTACGTATCTTGCACAGCGTCCTACATAAAACAGTATCCCAGTGCTAAATGAATGCAAATATTGGTGACACACGTATGTATATAAATCATTGTGTAATTAAGTTATAGGAAAGGGAGAAAAATTTAGGTAGGCTGTTCCATACAGCAATAGCTGCAGAGGAGAAAGTTCTCAGACCAACAGGGGTGAAATTGTGTGCAGGGAGAGAGAGAAGTTAGTGATAGACAAGCAGAGGGATTGGGGAGTAGAAAAGAGAGAGCAGGGATTCTCAGAGACCAGAGTGAGTAGAAGAAGGAAGAAAGTCTGTTGGAGGATTTAAAAAGTAGGACAGCAAAATATCCTGGCAAGGTTGCACCTCAGTCCTGTAACCTATAGCACAGTCCATCTGCAAGTTATAAATTTTAGGACCTGGGCCTTACTATGTGAAAGATGTTTACATTTGCCTATGAAAGATATGGTAAATTAATGATTACATCAAACTTGCTGCAAATGTACTTTTGCTGCTAGGAATGCTTTATCTATGTGTGTCCCCAGGTACTGCAACAAGCATATGGGTCTTAGAAATGAACATTGTAAAATGAACAAGGACAGCGATGCTCAACTTTTACTTCCAGGTGCATCTTCCATAAATGAAATGAATTTTGGTGATCACAGTGGAGCTTTACTAAATAAAATCTCTTCCCATTAAAGAGCAGCCTGATGCCTTGTGGAACGCTTTGAAAAATATTCTACTTAAAAGTAATTTTGCCTGCATGTCCTGTATTTTCCTCCCTCCATTTTCATCATCGGGGCTATTTGCATAAAAACACAGTCTTTGTTACTTAAGAATTCATCTGCTCCTGCTGCTGCTTCCCTGCTTGAAGCCCCAACTGCCTTATAACAGCAACCAATTGTGATATTGTAAAGGATTTTTTTTTTTTACTTCGGGGGGGTTGAGGGGAATGAGCAGCAGGGAATCAATGAACTCTTAACTACTTTACTGCTGCTTAACAGGACAAATGCACGGGATAAAGAAACACCTCCTGTGCCCAGTACATTGGACAGCACAGCAGAAATACTAGAAAGGAGGATCATCAGTGCAACTACTGGGGAGCACAGACGTTGTTTCTATACTAGTGTGCTCACAATGTTCTGTTTGAAGGCAAAGGCAGAATTAGAAAGGAAGGCTGGTTAGGAAGGGTGGTCTTGTGGGTAAGGCCCTGGGCTGGGACATGAGTGATCTGGATTTAAGTCCCATCTTGCTTCCCGATGTTCTGTGTGACCTTGGGCAATTCTCTTAATTTCTCTGTCCCATTGTTCCTGCAAGCTGAGGACAATAATCTTCCTTTCTGTGTTTAGATTGTAAGTTCCTGGGGACAGAGATTCTCTCTCCCTATGTGTTTGTACAGCGCCTAGCGCAGTGGATCGCCGAGCTCAGTTGCAATCTCCAGGCACTACTCAAATACAAATAAGTAAACATGGAGTTTTGTAATCATGATTGATTCTTTGTGTGTGTATTTAACTCCTGCTACCATGAAGTGTAATTAATACTGATGTTAGAAACCCAAAGGAACAAAAAAGTTCCCATAGTCAAGTTTAAGAACTATCAGAATACATGCTAAACATCATCGTTCAATCCTTACGCTGTTGTTACATCCTTTGCCCCAGCTGAGACTGGTCTCTATAAATACATCAGGGGATAAACACTGGGGAGAGGGAAGAGCTATCTAAGATAACGGACAATGTTGCACAAGAATGAATGGGTATAAACTGACCATGAATAAATTTAGGTTGGAAATTAGGTTTCTAAGCATCAGAGGAGTGAGGTTCTGGAATAGTTTGCCACTGAAGTAGGGCAGGTAAGAAAACTGACTAGTTTTAAGATGGAGCTTGATATGTTTCTGAATGGGATTATATGACAGGGTTGCCTGTGATAGCCGGGGACTGGACTTGATGACCGAGGAAGTCCCTTCCCATCCTCTGCTCCTTACTCTCATCTGTTAATATGCACTTCTGTTTTGACTGTAAGCTGCTTGGGGCAGGGACCTATCAAGCTATCTGTTCTGTGACATGCCTGGCATACCTTGCCTTGAGGTATGATACAAATAATAAAATAATTGTTGTCTTCATACTAAACATGCCCTATCAAGATGCCTTGTTAGAGGCAGCTCCTATATTTCACATGCTGGTGTCATTATAAGGGTCTGGTTTGAAAGAATGGTGCTGCTTAAATGGCAGGTTTGTGCGTCTTTGTATTCTGCAGAATTAGAACATTATAGTAGGTTTCTCTTTCTTTTTCTTCCCCAGCCCTTCTGACTAGGAGTAACAAACCATGAATCCTCATCTGTGGAGATTCCACCGCTACAGGAATTTGTTTGAGAGGAATAGCTGACCTTCTACTCTGCCCCCCAGACTCGTGATTAGCATTATGGCTGCACGCTGGACATACAGCACTAACATAAAAGATAAAATGTTTGTGCTGAGCAGCGCTGCTGGCCTGAGGAGT
This sequence comes from Mauremys mutica, assembly GCF_020497125.1. Lineage (NCBI taxonomy): Eukaryota > Metazoa > Chordata > Testudines > Geoemydidae > Mauremys > Mauremys mutica. The sequence goes on along the minus strand of NC_059081.1, from coordinate 12,672,771 downwards.
GACACGCACGTGCAAGAGCTGTTCCACGAGGAAGCACAACAGGTATGTTGAAAAGGCTGCTTCTCCCCAAGCCACTAATCTCTTGAGTTCCATCTGCAGCTCCTTGTGACATCACCATGAACTGACAGATGAATAAACTGACATAACAAATATCTGAAATTAATCAGGTTATGTCAAAATCATGTGTTTCAGTAAGAAAGGTTTCATTCCTTCTTAGGCCTTGAATATGATGGATACCTTATTACCCTAATGAGATCCATCAGAGTTGCATGGTCTTATGGTCTTTCTCAAGGTCTTATGTTTCATCCAGTCAAAAGTAGCCTCTGCAGGGTCTGGTCCGGTCTATGGAAGTTCTATCAGACTCTGGATTAACATCTTGTCTGGATGTCAGGCAAGGAAGGGCCTGTCTTCTGTGTTGGTTTCCAGAGAATGGTATAGGGTATAGTCACCTTCTCCAAACTCTTAACTCTTGGCTTCGTCCACTATGAGATTCTAGCCATGCTGGTACCAAAAAGGGGGTGGGTTTGTGTTTTTTGTTTTAAGCAGCTGAAGGAATGGACTGGGGCCCTACTCACTGCCTCTCAGGCCATGCAGGAGAGCCATTGCAAACTTCTGCTTGAAGCACAACTGTGTGTGGTAAATGGTTTACAGCACAGCACAGAATCCTTCCTTGGGGAATCTCTCGGACGGCTCTTTCCAAGGGCAGCTCTGGTAACATTTGGAAAATTGGTGCTGTCTGGTTGTCTGTAGGCCATTTTTTTTTTAAAGATTCTACTACCAAACATGATGGTTCATAATTTGAAGGAGGATGGGCTAAAGTCTGGAACTGAGTCTCGTTTAAACAGCTTGGAGAATTGAGGTACCTGAGTGAGAATTTGGCTAGGATACAGGGGTTAACTAGCTCATACAGAAAAGTGCCTTGATGATCGCATGTTGTCGAGACTTTGGTTTTACATCTCTTCTGAAAGACCCCCATCTCTAATGACGTAGGAACCCTTGCCATCCTACGGGGGACCTGGTTCTGTAACCATGTCAGAGAGAACAGCACCACTTACCGAATCACCAACAAATAGCAATAACATAATCATTGGTAAAGTCTTTTAAATGTTGTTTATTTCCAGTTCCCCTAAAAAAAAAAATCCAAATTAATTTGCTCACTTGATGGCTTTCCTATGTAGGACGCAGTTACTCTGTACCCTGGAATGCTGTGTATTGTACTTGACAGTGGGTTAAAGCTTTTTGACACACCTGAAACTGTTAAAAATGAACATTTTAGTGTTAAAGTTATTCTGTTACCTGCAGTTCTGCATGACTCTATATCATTGAGATCATATTGGTTATGCTGTATATGCCTAAAGATATAGCATGTCAGGAAGCAACGCCATGATTAATACCAGTCTTCCATTATGACTGTTTTGGCCTTGGCTGAGATTTTCAAAAACAGGGGCCTAATGTTAGGCTTCTAAGTCCACATTTAGGTGCCTAAATAAGTGCCCTTATTTGTCAAGAGTGCTAACCAGCCAGTAACGCTCACTTAAATAACAACCTAAGTTAGGTATCTGCTTACTGTAATGACAAAAAAAAAAGTTTGTACTGTTAGCCCTGCAGAGCCAAGACAGAGAGAGTAATTTCCCTGCCATTGTGGGGCCCTCGAGCACTGGTGAATCTCCCTCCGATTCTCTGCCTATGGCACATAATAGTCTATTCTCCTGTGGGCTGTAATACTTTGGTCTAATTTTTGTTGTTGGGTTTTGTGTGTGGGCTCTGGCTGATGGTGGTGGCCTGTGGTATACAGGAGGACAGACTAGATGATCTGGTGGTGCCCTCTGGCCTTAAACTCTATGACTATGAATGAGCTGGATTCTCTTTCTTCTTGTGCAGCTTCAGCAGAATTGCTTACTAAATTCCCACCACTTACATGTGTGCAAATCCAGCAAAAATGTTGGTTCTGCACATGTGTAACTGAAGGGTTAATTTGGCTTCTGGAACCTTTAGTACTGGTGCTGATCCATGAGAAAGAAAGACCCCCACCTTGTCTTTCAGAAACCCAGGCTGAGTTTGCAGGGCTGGCAGTTAGAAAAAAGTCTTTGAACTTGTAAACAGGAAATGTTTGATAGTCACTGAGGGAAAATAATCATGGAACCCTCTGATGCCTTTTCTATAGAGTCACTTTTCAGAGGAGCGCCACAGTTAACCATGCAGAAGCTGACTTAGCTTCACTCCATATTCTGCCCAGGCATTACATTCCTTCCCCACTCACCCTCCAGCTCGTCACCATGTAAACTGCAAGTGCTGTTGCAGGTGGTGGACATGTCCCTTGATGGAGCAGGATGAGTTAACCCAGAGCACTTCCCAGCCTTTAGTCATAAGCACATAAGAATGGCCAAACTGAATCACACCAATGGTCCATCTAGCTCACTATCCTGTCTTCCAGCAGTGGCTGGTGCCAGATGCTTCAGACGGAATGAACAGGACAGTTATTGAGTGATCCATCCCCTGTCGTTCACTCCCAGCTTCTAGCAGTCAGAGAGTTAGGGACACCAAGCGCATGGGTTTGCATCCCCGACTGTCTCGGCTAATTGATGGACCTATCCTCCATGAACTTACATAGTTCTTTTTTGAACCCAGTTATAGTCTTGGCCTTCGTAAAGTTCCCTGGCAACAAGTTCTACAGGTTGACTGTGCATTTTGTGTGATGAAATACTTCCTTTTGTTTGTTTTAAACCTGCTGCCTATTAATTTCATTGGTGACCTCTGGTTCTTGTGTTATGTGAAAAATTAAATAACACTTCCTTATCACTTTCTCCACACCAGTCATGATTTTATAGCCCTCTATCATATCCCCTCTTAATCGTCTCTTTTCTATGATGGACACTCCTAGTCTTTTTAACTAGGGATTTATATAGTGGCATTCTTATATTTTCTGTCTTCTTATCTATCCTTTTCATAATGGTTCCTAACATTCTGTTGGCTTTTTTGACTGCTGCTGCACAGCAAGCAGATGTTTTCCGAGAACTGTCCACAATGACTTCAAGATCCCTTTCTTTAGTGGTAACAGCTCATTTTGACCCCATCATTTTGTATGTATAGTGGGGATAATGTTTTCCAGTGTGAATTACTTTGCACTTATCAAAGCTGAATTTAATCTGCTATTTGTTCCCCAGTCACCCAGTTTTGTGAGAGCCATTTGTAACTCTTCACACTCTGCTTTGGACTCAACTGTCTTGAGGATTTTGTATCATCTGAAAACCTCGCCACCTCACTGCTTATGCCCGTTTTCAGAATATTTATGAATATGTTGAACAGCACTGGTCCCAGTACAGATCCTTGAGTGACCCTGCTATTTCCACTCTCCACTGTGAAAACCGACCATTTATTCCTACCCTTTGTTCCCTGCCTTTTACCCAGCTACTGATTCACGAGGGGACCTTCCCTCTTATCCCATGACTCCTTACTTTGCCTAAGAGCCTTTGATGAGGACCTTGTCTAAGGCTTTCTGAAAGTCCACCTACACTATGTGCACTGGATCACCCTTCTTCATGTGTGTGTTGAAATCCTCAGAGTATTCTAATAAGTCAGTGAGGCACGATTTCCCTTTACAAAAGTCCCCAACATATCACGTTCATCTGTGTATCTGATCATTCTGGTTTTTGCTATAGTTTCAACCAATTTGCCTGAAGTTAGGCTTACTGGCTTGTAATTGCCAATATCACCTCTGGAGCCTTTTAAAAAAATTGGCATCACATTATCTGCCAGTCTTTTGGTATACAGACTGATTTAAATATTAGTTTACATACCACAGTTAGTAGCTCTGCAATTTCATATTTGAGTTATTTCAGAACTCTTGGGCATATGCCCTCTGGTCCTGGTGACTTATTACTATTTAATTTATCAATTTGTTCTGAAACTGCCTCTATTGACACCTCAGTCTGGGATAGTTCCTCAGATTTGTCACCTAAAAAGAACAGCTGAGGGATGGGAACCTGAGGAGAGCCCAAGTACACTCTACCATGACTCCATTAATGGGGAACCTACTGATTGGCATCTTCTGTAACATATCTTCTTGTGCCTGATAAAAAACTGACTGTATAGCTTGTACATGTAGCATCCCGTGCCAGATTGATTGAGATGTTGTGACCCTGCCTTCTGTACAGTAGAGACCGTTTTTTTGTGCTTCGGTGTGGTGTTACTTGTTTGATTGAATTCTGTATGACAGAGAGAGCAGATTAAGGACCAAATAGTGGTGCTTTCTGCATCCATGTTGTGGAGCCTGCAATAGTTTCATGGCATTGCTGGGGATCTGTGGACCTCGTGGTCCCGTCACTCAAGGTTTCCCCTTTCCCTGGATATACTGCTCTTTGTGGGTGAGGTCAGGCAAAGTGACGCTGTAGCAGCCATGCGCAGAGCTCCCAGTTGTAGGAGTCTTGGCAGGCCACTGTGCCACTTCTGCAGTCACCCAGATGGCAGCATGGAGGTAACTGAAGATTTTACTTTCCTCTAGGTATCTCAAACGCAGACCAAACCCTGGTGGAAGATACAGCTATTTGTCTGGGAGCCAGTGCTCTTTGGAACCTGGGATGGCGTTTTTACTTCTTGCATGATCAACATTTTTGGAGTGGTTCTTTTTCTGAGGACTGGATGGTTAGTGGTGAGTGAAGGACAAACTGGGTGACATTGTGGGTTAAGTAGTAGGTTATTCTCTCCCCCGCCACAATTGCGTTTGGTTTTGTGCTTCGTGAATCGGTTAAATCTCTTGGTTTTTCTTTTTGCCCTTCTGAAAATGTAGATGACTGTGTTTAAAAATACACTGAGGCTAGGGCTGTTTTCTCTGTAATGCGCTGTTCTGCAAATGCCAAACAAACCTGACAATTTATAGAGAAGTCCATGTGTAATGGTGTATCCAAATATAACTTTCCAGGTAAAATGTATTACCATGGTTACACATCCTCCACTGTCCTCCTCCAAGCAGCACTGAACAGTCGTATTTCTAACATGGCAGTTTTAAATGGAGACCCTGCTGTTCCGTATAAAGGGCCCTGGATTGTGCAACATTCTCCTTGATATCCAGGAGAGTCCCATGCGTGGCTCAAGGGTAGCATATATCCCAGTGTCATGGCTTTAAGAGTGAGCCTGATACTGCAGCATGAAGCAGGGTCCAACCTTGCTCAGTAAATTGTGCTGTTCCCTGCAGCTTCCATGTAGGAAAAGCAAAGCTTCCCGAGGGAATGTTGGAGCTGAACCCTGGACTTAATGTCATGAGCCCAGCTGTTCTCAAAGGTACAAGAAGAAATTTTTAACATCTAGCATTTGATATAGCGCCTTTCTTCTGAAAGGGCAGGGATCTCTGTGTTTTTACAGGGAGAGAAATTCAGGGCCAGGTTCTGATCTCCCACAGCACCAGGGTATATTTGAAATAACGTCAACGAAGTTACACAGTCTGAGGGTCGACTCAGGCCCGTGATAAAGAGAGATAGATGAATCCTGTTGCCACTCCTGGGAGGAAATGAAGCAGCTGTTCAAAGGCATATAGCATTACTTCACAAGGGTTTATAGCAGGAAGTGTAGCTACGAACAGATCCAACTGAATCTGCAGGGGAAACGTTTAATCCAGTCCTGCCAGGTTCTGAGTGCCTTCAGTTCCTCAGCGTAACCACTTTAGCTCACTTCCTGATTATATCATCTAAATTTGGCATATCGGTTCAATGGGTACTGAGGTTCCCAGCCCTGGCTAGGCCCAGTGTAGTTCCCACATTGGCTGTTGGGAACAATACGCTTGTGAGAATTGCCCTGGGGTCTACAATGACCAAAAGGGTCCAGGCCTTCATTCAAGACTGTACCTCCAGAAACCCCCTCTCCCTTAGTTCCACCTAGGGGATTAGTTCATTACTGACTCAGAAAGCTGAGTGCTGCCCACTGAATCACCAGTATAACTTCCTTCGGCTGCCATGATTTTCTCCTCCACGAATCATCCAGGGCCAATCCTTGCCTTATGAAATCTGATAGTCCATTCCAGTACAGGTGTCGCATCATCAGAAAGATCATCATTCCCAGCTGGATTACCCAGGGCCCTTTACTGATACCCATTAGCCAGACATAATAGGTGAGTTTTTTCATCATTTACTTCCCTGTTCCACATTAATTTCAACTGAGATGTCAGAAAGGTTTCCATAAGCCCTTCATCGACACCGTCCTATTGCCTTCATCCCTCACTTTTCTTTTTAATAGAAAGTTACTGGTGGCACAGTCAATAAATAAAGTAAAAAATCAAATAGAGGATTTTTAAAAGGGAAATGAGGAGTGATTGAAAATAATAGTATTAGACCTTGAAGTCACTGGGGCTTCACACAAGCACAGGGGTTTGCTTGCATGGATCTGATTGCAAGATCAGGGCCTTGGATTGTAAAATTGTCAAGACAGCAGGGGTCAGTCTTCCTATATATTTCTGCAGCGCCGAGTACAGAGACTCCCTGATTGTTGCTGGAGGTCTTTGGGCCCATATCGAAGTATTAGATAATAATGCTAATGATACACTAGGCCTTTAGTCTCAACTGTAGCATGTCCTGTCACGCATGTGTAAATAAGCTTCAGTGTTCCAGTTTTCTCTCCTGCTCTGCATGCTGCTGTGATCCCTGAGTGTGGCATTCCTTCCCATGATGCATTGCAAGAATCAGTTCTGATTTTTAGGGTCTGTGTTATTAACTTTTTCTTCTGTAGATCCAAATGGACTGTCCATTACCACAAGCAGTGGGCAAGAACTACCATCCTTCCTGGATGATTAATAGAAGTTATTTGCTACCAATTAAAAAAACACTGTTGAAAGTATTTCAGTGTATTTAAAAAAAAAAAGCAAGTTTTCAGTACTGTCTTAATCTGACTGTACATAATTGAGGCAAAGAAACAATTGTTCCTTTTTCTAAAAGCAAAACAAAACTAGATTATAAGGGTTCATGTGATGTAGACCCGGCTAGCAGCGGCATTCACAATGAGCCCTGGCTTCATTTTCTACTGATCCAATAAAATCAACACCTAAAACAGCAGGATATTGAACCAAAATAGGATTTCACAATGATAGCAACATCCTGGATACGTTTCTCTTTTTAAAAACAAAACAAAACAAAAACCCACCAACATCAGAAAGATCTGGGACTTAGACCAGCACAAAATAGAAGCAGCAGCCGCCTGTCGCTGATAAGAAACAAAATGGTGCCAGAGGCCAACGTGTCCTCAGATACAAGCGCCACTGGAATGGAGAGAGAGGCAACTTGGCAGCCAGCAGCAAAGAGAAATTATGCAAAAATCTTACCGTAGTAATGGGGCAGCGCTGTGGGGGAAGGAAGGGTGGGGAGAGGTTTCCAGTCCTCCCTGCATTGGCATTGGGTCCTGGATGAGTTTTCAGGGGAAGTGACTGAGATTCGGAGATCAGCAAGTTACACTAGCTGGGGAAGTTCAGCAGGAACGTAGAGACACTCTCTTGACCGTGGAAAAGAGATTTCTGCAGCATGAAGAACAAGCATAAGACGGTGAGAACGGGGCTCCCAGGAGAAGCATTTGATGCCGGGACTCCCTGAAGTCACTGAACAGTCTCTAATTCTATTTCACTTTTGGACTTCTGACTTGAATAGAAAAGCCCACCAAACGTGGCAAGCTTCCAACTGAAGGCGGACAAGGTATGCTGTCTCGTAAAGCTGTAAATGGTGGGAGGCCATGGGCTCTATGTGGCCTGGTTCTATGGCTATCAAAGCACACAAGCTGACTTACTCGCTGCAGTCACCAAAGGCTCCATGGCACATGGTGGCAAGAGCATTACATGTTTCTGGGAAGAATTGGGTTTCCTTGTAAGCCTGTGGGCCGAGGGGTTCTTGGATTCTAATACAGATGACCTGCTCGCCCATTCGCCATCTCATAACACAGCTACAGCAGTTGGATACATGGAAAAGGGATTTAAGGTAGGTCTGTTTAATGCACCTTAGCAGCTGGGAATTAGAGAACAAGCCAGCGCCATATGCCAAGGCAGCTGTTTGTGGACCTCTGCTCTAGATCAGGAAGTGAAAAGTCACAGGTTGCACAAATCCGCTTGCGATACCACCAGGAGGCGAGCCAATTTCCATGTTGCAGGCCGCTGAACAGGCCTGCTTGAAAGCAGGGCTGTCCCAAGCATCTGCAGAAAGCTGGAGGAGCACATGGGTGTGGACTGAGATATTGCGTCACACGAGACGGTGGATAGTCCAGATAATGATCAGCAAGCAATTACCTATAACATGTTTATTTTTTCTCTTGTATATTCAGTTTTTCCTTCTGTTTTTGTAGTTCATTGATATGGGTGTTAGCAACATAGTAGTTCTTAGTGGCTTAGATTTTCAAAAGCATTTGATCTCAATTGGAGCCGCTGGGTTCTGAGCCCTTTTGAATATCCGATCATTTAGGGGCCTAAGAAATGGGCAGTTTGAAAATCCAGGCTTTTATTTCAGGACCTGTTGCGTGCTGAGGTTTTTTGTTTTGTGTTTATCTGGCCCAGTATTTGTAACAATCAAAATATCCCCCCCCCCACCTTTTTTACCTTGCGGCAGATTATTCATGGTTATAAGGGAGTTGTAACTGTGAAACTTTAGCTGAGTAGTGATCTGCCCTTGATAACACCCTGGTGTGTTAAATCTCAGGTCGAGGGATCAGTGAGATAACCTGATGCCCTCAGTTAATTTATACAAAGTAGGGCTCTTTTGAGGAGACCCTCACTCACTTGTTGATAAGGGTAGAATTTCCTTTAAAGAACCAGTGGTGATAAATATTATTATTTGTACTGTGGTGGCATCTAGGAGCCCTAGCTATGGACCAAGAGCCCATTGTGCTAGGTGCTGCACATATACACAACAAAAGGATGGCCCTTAAACCTCAAAGACCTGAACATGTTTCAAGAATTTTACAATTAACATACATTTCTGTGGTTGCTAAATTTACAGGTGAGAAGTCTTTGTTTTATTTAATCTGAATATAAAATAACCTACAATGAATTGACACAATGTGTTATAATTAACTGGAATCTCAGTGATAGGTTTTTTTTCCTACCCTGAATAATTTTCCTTGTGTTCTTCAGTGTCATTTTTTTCTCCGTTACAGGGAAACACCGGCATTTTAATGGGCATGTTTCTGGTGTCCTTTGTTGTCGTGGTTGCCCTGGTAACTGTCTTATCTGGAATTGGGGTTTGTGAGCGGTGTAGCATCGGAAGTGGAGGAGTCTATTCCATGATTTCTACTGTCCTCGGTGGTCAAGTTGGAGGGACCATTGGCCTCCTTTACATTTTTGGTCAGGTAAAAATGATTGTTACTGCAATCCTTTTCTTCCACACTTTAAAATAAATAAGATGATCCCACTGAGAAGGAGGCTGGCTTGGAAAAGCAGAGTTGTAGGCATATAATTTCATTCCTCTCAGTATGATCAGGCGTGTTGTCACTCATCTACAGCAATACATCAACGAGTACAGATCAGTCCTGTCATGTTTGAACAGGGGGAATGCTATGAGGAGGCTAATGATTTCCTCCCCATGTATGGAGCCATCTCTGACACAGTCTGAATTCCCTCTGCTGTCCTGAGGCGCTGGTCATGGGAACAATGACCAAAAGAGAATGAAACACAAAAAATGCCATAGCTAAGACATCTCATCTACAAGCAAGGAAATATTTAAACTGAAGAGGAAAAAGCCTATGTGGCCAAGTGGACAATACAGACTCTACAGATCAGCTGTGGGGTTATAGGTAATAATTGGAGATATACCAATCTCCTAGAACTGGAAGGGACCTTGAAAGGTCATCGAGTCCAGCCCCCTGCCTTCACTAGCAGGACCAATTTTTTGCCCCAGATCCTGAAGTGGCCTCCTCAAGGATTGAACTCACAACCCATTTGCCCACAGTGTACTAAATGTTTCCTTTTGATGGTGGAGGAGTAAGAGGAGCACTTGGGGAAAAGAGATTAGGTGGTTTGGAGACAAAGTTGTGTCTGAGCCATTAGGGAAGTGGAGAGGACCCGGAGCCCGTGTGGAGGAGGAGCTTATGGGTAGTTGATTTTGTGCACAGTTTTGCAGCTCTTTGTTCTTAGAGAAACCCTAACGTGCCACTGAGGTGGTGGATTGAAATTAAAGGGTTAAGAAACACAAACAACTATCCCTACCAATAGAAAAGTGATGATTAATGCCCGTCGCAATTGGAAAAAAATAGAGAGATTAGAAATACCAGAAAAGGTCATGCACAATGAAGAATTGTTCATTTAAATGCATTAGCTTGCAGCTGTCTTTAAAATCCTGGCCAATTTGAAAAGTCTCCATCAAATACAAATTCAATAGTTACAAGACAGGGCATGCAAAAAAGTCACACATGTAAGAAAAAGACTTCCCCCAGCCTTTTGCCCTATAATTCCCCCAATCTCCCCCACTGCCTGGGAAAGCAACTGAGCTGTGCAGCATGTCCTGAGGTCATAGAATCTGGGCTCTGGCAGACCAAGGATTTACCTAGACAATCATTTTGTGTGGGGGTGTGGGGTTTGGAGAGATGAGGAACTGGCAGGTGTTTAGCAGTGCTGTGTTTTATCCCAGTGGTTTTCAAACTGGGGTACACATACGCCTAGGGCTACATGAGCTCTCATTGGGGGTACCCCAGAAAATTCCTGTAATGGCGGACAACGCATTTTATTTAGTAAGACTTGGCAATCTCATCAATGTTTGATCTCCTTTCAGTTAAAACTACAGCCCCCGTGAGACTCAGAATCAGAGGCACGACCCCCGCAAGGGGGGCACAGAGGACATTTGGGGGGGTTAATGGCAAAGAGCTGGGCCCTACTTGAAGTTACAATTTTTGGTTGCTCCCTCCCACCTCAGACAGGCTGGGTGGCCCGCTGAGGTGATTCAGGAGGTGGAGGTGGTGCTCCCGCCCTGAGCTCCGCCGCATGGCGTCGCCACTTGTCCCCCCAAAACATTGCTCTGCCTCGCAGTTTGGTGACTTCTAAAAGCTGTTGCTAAATGGAAGGCAGAAATCTTTAGTGGGGGGGGGGGGGAGGGGAAGGGGATAGTTCAAAAACATATAAAAATTACCAATTTCCATGGTGCATTTATGGAGAAATTGGCTCCACTGTAGAAGTCACAGCAATAACTTTATATCCATAGAAATATTTCAATCTTCTGGCAAAGGTAGGGTTTATCGAAGGAAAGACAGACTGTTGCTTCAAGGCCACTGATAGTGTTGAGACTAGCAGCAGCTCCTTCTTTCTCTCCACTCTCTGAATTATCCTTTGCAATATACATACTGTTTCCTTTTACTTGGCTTTGTTATGAAAGTAGAAGGATCCTATTTAAGTCCTTCCAAAAACTGGTGTTAATCAGTTGAAAAGAACCCTGAAATCCTAAGTTGCAGTGCACCCTGCAAACAGCTACATGGCATTTCTCTCTGCTTTCAGGATTCTTTCTTGTATTAGGCTTTTCAGGCTAATGCATTTTGTTTCGAGTCAGGTTCTACTTTTCTTTTCAAGTCTCAAATGCAATCTTTTGTGAATCTCTCATCATGACACTAGACGTCCTTTCATAAATTATATTTTTAGAAATTCTCTGTATTAAAGGTGCATATTGAGGGAAAAGTTTGAAAACTCAGCATGGATGCATTGTGCGCACTCATTGTCTGCTTGGAAATACCTGTCCATGAATGCACAGACGCTAAGTTGGTGGAAATCAGTATTGTTCCACTTAAGTCAATAAAGCAGTGCTGATTTACCCTAGCAAAGGATGTGATCTATGGTCTGTTAATCACTAGTTACTAAGGGCTTGATTTAACTCTTGTTGAAGTCAATGGAAGTCTTTTGTTTGACTTTCCTGGGAGTTGGATTGTGCTCTTTGTGACTAACTGACCAGATTGGGTCATTTGTCCTGGGACCACTGGATCTAAAAGCATGAGCCTCTACTGCTTGAACTAAAGGACAAGGACCATTAGTCAAGAGATAGTGGTTGACTCAAAGCTGAATACATAGCCTGACCATTAGAGGCGGAAAAAGAGCCTTTAGGCTGAGGAAGTTCATCCTAAACTTGAGAAGTCCACAGCAGTTCAGATACCCATATGGGCCACCAATTTGTAACACCTGCATGTGCACACTTTGGTTTTTTGAACCCATACGGTTGGTGCACACTGATGTTCACACATAACTGCCCAGCTGCGCGTTGAAAAGGATTGTCGCTGAAATGTCAGATAGAATAGGAAGGCGGAAAGTTTTAGTTTAGAGAATTATACAGTGAATAAAAGTCCTCTCTCTTCCCAACCCCCTCCTTCTTCTTTGAATCAAGTAGTGCCACTTTGGTTTGGCAGGGAAAGGATTGCTTAGGTTTCTATCTTCTCTCTGGCATGAATTGTAGCCTTAACCTCCACACACTTCCCTGAGCTTTGGAACTCCATTCCTGCAGAGAGACACACATCCAGTGAAGAACACAAGTCTTTCTCTGCATCAGGAAAAATAAACTGCTCTCCCCAGAGCTCATGGAACATGAGTTGCACAATACACGCTTATCAGTGCAGGCTATGTTCCAGTAAAGAGACAGGGAACCGGTGGAACAGCAAACTTTAAGTCCAAACTAAATACGGAGTTAAAAACCTTGAAAACAATAAAGCGGGAAGCAATCAGTCATTCTCCAAGCAGGTGCTCCCCAGAAAGAAAGGAAAACAAGAAACTACAGAGATGTGCTCTATTTTGCACCTTGGGTGGGCAAACGTATTTTCTTTCACTTCAGAGTATTGTTCAGGAGATGCTCAGTGTCTCTGGGGTGTCAGTATGACAAATTCATACTGACCTCACCATTGCTTTGTGTATTCACTGAGTTTTATTCTGTTGCTTTAAAAAAGGATGCATTTAAGAGCTGGTAAAAGGTAGGTAGCTTGACAGTCTCAGAGCCCTAAGTCCCCTATTTACCTACAGAACAGGTCCAAACTTTCTTACACTATCCTGGCAACATACCTCATTCCCGTGTTTAGTCTCCATGTGAATGTTTGGCCTGGGGAATCCTCAGCCTCTCTGCTAAAGTTACGCTTTGGCCGTGGGTGGGTCATTGGCAGTGGGCATCAAACCCAGGACAAGGAGCCTCTCTTGCCTGAGCTAAAAGCCCAGCTTTGTTATTGAAGGCTGTAGCAATCTCTATGGGTGGCCTAGCCACCACTCGAGTGGGACAGAACACCACGCTGAGTGGGTGGGTATTACATTAACAAGGGTGCAAATTGCGATGTGGCGCCTATCCGGCAGGGATTTGACTGAGAGAACCAAACTCCTCTCTCATCCCCCATGGTGCAGCCATCAGATGGTAACAACCTTCAGTCAATACCATCCTGGACTGGCTGAAACTAAAGGGTGAAATACTCTGCATCTTGTCACCAATCCTCTGAGCCATCCAACATCCTCCAGTTCGGGCATGTTAGGCAGTACTTGCGCTGGAGGTGGGGGTGTTTATGTTTAAATGTCATTCAGTGTGTTGCAGGTGCTATGTACATCACCGGGTTTGCAGAATCCATCTCCGACTTACTGGGTTTCAGTAGCACTTGGGCAGTCAGAGGAATTTCACTGGCAGTCTTACTAGGTCTGCTTGGAATTAACCTGGCTGGTGTTAAATGGATAATCCGTCTCCAACTCTTACTGCTCTTCCTGCTGGCTGTTTCTACGCTGGACTTTGTCATTGGATCATTCACGCACCTAGATCCAGGTAAAACTTCATGAATGCTTCATGTTTACAGTTGCAACAGAATTTAACAACAGAATTTATAACGTGTGTTAAATTTTGTTTTCCCCTTAATTTATGATTCTGTGAATTTAAAAGCTGGACAGAAATATAGACCAAAACTTCTAGAGGTGGATCCCTAAAGTTAAGCACCTAACCAGAGCCCCTGTTCTGCAAACACGTAGGGCATCTCTACAGCCTGAAGTCAACCTGTGTTAGGTTGACTGCAGTGGCTGATGTCCACGTAATTCTCCTTCTGTTGGAGGTGCGCATCCTCACCAGGAGCGCTTCCACCTACTGAAGAGGGACAGTGTTGGGGGAGGCTGAGAGCCAACAGCTGATGCAAGTAACGAAGTGTCTACACAGACACTGTGTCACCCTAACTTCACCAGCATAAGCCCTACGCCTCTCGTGGAGTTGGGGTTATGATGTCGGTGTAATAAGGCACTTACATCGGTGGGACAAGATTGTCGTTTGTACACTGACATAATTAGGCTGACGTAAGCTGCAACCTGGCCTAGGATACATCCCTAAACACAGGTACCAATGTTTGCAGGATTGGGACCATAAGTGCCTAACTTTGCTGCCTACATGTAGGTAACTACTTTAAAAAGTACTGTCTATAATCTTTTATTGAGTTCTTAGTTTCCAAAAGCTTTCTAACAATAGAAAAATGCCTGCACAGACAGAGTTGCTATGTCTGATGAACCAGTTTTTAAAAGAGTTGTATCCATAAAGATTAAGGATAACAAATTTACATTAAGAAGTTTTTCTTATCAGTTTAATGCCTGTAATGGCCTTTAAAAAATAAAACCGTCAGCCTATAACGAATTGCATGACAGCGCATCAAACAGTTTAGATAGTCTGGGCAATATTGTCTCATTTTTTCCCCTTGTGTGTCTGTCTCCCCCTCCTCCCCCCACCCCCCAGTGTGTGTGTCTATATTCATCTTCTGTCTCTTGTTTTAGATTGTAAATTCTCTGGGGGCAGAGACCATCTTTTTGTTCTGTGTTTGATTCTACAGCACTTAGAACAAGGGGTTCCTGGTCCATGACTGAGGCTCCAACGGGTTGCCATAAAACAAATAATAAATAAGAATAATAATCACCAGGAAAATATTCTACTTATAATGTAAAAACCCGATACATATTTGAAGAATAATTTTGAAAATTTTGTTTAGGTTCTTTTTAGATATGCCCTTAGTCGTCGTAATCAGCAATTGCTATCGGAGCTGGATGAAATATTAGCAAGAATATCCAAAATGCTTGAAATTTGAAAACTTTTGGCACTTCATTGTGACTTCAATATCAGTCCTCTTTTTCTGTAGCTTTTTGCACTGAAATGCACCACGTTTAGTAAAAATTGGTCTTATTTTCAAGCAAATATTGATCCGTTTACGAGCAAAGACATTTTCAGGATGACGGGTGTCCTGGTTAAGGAGGGGAATATTTTCTGGGATAAGTCTCTTAAGGCTGATTGTGGTCCAGGGTTGGAGACTGACATCGCTGCATTTAATAATAATCCCACAGTATGGAGCAATGTTAACCCTGCGACTTTCTCTAAGCCGGGGGTCATAGAAGCATATTGCATAATGTGATTGCAATGAAAGGAGTGGATGAATGCTTAAGTGACACTGACCACAAAAAAGTGCAATTATCCAAATAAACAGAAGGTGTCACTTTATCTTTGATTTCTCTCCATTCCCAAATGCACCAGTGTTCCTTTAATAAATGGATACAGTCCATTTTTCATTGTCCTTAGTTTTGATTTCAACATTAAAAAAATATATAACTGCTGGAACAGGGATGGGAAGATGTCACCTTGTAAATATCCGTAGCCCAGCTGGTTTGAGAGAATTTCACATCAAGCTATTTTGTGCTTGCAATGCTGATAGCAAGCATTGTTCTGATGTCACAGGCACAGGACTTAGACCTGAGAGAGAGCATTTTATGAGTCGTTGTAGGAAGGAGGCTCTGGGAAAACAATTTTTTTATTGCATCATAGTAAGTGTTGCAAAGTTAAACCTGCTTTACCACTCAACTGATGCTTGGAAAGAAAAGTAAATTGAGGAACGTTGTGGTAGGTACAGAAAATTGAGTTAGTGTGCTTTGCAAGAATAAAGGAGGCGGTGCTATATAACTAAAGAAAACATTAGGAGGATTCCAGAGTTGTTCACTGTTCAATTAACTTGCCTTGAGTAGAGGGGAACTGGGCCTAAAACTAGCCATCCTTTTTTTAATAAAGAGGAAAAAATAGATACAACATAAGAGAGAGACTATGGGTATGTCTACACTGCAAAAAAAGACCCATGGTAGCAAGTCTCAGAGCCCAGGTCAGCTGGCATGGGCCAGCTGCAGGTGTCTAATTGCAGTGTAGACATAACCAGAGAGGCTCAGGCTGGAGCCCAGGCTCTGAGACCCATCCCCTCGCCGGGTTTCAGAGCCTGAGCTCCTGCCCAAGCCCGAATGTCGACACTGCTATTTTTAGCCCTCTAGCACAAGCCTGAGTCAGTTAATCCAGCTCTGATACTTGCTGCCACTGATCTTTTTTTTTTTTGGAAGTGTAGACATACTTTATAGCAGGAGGACGAATATGGAACTGGAAGGAGAGAACAAAAGGAGGAATATAAGAAATAAAGAGAGAAAGAGAAAACATGCCCAACTTTACGGCTGGAATTTTTTATTCCTTTATTAGTTTTCCTTACATGAATTTATCTGATAGAAAAGAGAGAGGAGAAAGGAAGGGAGGTGGATGAGAGGTACCCAGTTTAGCAGTATGGAATCTACAGTATATCTGTGGCCTACTTGAGGAGAGGACAATTTTCCAGGTGAAGAAAAGTCTCTTAAGGCTGATTGTGGCTCAAGGTTGGGAGATGTGGGTCCCAGCACTTCATTCATAGAATCATAGAATCTCAGGGTTGGAAGGGACCTCAGGAGGTCATCTAGTCCAACCCCCTGCTCAAAGCAGGACCCAACCCAACTAAATCATCCCAGCCCGGGCTTTGTCAAGCCTGACCTTAAAAACCTCTAAGGAAGGAGATTCCACCACCTCCTTCCAAGCTCCCTGTCCCCCCAAAGTGTGCAGACTATATCTATTGGCTTAATGCTTGTTTTGAGAAGTCTTCATTTGTGTGATTTACAAATAACTTTATATATGAGAGACTTTTTTTTTTTTAGTTGTCTGAAAAGTGTATTCATTGGGAAGTCCTGCATTACCCCCGAAGGCCTCTGAGTGGTATCTTAGCCTTGATTGTAAGCACTAGGGCTTTGGAAAGAATCACCCGCTCTGTCTGGATTTCCAGCACTTCCTTTAAAGTGGCGTACATAAATTAGCCTTGATTGTGTCTGTTTACAGGAAGCCTTTCCTACAAGGCAACGTCTAATGATTTACAGAAGATAAATACAGATATTGATAAACCCAGCTGATGTTTTTCACACGTTCTGTTGGTTAATACATGATTTTGTAACTGCAAATAGAAGGACCCCGTTCAACTAGGCAATAGCTTTGCAAGAAATCAAATGGATGCTGTCTGGCTTTGAGGGAAGGGAAGTGTGTGGTGGTTTAAAGACAAATAAATTATCCTTGGCTTTGGTCAAAATACCAGTCTCAAGAATTACTTCCGCCCTTGATCAGTATTTTACAATCTTTATCTTCTTGATCAGTATCTTACATCTTCAGTATTTGTGTATAATCAACCTTTTGGAGTTTTAGTTCTGTTGCGGCTGGCTGCTAAGTTTGGTCACATGAGGATAGCTTGAGTAAGTAACAGGCCAGTAAGCTAGGTACCGAGGGTAAGAGAGAGGCACTGTGAGACACAGTGGTCTAGGGGATGAACATGGATTGGGAGTCGGGTTGTTCTGGGTTTTAATCCTGACTCTGACGCTTATTATCTTTAAGACACATGGCAAGTCACGCAACCTGTTTGGGCCACAGTTTGCCCACCTGTAAAATGGGGATGTGGTACTTGTGATATTTCTCCATTTCATAGACTTGCTAAAGGGACTGGTTATTGTCTGCACAGCACTTTGGAAACATGGAAGTGCTATATATTTTTTTCTTTGGATTTTTAATAGTCTACATGAATGCCCATCCAATAATAAGGGATGCCCTGGACGCTCATTTAAAAATATTATTATTAGGGCTGACAAGTGATTAAAAAAATTAATCGTGATTAATCACATGATTAATCGCACTGTTAAACTATAATAGAATACCATTTATTTAAATATTTTTGGATGTTTTCTACATTTTCAAATATATTGATTTCAGTTACAACACAGAATACAAAGTGTACAGTGCTCAATATTTATTTTTTATTACAAGTTTTTGCACTGTAAAAAAACAAAAGGAATAGTATTTTGCAATTCACCTAATACAAGTACTGGAGTGCAATCTCTTTATCATGAAAGTTGAACTTACAAATGTAGAATTATGTACAAAATAAACTGCATTCAAAAATAAAACAAAGGAAAATTTTAGAGCCTGCAAGTCCACTCAGTCCTTTTTCTTGTTCAGCCAATTACTCAGACAAATAAGTTTGTTTACATTTGCAGGCGATAATGCTGACTGCTTCTTGTTTACAATGTCACCTGAAAGTGATAACAGGCATTCTCATGGCACTGTCATAGCCGGCGTCGCAAGATATTTACGTGCCAGATGTGCTAAAGATTCAGATGTCCCTTCATGCTTCAACCACCATTCCAGGGGACATGTATCCATGCTGATGACGGGTTCTACTCAATAACAATCCAAAGCAGTGTGGACCAACACATATTCATTTTCATTATCTGAGTCAGATACCACCAGCAGAAGGTTGATTTTCTTTTTTGGTGGTTCGGGTTCTGTAGTTTCCGCATTGGTGTGTTGCTCTTTTAAGACTTCTGAAAGCATGCTCCACACCCCATCCCTCTCAGATTTTGGAAGGCACTTGAGATTGTTAAATCTTGGGTGAAGTGCTGTAGCTATGTTTAGAAATCTCACATTGGTACCTTCTTTGCATTTTGTCAAATCTCCAGTGAAAGTGTTCTTAAAATGAACAACATGTGCTGGGTCATCATCCGAGACTGCTATAACATGAAATACATGGCAGAATGTGGGTAAAACAGCAAGGGACATACAATTCTCCCCCAAGGAGTTCAGTCATAAAGCAATACTTAAACTAGTGTCTTTATTTCGTTCTGCTTGGACAGAGTTCCCTGGCTCTTCCCCCCCACCCCACTCCCCTTCCCTAAACTCATCCCCAGACACATATACACAAACAGCTATCAAATAGGATATTGTCCAAAAACTCACTCCTTTCCTGTGGTTTGCCCTTATTTTTAGATTTTTGAGGCAGGACTGTACTTGTATAAAAGGGGTTTTCTCAGCTGGACTTCCTTTCTCTAGCTCACTCTTCCTCAGAGAACCCCTCAGGCTTTTATAGCCCCGAGTGGGAGCTGAAGAGCTGGAGCTGGTCTGGTTGCCAGGGCAAGTCAGCAAATAGCCCTGCTCAGCCCCACAATGCTAAAGTCTGACCCCTGCTCACACTGATGTGAACTGCAGCCCAAGAACAGTTAACCGTTCATTAATTCACCTTATCAGGGTAAGAAATGTAGGCTGAGAATTTTCACAGTGGGTTAGCATAATTACTTAGTCCATAGGTTACTAAGTAGGGAAATGTTGCAGACCCCACTGAGGACAGTGATACCTGGTAATTGGTAATGCCGCAAGATCCTGGGGTGACAGTGGGCAGCAAATGAAAGATGAGATGTAATGTGAGATGGCAGAAAGTGTCTCTGTGCATTTCAGATGTCGCTGAAAGAGCACTAACAACCAGTATTGAGAGAAATAATGCAATGAAGGAGAACCAGTAAGATTATCAATTGATCGGTGTCAAGCTCCTTGCCTAGATATGAATGACTGGGAAGATAATGGTGGGAGGTATATGAGTTTTCCCATGCAACTGAGTCCAATGCTCTGCTGAGTGTTGCTGGCTATGTCACTCTTCCATTTTCTTTGGCAGTGGCAGGGCTTTCTATAGCTGCTCCATGGTACAGTCACCAGAGCCTCAATGTCCAGAAGTGACTAGAACTTTCTGAAAATCAGGCCCCTTCAAGGCACCCAAAATCACTAGTCATTTCTGAAAATTTGGAACCCATGGTCCTTGTATGAACATCTGCTCCAATAAAATATGGGGCTTGCTTAAAGTGGAGAGCCTTAGTGTGCTAGGGAGTAAAAAGTAGCCATATTGTCTTGCTAGTTGGACACTGTATTATTTTTACTGAGTCCAATATACCTGCCTCAGCACCAGAAAGTCCTGGTGCCCTTTGACCCCCTAATCAGGACTTGTGTTTGTTACAGTATTATTATATTTGTCTACATTGAACACCATTTTCTTTTTTGCCTTTGTCCTTTGTATTTGAATATTTACTTCTTGGGGATCATACATTTCAATATTCGTCTCTATTTGCTCCCCACAAAAAATATACAATAAAGATAGAAGACTGCTGCGGAATACGTGATCCCTTCTTCAGAACAATATGCAAAGCCTTTTGGCCTTTATGCATAGAACATTAGAGTCATGGAAAAAGAAGATAAGGCCTCTGTTAATGCCCTACTTTTATTTTCCTAGCCTATCTCTAGTAATTTTTGTGGAGGGTTACTCCCAAATACTCCCTTCAAATAGGCGCCTGTTTTCCTGTTTTGGCAATTGCTTTCAGGTATTCTGTGAAAACAGAACTACTGAGGGAGTAAATAAAAAGGGTTGGTGCTGTGGGAGCGGGGGGTTGGAGGAGAGGAGATCTGGTGTTAATTTTGTCATGCTTCGTTCCTTTTTTGAGATGCAAAGAACAGCAGTTTACGTTGAAATGGTGATGGTTTTGCAATTTTTAAATATCTAATGTTCCTTTAAAAGAAAATGTGTTCTCTTTGTTCTCGGTGTTCTCTTTGGCTGTGACTGCAAATTACATAATTAAACCCAGCGTGGGCTAGTGGTGTGAACTTCAGACTGGGAGTTGGTTCTGCCGCCAACTTCTCTGTGTGACCTTGAGCAAGTCACTTAACCTCTCTATGGAGAGGACCCTACAGTGCTAGGGTGGATCAAGGCCTGTGGCTTTTCCCCATCTGTAAAATGAGGTTTCATTTCATAAGAGATGCTGTGAGACATTAGTGGTGGGGTTGAAAGTGCTTTTAGGTGCGCAGCTGAGGTGCTACATAAACACACTATATTATCCTATTGCTATTTCCAAATGTATCACTGTTAGGATGATTCTCTTTGGAGTTATTCTTCAGATAAACCACATCCCTGTTGTCACTCATTTTGGTTTTAGTATTTTGAAACTAGCTTTGCAAAACCTGGAAAAAACATTTGTTCTCCCTTTTCTTCGAAGGGCGAATTATTTGAAGGCTTTTTATCCCCTGGGCTTCCTGTAACAGGACTGGGAGAAGTGACATTTGTTAGTCAGCAGCACTGCAGCTGGCTAGCTATAAGAGGAGGGGAGCCTCTCATGAGCCATTTCGCAGACAGGGAACCTACCACCGTCAAACTGAGTTCTCTGTTGTATAAACATCCCATCATTGTAAAGATCCTTAAAATGGTGTCTCAGGGGCTTTGGTGGACTGAGATTTTTTTTGTTTGTTTGTTTTTTTAAAGAAATTATCACAAAAAATTTAAAAAAAATCAAAGAATAAAATAACCCTTTTTGTCTACATGTTTTTTTTTTTTTTGGGTGTAAGGGGCGTGCCCCATTTTGAAAGAGAGGTACGGGAAGGATGTGTGTGTCAGATGATGATGTGTAGCTAATCCCACAGGCTTTATCCAGCCTGATTGCTGACTTCCTGGCTTGAAACACATCTGGAAATTGGCATCAAATTCTGAGTAGAAATCACTGAAGAAACGGCAACAGAAAATCCCACTTTGCTACTGAACAAGGTAGACACAGTGGTGAATAAAGCAGGAGACTGCTAATGCGATCTTTATTTATTAAAACACACGCGGTTGCTTTACCCAGGTTTTTCCAATTATAGCACATTGAATCAGCATGACATCACTTTTGACCATAGGCCAGTCTATTCAACAGTCTGGTGAAGAAATTTATTAACTGGTTACCTGCCAATTGTCTGGGATAGGAACTGAAGTATAGATGTGTTTTTAAAAAGTGATAACATTGTTAAGATCCTTGTTTAGATACTGACAGGAAGGTTACACAGGTCTGTATAGTCTCTGAAGTAAGTATTTAAAGAGAGAGGTTTTTAAAAAAAATTGATCCATAACTTTTTTGAGGGGCTGGAGTTATCACACTTGGACTCTCCCACTCCTATGTAGGTTTGGAGCCTGCGTCTGTCTCTGCTCATTTTCCAGCCCCCACTGTACAGCCACTGCTCTGATTGTATTGAACAACACTGTGTTTTGTTGTGATGGTGTCTGTAGGGTGACACACAGACAGAGATTTATTACAACAAGCTGCCCTTTATGGACCCAGTCCTGTGAGCTTTCAAGCACCTCCTGCAAGTTGCCATGTGCCGTCATTTCCCACTGATTTCAGTAGATGACGTTCATCGATTTTTTGAGTGCAGAAGGGACCTTTGTGATCATCGAATCTGTCTGAGGCACAGTGAGGTGAAGGGACATGCCCAGGGTTGCACAGCAGGTCAGTGGCAGGGCTGAGAATAGAACTTAAGGTGTCTGATTCTGACTCCAGTGCCTTATCTGCTGGACTATGCTGCTCTTGAGGGTCCTCAGTGGGATCAGGGCCTTATATAACAGTGCTGTTGGTGAGTGACTTTCTTTTGACTTGGATTTCTCCCCTTAAAAATACCAAAAGGTCATGTTTAGGAATAGTTACTCAAAGATGGGTGAGGTCCAGACTGCACAGAAGTCCCTAGGGGTCTTGCCATTGACATCCGCGGGGCCAAGATTTCACCTACCATGTCTGTTTAGGCAAAATAAGGTGAGAGAAATGAAATAAAAACGCCCAACCGTCTGTGCAAAAGATGATTAGTAATTAAATATTGATATTACAGTAGAACTCAGATGCAAAGTGAGTCGCCCCCTGTCTGTTCATTCTATTATCACACTTAGCTATCAGCCCCTGCCTTCGCTCTGCCAATGGTGCCAACCTTGATGGGCCACCCGTCTCCTGGTCCTCAAAAACCTCAGCACTTTCTCCAGTGTCATCTCCCAAGTCTGGAAAAAGTTCTCCATCTGCGTTCCTAAGGCAGCCATCATATTCTCCATTTAAACCCTCCCTTAAAACTTGCTTCTGCCAGCATTTATAGATTTTTTTTGAGGTCGGAGGGGACCATCAGATCAGATCATCTGCTCAGACACAAGCCATAGAATTTCTTCCAGTCGGGCCTGTAGTGAGCCCAAAACCTGTGTTTCGCCAAAGCATGTCTTTCAGAAAGGCATCCGGTCTTGATCTTAATCTACCACTCCTTGTGGAAGTGTTTTCCAGTGCTTAGTCGCCCTCACTGTTTAATATATATATATAAATGCCTGTAAGTCACTCCTCCCTGGCTTTGGTTAGACAAGTAGCAAGCTGTGACTTCTGCTCTTCCCCTCAGCTCTGCTTTTTTTGTCACCTCATCCTTCAAATCCCTCCACCCCATTTGTCTGTTTCATCTACCTGTTGTGTCCTGCCTGACATGTACGTTGGGAGCTCTCAGGGGCAGGGACAGTCTTCCTTGTTGTTTGTCTGTATGGTCCCTCGCACAATGGGGCCCTGATCCTTGATTGGGGGTTGTGGGTTCTACCATACTACAAATAGATGGTGATAACAATGGGAGGTGGAGAGAGGCTACAAGCAAGTATATACAGTTGTTGCAGTGATTTATATACATGTACACATTTGATTTTTTTAAACAACATATAATCAAACTAAATATGTACTTTTCCCAGCTGCCCCTCCATCTGGCCGTCAGGGGCTGACTGACTTCTCATGGGCTTGTGGCACGGTTGTGTTTTGAGGAAGGAGAGGGTAATGGCCTAATGGATTAGTTCATGGAGGGAATTCCATGCATGGGGCAGCACGGAAGGGAGCACGGCCCATGTCTCATCACTAATCCTCTTAATTATCCATACAGGGCATGTCTTCACTGCAGAGTTAGACTCATAGACTTTAAGGTCAGAAGGGACCATTATGATCATCTAGTCTGACCTGCACAATGCAGGCCACAGAATCTCACCCAACCACTCCTGTAACAAACCCCTAAGCTATGTCTGAGTTATTGAAGTCCTCAAATTGTGGTTTGAAGACCTCAAGCTGCAGAGAATCCTCCAGTTAATCTGGGCTCTTACCCAGATTTTAGCCCAAAGCCCACTACTGTCTACACACAAAAACCTGTGGTCTGTGTTAGGAGGTTCTTTAAGCCCAGGCTAGCTAACCCAGCTGGGCGTGGAGGGTAGAGCTGGGCTCTCTTTTAACTCAAGCGGGAACCCACCCACTTTGCAATGAGGATGCAGGCTAAATTGATCGGGTGCCGGTAGCCCTCCAGTGACTTCCCACAGGCCAGAAAAGTTCCCCCACAAGGTACTGGGAAAGAATCCTAGAGAATCTCAGCACAAAGAACCATGGGTTATGCTCCCGGACACACGTGGACAAGTGCAGAAACAGTGGGGACACAGTAACGTGGCATTGCAGTGGGGGACCAGGCTAATGGGTATCCTCTGGAGTCAAGACATGCCTTTATACATTGCGCAGAGAGGGTGATAGTTTGGATGCCCGCTTGAGTGTGTCCTCTCAGTATCCCTGTTTAATGGCACCTGTGTTTGCAACTTCTAATGTCTGAAGGTTCATGTGAACCAAGCTGTGAATGGAACAGTGTCCTGAAGAGAGGTTTGATGGGTCTAGGCTCAGTCATGAGCCAGTCGGTGTGCTCTTTCTGGGGGAACGGGGACAGAGAGGGCACCGCTATACTCCTGAGCAGGGGCTACCTGCATTCAGCTCACAGCACAGAGGGGGCACCTGGTGGGTAGTGGGCAAGCAGGGAGTGGGCAGAATCTTGACTTCATCCCCTCCAACATGCATGCTTGAGCCAGTACATCTGGGAAGTAAATTGTGCCAGGACAAAGGTTACGTCCCTGGAGTGAGAAGGTAACCAGGGACCAAATTATGAGACTCTGAGTCACAATTCAGTCCCTGCTGCACTCTTGTGGCAGCACCACTATGTGCTGTTCTTTGCTTAGGGGAGAGTGGGAAGGACTCCTGTTGTGTGTTTGTATACAGTGCCTGCCGCAATGCAGTCCTGTGTTGGGCTGGTGCTCTGCATGCTACCGTCCGTGACACAAATGATTAATAACTGCGCTAGCGGAGGTGAGTTTGTGGCTGACTCCCGGGAATGGCTGTTGGTGATGGTACCGAGCTTTTTTCCTGGTGTTCTTTGTGCTGCTACCTAGTTAATTTTGACAGGAACTTCTGTCGTCGCCCGATTGAATATAGAGGTGGGACTTGCACTCCCACTCAGACACCTCAGTTAGAGCCTTAGAAGGAGCCAAGAGTGTTGAATCAGCTAACAATAGCTGTCGTACGAAGAGGATATTTAAATTTAGAAAAACGGGAATTTGCTTTGCTTTCTTTATTCTTAATCTCTGCTTTTGTTCATGGGATGGGAGTTGGTGGATAAAGTGGGCGGGACAAAATATGCCTGTAAGTTCCATTCACTGTTCTCTGCCTTTGGCCTCTTTCATCCTGCTTATCAAGATGCACTTCTTTTTCCTCTTCAGTCCTGTTTTTCATTTTAATCTGTCTTTATCCTCTTCACTCATTTAATGCTTTCCCAGGTGGGAAGTCCAACCATTAGTTTTGCAGAAATTTCGTCTCTGTCCATATTCTTCTCTCTCTTCTCTGTGTTGGTTTTTTTGGGGTCTGTTTTTTCCAATTTCACGGAATGCTCCATATTTCATGTTCTTTTACTTCCTACTGGATAGCCTGCCCCACTCTGCTACACACATGAGTAGGGACTGCAGGATCGACCAGACTAGGCCCTGATTCAGCAATTTATTTCATATGGGCAGAACGTCATTGAAATCAGTGGGGCTCTGCATAGCCCTGCAAATACACACCAAGTGACAGACTCAAGGCTCTAAACTTTAAAAAGCGTCTGTGTATTGCTGAAAAAAACCAACCCAACAGTATCCGGTGATTTTTCCCTTCCTTCATAAATATATAGCACGTAGTACATGTGTGACCTTGGCCTCGTCACTTCACCTCTCCCTCCCTCTCTTCCCCATCTCTAAACTGGGGATGGTAATGCTTGACCTGCCTTATAAAGTGCTTTGGGGCCGATGGATGGAAAGCCCTATGTTAAGTGATAACTATTATTAGTATATATCAAACCAGTCATTGTACAGAGATGCTAATGAGAGCTAGTCACCATGGAAATAACATTGGCAGCATTTGCCACTTCAGCTTTGAACTTCCTTGTCTCTGTCAGTGCTACTTGTGCCATAGTGTCGGATATAATTTTTCCTTGTGCTTTTTAAAATAAATTCTGTTATAGTTCCCCCTGCCCCTCGTCTTTCTCTATAGCTGCAGTATATTTAGTACTAGAAGCCAAACAAGGTTAAGTAGTTGAAGGGAAATGTTTACTGTCCTATAATCTCTACTTTCCTCCTCTTCATTATGTTTAAATGGGGCAATTAAATAAAACCAAAATCACTTTTTCTTTTTTGTATACTAATGATTGTTTTTAAATTAATGAGATCTTTTATGTTGCATGATTTCATTCCTCCAGTGTTCCACCCCAGTGGTGACTCCACTGTTTTGTGGCCCAGCCTTGCCTAAGTAATTTAATTTATTTTCTTTATGAAAATAATTTCCAAATATTAAATTATTTCTCCAGCTGCTTCTCTTTTCTTTTTTAATTTGATTTCCTGTCCTACAATCAGCAATGGATCGAAAACAGTGCGTGGGGCATTTGGTTCCTAGCTGCACTGTGGAAAATATCATTATAATTAATAATAAATTAATACAGTTACTAAACCAATTACTAATTAGAGTAATAATTACAAATGGCCAGTTAGAATACCAATTGAGCCAACAAGTACTAATTACCAAACCAATTAGAATGCCAATTAGCAGTTAGAATACAAAGTACCAATGACAGTACTATTTTACCAATTACAGTACCAATTACCCATTCATATTGTGAAGTCACAATATAACATAATGTTATGACCTGACAAAAATGACATGATATTATAAACTACAATGTAATATAAGTTTGAATTAATAAAATTAAAATGTAATTTTTTGACCTTATGTAAATTAAATGTCATTTTGATGTTTCCAAAATTAAATTCAGAATTTTGTTCTGCAGGGAATTTCAAAATTTCAGTTTTTGGTTCTGGTTTAGAGCGATTTTTTTTTTTGTTGAAATTTCAGATTTTCCCCTGGAAATTCGAGGTTCTAACCACCTCTATTAACTATATCGACAGGGATGTTGTGAGGCTTGTTTCATTACTGTCTATGAAGTGCTCTGATAGTATTGTGAGGAGTGCAGCATTTGATCTGCGTTTCTCTCCACCTACATTCTAATCCCCACCTTGTCTCTTTACTTCTCAAACCCCAGTGTTCTTCAAGAAGTCAAGACAGGACAAGAACATACAGGTATCAGTGTGTTAATGACCATGGTTAGTATTTCAGTATAAGCATCCACTACTCTCAAAGCATCTGCTTAGAGAAGGGCTCACCGACATCAGAATTACCACAGAGCTCACCAGAGCTAGTACATGCTTAAGGTGATAATATAGACTCTTGGCTTTCAAAAGTGCGGAGCACTCTGCACCTTCCATTGACTTCCATCAGTTCAGTGGGAGAGGCAGAGAATGCAGCATTTTGAAAATCAGGTCACTTATTTAGGAAATTGAATAGGAAATGTGGAGCCTAACTTTCTTTTTAATTTTTTTAAGTCTTGGCCAGAACCTTTTTTAGCAGAAGGTCTGAGCAGGGCTGGCTCTAGGTTTTTTGCCACCCCAAGCAAAAAAAACCAACAACCACCCGGAATGCCACCCCTGGAATTGTGCTGCCCCAAGCACATGCTTGGTTTGCTGGTCCTGGGTCTAGAGCTGGTCCTGGGTCTGAGTAGTGTAACCATTTAATGAAATGAAGACTACTGATTGATATCTCAATAGGGCCAATGCAACCCAAGAAGTAACCAAGCTGAGAGAGAAAATCAGGTCCAGTATAAATGGCTTCTTTAGGTGGCTGCAGTGAGTTGAGTCTATTTACTGGTGGAGTTTGATGGCTAAAGAATCTGAATCCCACCTGTCCTAGTCATCATGGTCTTCAAGAAAAACAAATGATGGGGACTTCGCCATAACCAAGATGAACTTGCCAAACTCCCTGAGGTGCATGGTGGTTGGTACAATGGGAGACAATCCTAATGCTTACTTTTGTTATTCATACAAGAGACAGATATTCACCAAGTCCCTGTTTTTACCCAAGGCTCGTGCTCACCCAGACAACCCTGGGATACTTCTATCCTTGTATGCTGAATTACTGAAAACCCTGGAGTGAACAATTCCTCCGCTCCAGCCAGGTCTCAGTAATATCCATCAGAACCACTACACCGTCCAATATAAAATCCCTTTAAAGGTCTTACTACTGGACAGCAAGTAGCAATGGGATTTTAACCTGCTTTTATTTTGACTAATATTAAGTTATTTCTTCATCCAATAAACAGTTCTTCATACTGTAAATATTAATGTATTGTCCTTGGAGGAAATATAATATGAAGAGGTAGAGTGACCTTGTGGTTACAACAAGGGGCCTGAGTTCCCTGCTCAGTAATTAATCCACCAGGTGAGCTTTGGTGAGTCACTCAAACTCTTATTACTCAGTTTCCCCAACTATTGAACAGTGATAATACCACCTGCCTCAGAAAGGTGTTGTGGGTCTTAGTTAAATGCTGATCAGGCATTTAGAGATCCTCTGGTGACATGCTGTAGAAATGCACGCAAAATCTAAAGTGTTACCGTGTATTGAAACCTGCGTTGAACTGCAAAGATGCAGCATGCTGCATTTTTAAACTTTGCAAAGAGTGTCCTGTTTAGTCATCATAAAACATGCACAGCGAGTGTTTTCCCCTTAAAGCGCTGGCAGTCTACGCACTTGTTAACTTGTTCGTTCTACATAAAAATATTTGTATATTTATTGGGGGCTGACTCATCCTCCTGCTACAATTTCACTGGCTGCAATTAGAGCAACCCCAGTCTCACTGCATGCGCATAGTACAGCTTGTCTGAAGTGTGACCTAAATACAGTACCACATTTTCCTCCTTGTTGACATTGGCAGTGGCCAGAACGACAGGTGCAGTAAATTTCCAACCTTTGGCAGCTTTTGGGAGAGGGTTAATTCTGGGATCCCTCACAGCCAATAGCTGACAGGAAGTTGTATTGTGTGTTGACTTTAAACAGGAGGTTTGGGAGATCAGTTCAGAATCAGAAAACAGTGACTTGGACGGAACAAACAGTCACTGCTTCAGAAGGGTGGTGATTTCCTTTTGGGTAAACACGTCATTAATCTAAGGGAGCACATTCTTTTCCATCAAAAGATAAGGAATCCAAATAGCCTTTCTTAGGGCTTGGTCTTTTTAGATTGTTTTAACTGTGGCTTTTTCTGCTTCAATTACAGACTTTATATAATCTTTCATTTTGGGTTTGCCCTGCTTATTATGGGTGTAGGAAAAAATCTCAGACCAGGTTTTTCTTTCTTTCTTTCTTTCTTTCTTTCTTTCTTTCTTTCTTTTTCTTTTCTTTCCGATTCAGTGATTCTCCCCCCCCCCTATTTTTTTTGTTTTTTTACAAGAAAAATGGTGATGCAGGGTTGTTCTGGGGTTTTTGTTTTTTTTTGATTGCTTATAAGTGTGCTGTGTTTGAGCCTGAAGTAAATTGTTTGTCCTACTTTATAACCTGCCTGGGAAACCGGGTTTCTAATAAATGCTGTCAGCTTCTCCTTTTATCATTAGTACACTTTGAATAGGAAAAAATAGCAGTCAGATCCTCTGTCTCTCTCTCTTGTTTCTGATTTCATCTAGCAGTGTTCAAGACACTTATCCTAGAATGGTGTCTTTCACGTTGGCCAGTGGGGTGTTGTAAGGGGCCCATTGCGGGGCTCAGGCCTCAGCATGGGTAAAGGGAGACATCATTAGCACATAGGACTCTTGAAGGGAATAGGGTTCCGTGTGGATGTGACAATCCACCTGCAGCCTTGGGACCTAAAATTCCATTTCATCAGGATCTGCAGAGTATCCCCACGTGTCCTCAGCCATAATTAGTTTTAATAAGAACGCAGACAAATAATGCTAAAATAAGTATTTTAATGAGTAGTGTGAATTGAACTGAGAGTTAAGAAGTAAATTATGTAGTAATCCTATATTCCTTCCCTGCCGCTGTAAAGACAAATGTGTATTTAGCACGTCTGGCAACACGGCTCCCTTAACATTGGTTAGAGCCAGGCACAGTAGGCCCCAGTCCTACCAAGACTTCAAGCAGCTTCTGTGAAGTATTGAGCTTCCTTAACGCCTCTTGACTTCAGTTAGGGCTTGGAAGGGGCTGAGCACCTCTGCGCTATTGGATTGAGCTTGTGCAATTGCTGTGCAGTCTTCCCCAGAGACCTTTCTCTGTACTTCTGTGGCCTTGCACCACTGTTCTAATTATGTCGTGGATATATTTTGTCCTTGCATCGATCAATCAGGATTTATTTAAATAAAATAAAGCTCCGCTGCTTTTTCCAGGCCTAGGTCTTCCCCAAGTAGTGATTTGCACTCTTGCCCTAATGCTATGACAGCTTTGAGACGTAGGCAGTTGTTCGTGGGGCACCCGGGATATCACCAGACTCTGTTTCACTTACAACCTAAAGCTGGGATTTGAACCCAGAACTCCAGAGGTGAGTGGCAAATGGACTAACCCAATCCACCAGCTGGCTCACTGTAACACTGTGTGCTTAGCCTTTTGTGTAGTGTCTAGAATTGCAGTGCATGTGCTTGTATGAACGAATACCGCTATAGTAGTATATGGGGTTATATTACTCGCTATGGTCCATTCAGTGATCTGAAAGCATGCATGAACTAACACTTCCAAACTTTGTTTGTATTTATGTTTATGAGGTTGTTTTGGGGTTAATGGACTGCAAAGCAGCAGCCTAAATTAGTGCTAGTAATGTCAGCAAAGAGTCCTGTGGCACCCTATAGATTGGACCATAAGCTTTCGTGGGGGAATACCCACTTTGTTGGATGCATCTGACGAAGTGGGTACTCACCCATGAAAGCTCATGCTCCAATACGTCTGTTAGTCTATAAGGTGCCACAGGACTCTTTGCTGCTTTTACAGATCCAGACTAACACGGCTACCCCTCTGATGCTAGTAATGGGTTGACTCACAAAAGGTGTTAACATATTGTTTTGGATAAAGCTTCTGGTAGTTCGGATCCAAATGTGTCCAGCACTGTTTGGTTTGGAATCTCACATGATCAGGCTTCTTAGTAAGATTTTTGGATCCATATACAGTGGCTGGAGGCGTGGAATGCAGCAGCAAATAAAAAAAATAAAATAATAATAAAAATAATAATAAATAAGTTGTATGCTGAATGTGGCAGGGCGCAAAGCTGGTTGCAACCAACCAACAGTGGCTAGTGCACACTCTAGGGAGGAGGAAATGCACTATGATCCCTCTTTCAACCCTGCAGGTCCCATCATGGCATTGTCCAAGGGAAAGCAGTGGCAGGCAGCAGCTGGGAATTACGTTACCCTAACTCAGCTAGCATATGCCACACCTACTGCTGTCTGTGGGGAGGGGTTGCCAAGTTTTAGTGGATCTGGCCCCAGCATAGTAGTTTTAATCCACCAGTGCCTGTCAGAAAATGTGATTTAAAGCAGAGTTTCTTGCACTTCTAGAGCAAATCAGGAAGTGCAAGGATGTCTGCTCAACGCTGTTTGAAAAATGTTAAAACTTGTTTGAATCTCAGTTCTGGTTTGGCAAAGATTTTGTTTGTGCTTCATCCAGTCTGGCTCACCTGGCAACTCATCTTTCCCTTTTGAATTGGTCTGTTTTACAACTCAGCAATAGCGGAATGCAGCTTCTCCTGTAACATTTGTGGGCTTGAAGAGGAAAAAAAAGCCCGCTTGCGCTTATGCCTCCTATACCAAGTTTCAGGCCACAGTGAATTGTTACAGTGAAGTTATCCCTGAATTTAGGGTTATTCAGTAGAAACTCTGACACTCAAGTCCATTCAGCTCTGCATCTCTCTCTGCTCTTTTTTCTTCCAACTCCCTCCCACTTCCTGTCCTCCTCCCAATCCTGCCTCCTAAACACTGTTTCTGTATTCTTCTCTCATCTTTGCTCCCTCATTCAGAGATCTCCCTCCATGTCCTGCCTGTAACAGGTTGGCAGTATTTGCTGAAACACCCCACACAGTTATTTCACAGATGTTACTGGGAAAAGGGTTACATAAGTTCTACTAACTTTCTGAGATAGGTGTTAGTCCACCTGGGTATAAGGGAGGCCGAAGTGACTCCCTCATGAGAGAGGATCTAGGGTGCGGGCTAAGTAGTGACAAGGGCGGAGCCCGAGGAGCAGCCCACCTTGGGGATGTTTGAGCTGGACTTTATTTTATTGTTAATTTCACTGTTAACAAAGCCCAATCATAGAAAGGTGACTGGGGGGGGGTGAGGGTGGGAGGAGTAGGGGTTGTCTTTTGACTTTGCAGTGTGTAGACTTTGTTTTTTGGAGCAGGTTGGGAAAGGCACTTACAGTACCATTCATTTTCCTCCTTGGATCCCACACATCTTCACCACGGCCTTTTGGTCATGATAACTCACCAGAGATCTATACCATTTCAAGTGACCTTCACAGTTGGCTGAACTTTTACTGTTTGTGTCTGATTTAGATTAGCAGGGAGGGACAGTGTCTTCCTCTATGTTTGTGCATGTCAAAGGAGATTATAACTGAATAATAATCTTAACTAAAGTAGCGTGAATGGCACCTGCTCTGGGTCTGCCTCAGTTTCAAAACTGTCATCATAACCAGTGGATCATGAGATCATCTTGGCTGTCATCTGCACAAGAACTAAATCCAGTTGTTTATGTAAATTGGAAGGCAGGGACAAAATGTTAGCAAGCACTTGTGCCATGATCTCCACTGTGATTTGTAGCATGAAACCCAACAAGCAAATGAATTACAGAAACCATTTACGGATCTTCA
The DNA here is from genome assembly GCF_020497125.1 of Mauremys mutica. Taxonomy (NCBI): domain Eukaryota; kingdom Metazoa; phylum Chordata; order Testudines; family Geoemydidae; genus Mauremys; species Mauremys mutica. Next base: position 12,639,863 of record NC_059081.1, on the reverse strand, counting down.
GGAATCCATGTGCATGCAAGTTGTTTTTCTTCTAAGGATTAACCCTGGATGGGAGCTCATCCACTCAGATGTTTGGAAACTAATCCCTAGCACTGTGTTAGAAGATCACTGTGAGTAACACTGGGCACAATTAAGAGAATACTCTTGACTTTTTCTTGGTGAAGAAAAATGTTGCTTTTCTGTTATGGGCTATGGGTATAATTTTTTAGTGCGTTTACTGCGGGTTTGAGCTGCATAGCCCCAGTGAACGGAAGTCCTACATGTATTCACCTCACAGGCGGTGGTGGTGCAAGCTTCTCCACACCAGACCTCAGCTCTGACATAGAAGGATCAGTACCAGGAAAGGAGAGGGTATCTGACTCTCCATACTTGAGTCCGTCTTTTGCCCCTCTGGTGGGGTTTTCAATAGGATACTGTACTTGTACTGGTTTTGTGCTGGGGATACTAGTCTTCTGGAAACTAGACCAGACCAAATTCATTTCATATAGCTCATCCAACATAGCAACAATCTCTGGGTACCACCAGCCTGACTGGGCTTGTAAGGATGACTTTGTGGTGAAAGGACGTAATACCACAACTAGAACTGAGTGAATTTTTTTGGATGAATAGGGATTTCCCCCCCCTGAAAAATGTAACATGAATTTGCCTAATAATTTTGGACAATTTTTTTGGGGGGGAAGGGGCCTTTAGATACCATTTACAAAATGCAGGGAGGAGCATCACCTTATAACTTTTAACCCAGTGGTTAGGGCATTCACCTGGGATGTGGGAGACCCATGTTCAATCCCCCCACCCCCATCTGATGAAGAGAAAGGATTTGAATGTGGTTCTTTCATGGCGTAGGAGAGCGTTCTAATCACTGAGCTATGGGATATTCTGGTATGGGTCTGTCTCAGCCTCTCCTGTGAATAAAATACTTGAATAGTCATTGGGCCAGAGAGAATGAGAGCAAGTGAACATGACTGTATAGCCTGGTGGTTAGGCACTCACCAGGCAGGTGGGAGACCCATATCCCTGTTCCAAAAAACATGTAATTATTTATACACGGTGCAGGAGACATTGAGAGAGACCCGCACCCCCAATGGCTAGGCACTCTCCAAAATGCTGCTTCATGAAGACTGAGGACTTTGCAAGTGTTTTGGCAATGGTGATGAAGAGGAACAGGGCCGACTTTAGTGAGGAAATAGACAGGATTTAGTGATTGAAGAAGGAGAGAAATAGAGAAGAGGAGATAATTACTCTAGCATTGTACAGTTATGCTGAGGCTCTCCTAGCCCCACATCTTACCCTCCAGGATCCTGAACATTCTAGAGTCAGGCCCAGAAAACATCCTGCAAGAAAAACTTGCTGACTGTTCCAGTGAGGAAAATCCAAGCCAGGTACCACTTTGTGGTATTTGGCATGGAAACATGGTGGTTTATTTTATTTTTTTTTAAATCTCACGGTCTTCCAAGAACCTCAGCATCCACCTTTATGCATAAATCTCTAACCACAAGTACAGCGTAGTAAGTGACGGTCATTTGGTGGAATGTTCTTTAAGGTAGTTTTCACTTGTGCATGATTTAGTTCTGTGGTCAATCCTGCCTCCCTGCCAGGGTTTGCTTAACTTTAAGCTTATGAGTAGGCTTTTTGAATCTGGCCAAAACTTGACTAATTTGTAATGAGCTCCAGGTTGCATAAAACTTGGCAGGGCAGATATCCTTTATGTAGTTGCATAATGGGCTGACCCCAAATAACCACTGCTTGCTGGCAGGGTCTCCAAATCAGTCATTTTCCAAGATCTTAAAGTGCTAGGCGGAAACCTCAGGCTCTGCACACGGTCAGCCCACTAAGGTGTGTCCTGTGTTCTCGAGCCCCGCGTCTCGAAGCTGACTCAAGTATTTTTCTGTTCTTCAAACTGAAAAAGCCCAACTGTTAAAATTGTCCAAGGGTGAGGAGAAACAAAGCTTCCAACGTCAGCATTTAGAGCTCAGTGAGGGAGCTTCTCCTCGCCTTCGGAGAGTGAAGTGTTGAGAGTTACGGATGCTTTCTGTTTCCTTTCATAATATACCACACAATGTGGGCAAGGGATCTGAGTACAGTGTGAGCTAAATCCTGTGCCTCCTCCATTCTCCTAGGGATCCAACCAACTCCTTCCCTAGGCATGACTTTTTCTCAAAATCTTCTCACCAGGAGCCATAAATGAAGCTGAAAGCAAGTTAGTTCTCAGCCTTTATTTGGACTGTAGCTGACATCCTTTTGTTTCTATACAGTGTGTCTGTGATTGTGGCTGGTACCATAATAGCAGTGGTAAAATGGTTAACACCCCCTCCAAGATCCAAGAGCGAGGGCACACAATGGTCCACAAGGACATAAAATAAGACCCAGCGCTGCTCTCTCTTTCAGATTTGAGGGTGAGGATGATGCTGGTCAGGGATAACCTTCCTCAGTAGGCATTTTGTATTCATCTGCCAAGGCAAATGGAAGAACAAACAAATAATATGACTGTTATACAGCACACCCACAGTGCACAAGATACTTCACAAAACAAATACAGAGGCCGGGTCTTGCAATCCAAGATTTGATGTGTTGCGGCGAGTGACCGTAACTAATAAAGAGGGGGAAGATTGGATGCAACGCGGGGAAAAAGCACAAGGATCACTAACGTTCTGTGCATTTATAAATAAATTAGATGCAAGTGACTGGCCTATTGCCAGTGCAGCCCCCAGTGTTCAAAGTTTGGGCCCCTCTTACATAAGGCCAACCAACAGACCATGCCA